>NW_026606175.1:20000-562500 GCF_029834395.1 Sorex fumeus
CCTGGATTGCTTCTCTTGTTATGAAAATCTTTTAAATGCCTTCGAAGCATGCCCCTCTGTCATTCATTCATTCGCTGGAAGAGACGCAGATCTCAAACATAGGTATATATGTACAGATGCCATGCTTGCATGCCAAGGGCTGAGTTGGGAGAAGGAAGAAGTCATCACTTAGATTTTGCAATTTTGACTGTGTAAGTGATCAGCACAGTTGATGTGCAAAACACAGAGATGGGATTATTGAGTCGTGGTACACAAAATAGCACAGGGGTTGGAGTGATCACACAATGGGTAGGGTGTTTGCCTTGCACGTGGAGGACCTGGCCGACTCGGGTTCAATTCCTCTGCCCCTCTCAGAGAGCCGGCAAGCTACCGAGAGTATCCCGCCAACATGGCAAAGCCTGGCAAGCTCCCCGTGGCGTCTTCGAGATGCCAAACACAGTCACAACAAGTCTCACCATGGAGACGTTGCTGGGTCCACTCTACAAATTAAATTAACACCGGGAGGACCATGCTACAGTGCGGTGCTATGCAAATGAGTGTCTTCCTGTTCATATATCAATCACTTATAGACACTGAATCAAGGAAAATTAAGTCATCAAGGGGAGGGAGGAGAGAAGTGAAATGATACAATTCTAAAAGCATTCTGGGCACCCTGATATACAATGTTGTTAATGATGGGATTTCATGTCATAATTTAAATTTTATGTATATATTTTTTTCATTCAGATCCTGTTTTACAAATTGATATTAGAGTCTCTGACCTCCACTATTTCCATACCAAACCCCTCCCCCAAGGTCCAGATATTTCGTCCAACTCCCACCCACCTTCTTACTATCCTCATTGTTCTTGATTTAATGATTGCAGCGTGGGTCCCTGATTTAGAATAAAGTTGGCCGTCAACGCTCAAGAATCAGGGACGCTGTCTCGTTTGCCAAGGCATCAAAAATCAGATCGGCTGATCACGTAATGAGATTTAGAGATGACCGCTGGACTAGAGCTATTACTGACTGGATTCCACGGGATGTCAAAAGACCGCATGGCCGCCCACCTACCAGATGGTCAGACTTCTTCGTGAAGATCATGAACGATCGGTTTGAGGCTCTTTGTGTTCCTAGAGCGAACAGACGCCATTGGGCTACGCTAGCACGAGACAGGGACAAATGGAGACGTTACTGGCGCCCGCTCGAGCAAATCGACGATTAACGGAAAGTCAAGTGATCAAGTGAAGTGACCACAGTTGAGCAATGACATTTATGCTTGTCTGTCCCCCTTCTAATTTATTTCCTTTCATACGAACCCCCCCTCCAGGTCTACCCAAGTTGCAAGGACTCAGTCGCACAATTTCATCCTTCCTCTGGGCTACCCAGTTTTATTCCGTCATCTACGTGGACACCAGAACTTCTTTACCCATCCAACTCTTGGTGGATCCTTGGGTTCAAACAATCTACATGTGGTTCCTTATTGTTAGGTGTTAGTCATGTGTTTTTTAGAGAAGGAACTTGTGAGTCCGCAAGGTAAAAATGTGGGGTTGCTACTGCTGTGATGTGTGAGTGTTCGATGGTCCAGAGCCACCAGCCCACCTCCCCAGGGCTCCCCAACAGAGACAGAGAGACAGGGAGACGGGAGGTCACGGGCTGATGGTAAAAATGGTCCCTTTAGTGCAGAGTGGCGAGCACACTTATAACTTAATTAGGGATGCTAGCAAGAGAGCAGTAAACTTCTCTGCGAGAAAGAAAGGGTGCAATTCACTGATGAAGCCTAGAGCACTTAGGCTTAACACCCAGCACAAAGGAAAGGTTAAAGATAGACTAAATTCAGAAAGAGAGGGAAAGACCTAGAAGGACGGCACTCATTTGTGGAGTATAAAACAGCATAACATGAGGCTGACTCCTAAGGAGAGTAGATACACGGGACAGATAGATTGCTCCATAGCTGGAAGCCTGCCTCGTGAGCAAAGGGGAGAAGGCAGCTGGAACAGAGAAGGGATCACTAAGAAAATGATGGCTGGAGGAATCAGTTGGTCGGGATGGGAGATGTGTGCAGAAAGCAGGTAAAGGACCAAACACGATAACCTCTCAGGGTCTGTATTGCAAACCATAATGCCCCAAAGTAGAGAGAGATTATGGGGAATCGTGTCTGCCATGGAGGAAGAGGGAGGGTGGGAAAGGGGGGTTATACCGGGGATATTGGTAGTGGGGAATGGGCACTGGTGGAGGGATGGGTGTTTGATCATTGTGTGATTGTAACCCAAACATGGAAGCTTGTAACTATCTCATGGTGATTTAATAAAATTAATTAAAAAAAAACTAAATTAGGGACACTAGTGGAAGGGCAAAACTGAACCCATGACAGGTGGCATAAATCAGAAAAATCAGGTTGGCCTCAGGTTCTAAACGAGAACTAAAATGGTCTTGGTTTCCCAACAATAAAACAATGCGTAGCTAGTCAACCTGAACCCACCTGGGAAGTTCCTGGGTCCAAAAAATGGGCTATATCATTTGTAAATCTACAACTGTACCTCATGGTGTTTCACTAATCCTGTTGTTCGTCGATTGCCTCAAGCAGGCCCTAGTAATGTCTCCTTCGTCCTAGCCCTGAGATTTTCAAAAGTCCCATATGCAAGGCTCTTTCAGGATTAGGAGAATGAGACCCATCATTGTTCCTGGTATTTGGCATATTGGGTACGCCACAGGAAGTTTGCCAGACTCTACCGTGTGGGCAGGTTACGTTAGGTAGCCTGCCAGGTTGTCCAAAGTAAAAATGAGATACTAAGATGCTTCTGGGATCTGGGTTTTATAGTCTCTGCGTCTTGGCCAGGATTACATGTCACTGGGGGTCAGTTGGTGGGTGTGACACCTGCTTACTGGAGGATGGAGTATCTGGGTGGAGGATGCTCAGCCCCAATCCGAGCAGGCTTGGAGATCTCAGCCCCGGAACCCGCATGCCTTTGTTCCTCTGCCGGTGCCTTCATGTGTGCGGAGAGTGGTCTCAGCATGATGGTGGCTGGTTCTGGAGGTCTTCGGCTGCCGGAGCTCTGCTCGGGGCGGGGAGGGAAACTCAACCCGCCCACCTCCAAGGGGCCCCAGCGAGGACAGCCAGGCGCGGGGGCAGGAGACTCTGCGCTGTTCTCTAATAAAAATTTAAAAATAAATAAATTGATAAATAAATGGGCTCAATCAATCACTATGACTCAGTTAAAGTGCCCCAGAAAATTATCTTTTGTTAACCGTAAGGAATGAGATGCTTATGGAACCATAAACTATTACTGGGAATTATTGCCTGACCACTATTTCCTTAGACACTTGACAAAACACCTTTGTTTGGTAACCAAGTAAGATTTCTTTCTGAAACAATAAGGCATGTACCGCTTATGTAATCAAACCCTACATGAACTCCTTGGTGCCTGAAGTCGGGGTTGTTATCAAGATGCCACTCTGGGGGCTGGAGCGATAGCACAGCAGGGAGGGCGTTTGCCTTGCACACAGCCGACCTAAATTCGATTCCCAGCATCCCATCTGGTCCCCCGAGCACCGCCAGGAGTCATCCCTGAGTGCAGAGCCAGGAGTAACCCTTGTGCATCGCTGGGTGTGACCCAAAAAGGTAAAGGCCCTCCCGTTGATCGTCGATTTGCTCGAGCGGGCCCAGTAACGTCTCCATTGGAGACTTTGTTGTTACTGTGTCTGGCATATCGAATACTCTCGGTAGCTTGCCGGGCTCTCAGAGAGGGGCGGAGGAATCGAACTCGGGTCGGCCATGTTGGCCGCTTGTAAGGCGAACGCCCTACCGCTGTGCTATCGCTCCAGCCCTAAAAAGCAAATAAATAAATAAATAAATAAATAAATAAATAAATAAAATAGAACAGTGTGGGTGAGATAGTTGACCCCAGTAGACTGGAATAAAACTCCTACTGCTTTTTGCATGATGACGTCTTTGTCTCTGTTCGTCTCGGCGCTTGGGAACCCATAGTCCTGGGGTCAGCACTAACAAGAGCACAATAACTTCTCTGGTGGGAGGAAAAGGCGCAATTCACCGATGAAGCCTCAAACACGGAGGGTTAATAGCCAACAGACCCCAGCATAAAGCTGAGTGTTCTGAGAAGAGATACCTCAAGATTGACGAAACTTGGCTTTGGTGAGAGTCATCTGTCCTGTGACTTTAAAGGCTCCAGTGGGACTCATGAAACTCAGATGTATTTGAAATGCATCCACTGTACAGTTCTTCATTGGCTAGGCCTGTCTAAGTAACCAAGAGGGACCTTGGATTCTGTGTTTGTTTTTTTTTTCCCTTAAATTTTCATTAGTGAAACGCCACGAGGTACAGTTGTGGACTTACAAATTTTTGTGCTTGGGTTTCAGTTATACAATGACCGAATACCCATCCCTCCACCAGTGCCCATTTCTCCACCACCACGGGTCCCAGTATCCCTCCCACCCCCCATCCCCCCCATCCCACCCTGCCTCTGTGGCAGGGCATTCCCTTTGGTTCTCTCTCTCCTTTTGAGTGCTGTGGTTTGCAAAAGAGACATTGAGTGGCATTCATCTGGGGAACATAAAGTCACAAAATAGGAGACTAACCCCCAAGAATAGCCGAGATAAGTACCAGGAGGCTTACTCCATGGCTTGGAGGCCAGCCACACACGCTAGAGGAAAAGGCAGCTCAGATAGAGAAGGGAGCGACAAGTAAAGGGTGTTGGGAGGTTCCTCTCAGGATGGGAGATGCGTGATGAGAGTAGACTACAGACCGAGCGTGATTGAAGGACTTTCTGCCTGTAGTCACCAGGGAATAGAAAATCAGAATTCCTTCTATACCATTGATTCTTACATGCTATCCAATATCTAGCAGTCATTGTCTCTCGATAGTTCATAAAATAACTTTTTTTAAAAAAGTTGAATCACTGTGAATTCCCCACACCAGGCTGTCTTCACTGGGGCCCCTTTGAAAGGGGTGGGGAGTGCGTTGAGTTTCCCTCCTCGCCCAGAGCAGAGCCCTGGCACCTTAAAACCTCCATAACCCAGCCACAGCCATGCTCAAGACTGCTCTCCATATGCTTGGATGAGCCTCATGCATGCAGGAACTGGCAGGGGAATCCAGGTGTGCGGGACCCGGGGCTGAGATCTCTAAGCCTGCTCGGATCGGGGCTGGGCCTCCTCCACTCAGATTTCCCCATTTTCCAGTAACTTGGCAGTCATACTCACAACCTGTCCCCAGCACCATGTAATCTCATCAACGGTCAAGATCCAGAGACTATAAAACCAAGCTCTGGAAGAGAGTGATGCAGTCTCTCCCTCTCGGAGAGCCCAACAAGCTAACAAGAGTATCCCCCCTGCACGATAGATCTGGCAAGCTACCAGTGATGTATTCAATATGCCAAAAACAGTAACAATAACGGGTCTCATTCCCCTGCCCCTGAAAAAGCCCCCAATACACCATTGGGCTACGCTAGCATGTGACAGGGTTGAGTGGAGATGTTACTGGCTCCCAACTCCAGCAAATCGATGAACAACGGGATGTCAAGTCATACAAGTGAAGTGATACTGTGAATTACAAATATTCAGATGGTGCTCGCTTCGGCAGCACATATACTGAAATTGGAACGATACAGAGAAGGTTAGCATGGCCCCTGAGCAAGGATGGCATGCAAATTCGTGCAGCGTTCCATACTTTTGAGGCTGACACCTCAGGACAGTAGATACACGGGACAGATAGATTGCTCCATAGCTGGAAGCCTGCCTCGTGAGCAAAGGGGAGAAGGCAGCTGGAACAGAGAAGGGATCACTAAGAAAATGATGGCTGGAGGAATCAGTTGGTCGGGATGGGAGACGTGTGCAGAAAGTAGATAAAGGAACAAACATGATAACCTCTCAGAGTCTGTATTGCAAACCATAATGCCCAAAAGTAGAGGGAGATTATGGGGAATTATGTCTGCCATGGAGGCAGAGAGAGGGTGGGAAAGGGAGATATACCAGGGATATTGGTGGTGGGGAATGAGCACTGGTGGAGGGATGGATGTTGGATCATTGTGTGACTGTAACCCAAACATTACTGAATGTAACCTGCCCACACGGCAGAGTCCGGCAAACTCCCTGTGCTGTACCCAAAATGCCAAATACCAGTAACAATGATGGGTCTCATTCTCCTAACTCTGAAAGAGCCTTGAATATGGCACTTTTTAAAAAAAAAATCTCAGGGCTAGGACGAAGGAGATGTTACTGGGGCCTGCTCGAGGCAATCGATGAATAACGGGATGGTCGTGATCGTGAACCCAAGCATGAAAGCTTATAACTATCTCACGGTGATTCAATAAAATTTAAAAAAACAAATATTCAGATGAATATTGTCCCAACAACATTCCCTTCACTCATATCCCCACTAGTCTCCATCAATATCTCTCGTTTCCGCCGTCCCCCAGCTGGGGTCTGTGGCAGGAAATTTCTTCCTCCCCCGTTGTCCTAGTGTTTCTTTCCCTAACTTCTCCTCCTCCTCCTCCTCCCTCACACTCTCCTTCAGGGGCAAACTTCGTGCGGAAGTAAATCAAGGAAAGCCTCTTGAACAACAGGTGTTGGAGAAACTGGTCAGCCACACAGAGAAAAAATTCAAAAAGAACTCAGATGACCTCTTTCTAATGCCATGCACAAAAATCAAATCAAAACGTACTCAAAACCTAAATATCACATCTGTTTTCATTTTGTTTTTGCTTTCCTTTTTGGGTCACACCCGGCAATATTCAGGGGTTCCTCCTGGCTCTGCACTCAGGAATCCCTCCTGGCAGTGCTCAGGGGATCCTAGGGGATGCTGGGAATCGAACCTGGGTTGGTCGCGTGCAAGGCAAATGCCCTCCCCGCTGGGCTATGGCTCCAACCCCCTACATATCACATCTGTGTCCATAAGTTACACAGAGGGGGAAAAAAAAATACAGGCAGGACTCTCCGTGACATTGAAGCAAGAGGCAACTTTACGGATGAAATGACACCGACCAAGCAAACAGAAGCAAAGGAATACAAATAACACTTATATTAAACAAGAAGCTTCTAGACCTCAAAGGAAATGATAACCAGGATGGAAAGGCCAACCGTGGGAGCAATTATGTACCCAACGCTTACCCAACAAAGAGGGGCGGAGGAATCGAGCCCAGCTTGGCCAGGTTGGCTGCATGCAAGGCAAACGCCCTACCCGCTGTGCTATCACTCCAGCTCAAAATCATAGCATATTATATAATTATAATATGTTGCAATAATCTATCGTAAAGAGGAGGCTGAAAGGGAGCAAGAAGTTTAGTGTTTTAGGGGTTTTCAGAAGTGGATTTTTTTGTTGTTGTTATTGTTTTTGTTTTGTTTTGCTTTTTGAGTCACACCCAGCGATGCTCAAAGGTTTCTCCTGGGCTCTGCACTCAGGAACTACTCCTGGCGATGCTCGGGGGACTCTATGGGATGCTGGGAATCGAACCCGGGTCGGCCACGTGCAAGGCAAACAAACACCCTACCACTGTGCTATCGCTCCAGCCCACAAGAGTTTGTAAAAGATCTTTTGATGGTTGAGGATAAGGTTCCAAGCAAATGCCCTCCTTGGGGAAGAAATCTGGGCTAGAGTGATGGAACAGTGGGCAAGGTATTTGCCTTGCACATGGCCAACCCAGGTTTCATTGCTGACAGCACCTATGGCATCCTGTGGTCCTCCAGAAGTGATCCCTGAGCTCAGAGCCAGCTCACAGCTGGATACATGCCCCTTCCCAAAGAAAAGCACTGTAGCACTGTTCTCCCGTTGTTCATCGATTTGCTCAAGGGGGCACCAGGAACGTCTCCGTGGTAAGACTCGTTGTGACTGTGTTTGGCTTATCGAAGACGCCACGGGGAGCTTGCCAGGCTCTGCTGTGCGGGCGGGATACTCTCGGGCGCTTGCCGGGCTCTCCGAGAGGGGCGGAAGAATCGAACCCGGGTCGGCTGCGTGCAAGGCAAACGCCCTCCCCGCTGTGCTATGACTCCAGTCCATCCCAAAGCAAAAAAAAAAAAAAAGAATATAATGACCCAATGACCAGTGATGAGTTAATGTAAATATACTAAGTGACTGTGGAAAAAGCAGAGACTTGAGACTGAAATTGAAGAAGACGGGAAAGAACTGAATCTTGTTTTTCTTCTTCCTCCCCCTTTTTTTCCCCCCAAGTACCCAAGGATAGATCTTCACATGTCACCAGGATCATTTGAAACGGGAAAAAAAAAAAAGATGCGACGGTTTGCTGAGATATTCCCCCAGCCCTGCCCCTGGGATTTCCGGTGAATGATTGGAGCTGGCTGGAAGACCTCTTTGTTTGGATTCTGTGGAGAACACACGGGTAAGGACATTCCCAAACACCATTGCTGAAAGATTCAGAAAACATGTCCCTAGTACTATGAGGGCTCCCAGCTGCAGAGAGAATTGTGAAAGGATCGTTGAACTATTATTATTATTATTATTATTATTATTATTGTTGTTGTTGTGTTACGGCGGCTGGAGCGATAGCACAGAGGGTAGGGCGTTCGCCTTACAAGCGGCCAACATGGCCGACCCGAGTTCGATTCCTCCGCCCCTCTCGGAGAGCCCGGCAAGCTACCGAGAGTATTGGATATGCCAGACACAGTAACAACAAAGTCTCCAATGGAGACGTTACTGGGCCCGCTCGAGCAAATCGACGATCAACGGGAGGGCCTTTACCTTTACCTTTACCTTTGTGTTACAGTCATATAATATTTCAACACTCTTTCCTTTACCAGTGTACAATTCCCCCCACCCATGTCTCTAGTTTCTCTTCCAACTACAGCCCCTGCCTTTATGGCAGGCATCTCTCTCTCTCTCTCTCTCTCTCTCTCTCTCTGTTTCTGTCTCTGTCTCTGACCTTTTGGGCATAATGATTTGCAGTAAAGTTACTTAAAGTTTATCAGGTACATCCCTTTACCTCTTCTCAACACTCAGTTCTTGTCCTGAGTGATCATTCCCAACTATTATTGTCATATTGGTCTCTCTTTTTTTTATCCTAACTGCCTTTACCCCCACCCCCGCCCCCCACACACACAGGTGGCAACTTCCAACCATGGATCAGTGTTTCTGGTCCCTTTTTTATCATGGACTTGGATATTAGCCTCATACTATCTTATTTTTTTTTTAATTTTGATGCCACAGATGAATGTACTCATTCTATATCTGTCCCTCCCAGAATGGAATACTATGCAGCCGGTAGGAAAAAAATGAAGCACAAAATTTGCTTATAAATTGGATGAACATGGAGAGTAGCATGCTGAGTGAAATGAGTCAGAAGGAGAGGGACTGTGGATTCTTGATCCCAACAGAAAACATTGGTTGAGGAAAGCGAGACACAGACTAAGAATGGAAGAACTTACTGTAGGTTTGTGTCCCAAGTGTCTTCAGAGGTCAGAGAGATAGTACAGTGGGTAGGGTACCCACCTTGCATGTGGCCACCTGGGTTTGATCTCCTGCATCCCTTATGGTCCCTCATGCACCTGGTCACGGATCACTGTCCTCCCGTTGTTCATTGATTTTGCTCAAGCGGGCCCAGTAACATCTCCATTTTGAGACTTGTTGTTACTGTGTCTGGCATATCGAATATGTCACGGGGAGCTTGCCAGGCTCTGTCGTGCGGGCGAGATACTCTCGGTAGCTTGCCGGGCTCTCCGAGAGGGGCGGAGGAATCGAACTCGGGTTGGCCATGTTGGCTGCATGCAAGGCAAACGCCCTACCGCTGTGCTATGGCTCCTCACGCACCATCAGGAATAATTTCCTTGAGCATCACCCGGTATGCCCGAAGACTCCCCCCTAAACAAAGCAGCAACGCCTCTCTTCAACTTTCTCTTCTATCGATCAAGTGTTTCTGAAGCTCGTATTGATTTGTAAGGGTGGGAGAGAGAAAATCATCTCTACTGCGTGTGGAAAACCCAAGGATGGCGTGCGTGGGGGAAAATCCGTAAACTTCTGGAACGTTCTGTCCCTTTGCCCCATCTGTATTCCCATCGTCGTGGTTGGAGCTGGTGCAGGTGTTTCTAGAATGCTTATGGAGAGATGGTAATGTTGCTTGTGATGAGGCCAGGGCCCTTGTGTTCAAGAGTCTCTGGTCGGGTGGGCAGTCTGAGGACTGTGTCTTAGCGGTGGCACTGGCTACTGCCTCTTCCAGGGCTGAGCGTAAATCCTTGCCTCTAGCTGAAGTGGTACTAGAGGGACTTAAACTCAGCCAGCCCCAAGTTCATTGCAAACAACTGCTGTACACCTCGACCCAAACCAAGAGTAATCTGGACCCTGAGCCAGAACGGTAAGAAATGACCCAAAGGTTGTGTTCCAAACGGCTTCAGTCCTTAAGAAGCAAACACTGTTGTTCATCGATTTGCTCGAGCAGGCCCAGTAATGTCTCCATTTTGAGGCTTGTTGTGACTGTGTTTGGCATCTCCAACACGTCACGGGAAGCTTGCCAGGCTGAGATACTCTCGGGAGCTTGCCGGGCTCTCCAAGAGGAGCAGAGGAATCGAACCCAGCTCAGCCGGTCTGGCTGCGCGCAAGGCAAAGGCCCTACCGCTGTGCTGTTGCTCCAACCCAGTCCTTGAGAATCGAATATGAATTATAGCAAAAACCCGCAAGCAAAAAAAAAAAAAGGAAGAAAGAGAATAAAGCTATAGAGTCTTATAGACACAGAGGACAACACAGATGGAAAACAGATTAAGGGAATTGTCACAGTGGGCTACGTTCACTTGCTTGGTGAGACACACCCACCTCTGTTCTTCGTGCGTTGCTGTCTATTATTGGGTTCATTCGCCATCCTTCAAGGTCCTGTCAACCTGGACAAAAGTTCACGTGTTGGGAGCTAGCGGGAGGGAGAAATATTGTATTGAATAAATTGGACGACTTATGATCTCACTCATGCCTGGCTGCCCAGGGGACCCTAAAACTTAGACAGTCCCTGAGAATCTATTTGTCTGTCTCTCACCCCCACGGAACAGTGCTGGAAGGTGTCAACCCAACTGGCTTTCAACACGCGGGCATACGTGAGTCACCCTGGGTTGGTCCCAAAGCAAAGAGATGAAAAAAAAATGACCTCCCCCTGTCACCAAGTCCCCTCCCACACTTCTTTCTTTGTCTCTTATCTTCTTGCTATTAAGACCCGCTTAGCCAGAGAACCACCATGACAGGTTCTGAGTGACTTCGGCCTCTTCCAGGAACAAGAAAAGCAGAAAAAAACAGATGCTTTGGTCAAAGATTCCATCCCTGGATTAAGTTTAGGTCTCTGGACTGTAACTTTCAGGGAGGTGGGCTGGATGTCTCAGGCCAAATAACAACAACACTTGGGACTGGAGTGATAGTACATCGGTGAGGGCATTTGCCTCGCACGCGGTTGACCCGGGTTTGGTCCCCGGCATCCCGTAGGGTCCCCTGAGCACTGCCAGGAGTCATTCCTGATTGCAGAGCCAGGAGGAATGCCTGAGCACCGCTGGGTGTGACCCAAAAAAACAAACAAACAAAAAACGATTCTTCAAAATCACAGTAAAAAATAGATGTGTACTCTGTAGGTAATGGAAATCTGCCGAGTAATGCTGGATTGACAAAATGAAAGTTTAAGAACTTGCTGAACCTATGCCTGGGTTCCTTGTTGAAACCCACTGTGCCGGGTGGATACTTGGACCCCAGCTAGCTGGAACCATAAACCTCGAGATGTGATTTGCATTACTGGCTCTGTTCTCTCTCCTAGAGGGGCGGTCGACTCCAGACTCTTAACATTGCCAAGCTTTTGGAGTTAGGTGGATAGCTTCTTTTTTGCAGGAGGGATTCCTGGGACACAGTGAACTTCATAGAACGCCACTTCCATGAAAATTTTCACCATCCAATATAAGAGCCATGACAATTGTCATAATCCGATACAAGAGGAGAGAGCTTGCTTGGCAGTAGTTGTCCGATGATTGTCTAGTCCTACTGAATTATAACTGTCCGGATTGATTAATATTAACCATTCCCGAAGCTTCCCTTGTTGTTGTTTGTGTACGCCACAGGAAGAGGGGCTGCTTTTTCATGCCATCAAAGACACGAAAGCGTGACATTGGTGGTGGGAAAATGTACACTCTGAAGCCACGTGTGTTACAACATGGTATGCCGGAAACCCAATCATGGACAACTTTGTAACTCTTTATCTCAAGGTGATTTATTTATTTATTCTTTTTTTTTTTTTTTTGCTTTTTTGGGTCACACCCGGCGATGCACAGGGGTTCCTCCTGGCTCTGCACTCAGGAATTACTCCTGGCAGTGCTTGGGGATCCTATGGGATGCTGGGAATCGAACCCGGGTCGGCCGCATACAAGGCAAACACTCTCCCTACTGTACTATCGCTCCGGCCGCATCTCACAGTGATTTAATTAAAAAAAAATTTTTTTTAAAGCATAAACATTTACGTTGTTGTAGCTAGCTACGTGGTCTAAACTACAATAAAAATAAAAATGATAAATAAAATCATTTCTCCAAAGCTGGACGATCTTAGTAATCCAATGTTCCTGGGAATCATCAAGACACTGGGTGTTTTGGCATGTGGGATGTCACAGGATTAATTGGTCCTCTTAGAAAGGAAAGCACACACGAAAACAAGTCTCCTGCCTGCCAACACTTTTCAGATGGAAATGCCTCTTTGTTGAATCCCTGTTTACAGTATTGACACAAGGAAGCCAAAACATTTCTCTCTCTCTCTCTCTCTCTCTCTCTCTCTCTCTCTCTCTCTCTCTGCTCTCCTAACTCTAGAGGTTATTCTTACTCCTGGGATCCAGGGATTAAGTTATCTACTTTCTCTGAGCTCTGCAGAGTAATAATGTTTTTTTTTTCAGCCTCTATTCACTCAATTTTAGCTTATCAGAGAGTTATTATTGGAGAATCTTGCTTTGTCTCTGTGGTACATTTGGTATATTCAGTTTCCTGTTCACACACATCCATAGTGGTCTATAGGGTCTTACTGACAAACACCAAAAAAAAAAAAACCCAGAAAAAACAAATCCAAAACCTATTAAACCTACAAACCTAATAAAAATAATAATAATAAAGGCCCTCCCGTTGATCGTCGATTTGCTCGAGCGGGCCCAGTAACGTCTCCATTGGAGACTTTGTTGTTACTGTGTCTGGCATATCGAATACTCTCGGTAGCTTGCCGGGCTCTCCGAGAGGGGCGGAGGAATCGAACTCGGGTCGGCCGTGTTGGCCGCTTGTAAGGCGAACGCCCTACCCGCTGTGCTATCGCTCCAGCCCCTACAAAAACACAAAAGCGGGTAGGGCGTTTGTCTTGCATGCGGGCAGACCCGGGTTCGATTCCCAACATCCCATAGGGTCCCCCGAGCACCGCCAGGAGTAATTCCTGAGTGCAGAGCCAGGAGGAACCCCTGAGCATCACTGGGTGGGACCCCAAAAGCAAAACAAACAAACAAACAAAAAATAACCAAAATAAAATAAATAAATAACATTACCAAACACAGCTATTGATTCTGTTTATGCAATGTAGAATATGAATCAGTATTAATATCTGTGAACTGATAAGTTAAAAGATTCATGATAGATACGCAGCAGGATAATTTCAAAGGCTATATATATTTTCCCCTTTTAAAAAAAAATAGGACTGTCTTCCACTGTCTTAATTTTCAAGGAGCGATAGCACAGCGGGTAGGGCATTTGCCTTGCACGCGGCCGACCAGGGTTCGATTCCCCCGTCCCTCTCGGAGAGCCTGGCAAGCCACCGAGAGGATCCCGTGTGCACAGCAGAGCCTGGCAAGTTCCCCGTGGAGTATTCAAGATGCCAAACACAGTCACAACAAGTCTCACAATGGAGACGTTGCTGGTTCCCACTTGAACAAATCGATCGATGAACAACGGGAGGACAGTGCTACAGACACTTATTAGGGAGCTACATTATGGATATCAACTATTTACGTCCACCTTTTCGGGCAGCAGACAGAGCATAGATTCAATTCATTTCCACCCCCGCCTGCTCCCCAAAATCCATGTGTTCCGTTGAAGTTTGAATTTCACTCTAATGGACAGGTCCACTTCCTGGAGGGTCCGTGTTAAGTGGATTTTTAGAGTGGATATTTGCATTCTACAGAAAATAATAATAATAAAATGAGGCTTCCTTTGATTCTTTCTCCTAGGTGGGTTTTGGATTTGGAGGCAAAGGTGATGTCAATGATGGCTAGAGATTGTGAAGACAGAGAGAGAGAGAGAGACAGAGACAGAGACAGAGAGAGACAGAGAGAGAGAAGAAGGGAGAGAGAGAGGAGAGAGACAGAGAGAAAGAGAGGGGGACAGAGATAGAGACAGATAGAAAGGGGGAGAGAGAGGAGAGAGAGAGAAAGAGAGGGAGACAGAGATAGAGACAGAGAGAAAGAGGGAGAGAGAGACAGAGAGACAGAGAGAGATAGAGAGAAGAGAGAGAGAGGAGAGAGAGAAAGAGAGGGAGACAGAGATAGAGACAGAGAGAAAGAGGGAGAGAGAAAGACAGAGAGACAGGAAGAGAGAGAAGGGAGAGAGAGAGGAGAGAGAGAAAGAGAGGGAGACAGAGACAAAGAAAGAGGGAGAGAGAGACAGAAAGACAGAGAGAAGGGAGAGAGAGGAGAGAGACAGAGAGAAAGAGAGGGAGACAGAGATAGAGACAGAGAGAAAGAGGGAGAGAGAGACAGAGAGACAGAGAGAGATAGAGAGAAGAGAGAGAGAGGAGAGAGAGAAAGAGAGGGAGACAGAGATAGAGACAGAGAGAAAGAGGGAGAGAGAAAGACAGAGAGACAGGAAGAGAGAGAAGGGAGAGAGAGAGGAGAGAGAGAAAGAGAGGGAGACAGAGACAAAGAAAGAGGGAGAGAGAGACAGAAAGACAGAGAGAAGAAGGGAGAGAGAGGAGAGAGACAGAGAGAAAGAGAGGGAGACAGAGATAGAGACAGAGAGAAAGAGGGAGAGAGAGACAGAGAGAGACAGAGAGAAGAAGGGAGAGAGAGGAGAGAGACAGAGAGGAAGAGAGGGAGACAGAGAGAAAGAGGGAGAGAGACAGAGAGAGACAGAGAGAAGAAGGGAGAGAGAGGAGAGAAAGAGAGGGAGACAGAGATCGAGACAGAGAGAAAGAAGGAGAGAGAGAGACAGAGAGACAGAGACAGAGAGAGACAGGGAGAGAGAGAAGAAGGGAGAGAGAGAGGAGAGAGACAGAGAGAAAGAGAGGGAGACGAGATAGAGACAGAGAGAAAGAGGGAGAGAGAGACAGAGAAAGACAGAGAGAAGAAGGGAGAGAGAGGAGAGAGACAGAGAGAAAGAGAGGGAGACAGAGAGAGACAGAAAGGAAGAAAGAGAGAGAGAGAAAGAGAGAGAAAGTGGTGTGTGTGTGTGTGTGTGTGTGTGTGTGTGTGTGTGTGTGTGTGTGGTGCTGGCGTAATCAAACCCAGACACTCACACAGGCGAGGCAATTGTTCCTCTGAGCAACGCCAGGAGTTTTAAACAAAGGATGGAGGGGATTGAGTCAGCAAGCTGCGTTTGGATGGGAATAAAAACAACGGATTTATGGTTTCCGTGGCTCTGGCAAACAGGAGAGCGACCCTGATCCAGCCCTTCTCGCTTGACGGAGAATAAAATGCAGGGCTGAGTGAGGCGTGTGGGCGAGCCCACTCCCACTGTTTGAGAGCAGAGTTTGGAGAATGGCATTTTAAGCTGGCCACAGAAGGTGTCTGGGGACAAAGGGCAGATAGGAGGGAGAAGGGACCAGTAGGACGGGAATAGTCGGAGAGGACCACTCTGGACAGAGCTGAGTGCTGGAAGGAATAAATTAACAAGGATCACCTTTCAGTGTCTGCGTTGAAAACTGTCAAAAACCGTCATCCCTGGAAGAGGAGAGAGGGAGACAGAGAGAGAGAGGGAGAGACAGAGGCAGAGATAGAAACAGAGACAGAGACAGACAGAGAAACAGAGAGAGAGACAGTGACAGAGACACAGAGAGAGAGAGACAAAGAGAGAGAAAGAAACAGAGAGTCAGAGAGACAGACAGAAACAGAGAGAGACAGGGACAGAGAGAGACAGAGAGAGACAGGGACAGAGACAGAGAGACAAAGAGACAGAAAGAGAGAAATAGAGAGATAGGGACAGAGAGAGACAGGAGGAAAGAGAAAGAGGGAGACAGAGAGAGGGACAGAGAGAGACAGGAGGAAAGAGAGAGAGAGAAAGAGAGAGAGGGAAAGTGCCTGCCATACAGGTATGAACGGGGTCCGAGTGAGAGAAATTAGGGACATTGGTGGTGGGAAATGTACACTCTTGTTGGAACATTAGACTGTGTCTGAAACCCGATCATGAACAACTTTGTAACTGTGTCTCTCACGATGATTTAAAATAAATTAAATTAATTTTTTAAAAAAGCCATCTTAAAAACACCAGTAAAGGGATGCATACAGCTGAGTACTTTGAAATCTCACATTAGTGCAAGGGTTCTTATCATTTATAAACCAAGGAAAATAGACGCAATGAACCACGGGGGACCAAAGGAAGCTCCCATATTGGGGCTATTTTGTACTAATAGGTGCTGAGCTGGAATTCCGTTGGTGAACTCAGGTTTCCGGAAAGCCTTGGCCGATCACAAGTGCTCAGGGGTACCAGAGTACCTCAGCACAGGAAGAACGGCGCGGCGGAGAAGAACATATTGACATCCCTCTGAGTCTACTGTCTCTCAATCTCTCAATGAGAGTTCCCGAAAGCAAAGACAGTGTATTGAAGAAATTTTAATAATATGCTTTAACATATGCCTCAGAGACCTGGGCCCTACGAAAACAGGATGAGAACGCTATTTGGGTCTCCCAAAGAGGAATCGAAAGAGCTATGCTTGGAATATCACGTTTCACTCAAATGAGAGAAAGAATCCGGAGTTCCGACATCCGTCGACGATCAAGAATCAGGGACGCTGTCTCGTTTGCCAAGGTGTCAAAAATCAGATGGGCTGGTCACGTGATGAGATTTAGAGACAACCGCTGGACTAGAGCTGTTACCGACTGGATTCCATGGGATGTCAAAAGACCGCGTGGCCATCCACCTACCAGATGGTCAGACTTCTTCGTCAAGATCATGAATGATCGGTTTGAGGCTCTTCATGTTCCCAGAGCGAACAGATGCCATTGGGCTACACTAGCACACGACAGGGACAAATGGAGACGTTACTGGCGCCCGCTCAAGCAAATCGATGAGTAACGGGAAGTCAAGTGATCAAGTGATCAAGTGAACAAGATCAGCGCCTCAAACAGACACAGGGGAAAAAAGTTGCCGTGGGCAGGAGGAAAATGTGATGGCCATCAATCCAACTTCTATTGATGGAAAAACGAGGAAATGGATCGGCTCGGAACCATACTGGGTCTAAGACAGCAGGAGGAGGAGTGATCCCTGTAAATAGGACTCGAAAACAGATGCTCGCAAATAACATTCTATTAAGAGTGTTCTCTATTCTAATATGCAGGACGGAAGGGATTATTGGGGAAGGATCTATAAGAAAGTGTTTAGAAGAATTGGAAGAATTATTAGGGGGTATTAGAAAAGCATCTATAAGAAAGCATTTATAAGATTTGGAAGGATTGGGGCTGGACTAATAGCACAGTGGGGAGGGCGTTTGCCTTGCACACGGCCAACCCGGGTTCGATTCCCAGCATCCCATAGGGTCCCCCGAGCACCACCAGGGGTAATTCCTGAGTGCAGAGCCAGGAGGAACCCCTGTGCATCGCCAGGTGTGATGCCAAAAAAAAAAAAAGATTTGGAAGGATTATTATGGCATATTAGGGAAGCATTGAAATCACTTTTTTTTCTGGCAGGGCACAGAACCCTTAGAAGCCCTCAGGTAGGATTCTTTTTTGTTGTTTCTTACTTTGGTAGACTTGTGACATCATCACCCTGGGGTGATTAAAACATTCTTTGCTCAAGGATCCGGTGAAAACGACTTCCTATTTTTTTAATAATGAAAATCTCATCGCCAAATCAATACTCCTTCCTTTTCTCAAACAACAAAACAATCTATTGGCATAAAATTATTTGCTAAAAGACACTTAAGGTTCAGTCGATTAGATGAACTTCAAGTGAAGAAGTGAGATGAGTAGGTTGCTACTCAGTGATTTGTTGGTTTAGTTTGGTGCCCATCTAGTGCTATAAAGAGTTGTTCGTGAGTCAGAAAGAGAGGCATAGACATAGAAAGATTGCATTCATCTGGGGAACATCACTTGATCACTTGATCCTCTGTTATTCATAGATTTACTTGAGCGAGTGCCAGTAACGTCTCCATTCATCCCAGTTGCATGCTAGCATAGCCCAATGGCATCTGTTCGTTCTAGGAACATGCAGAGCCTTAAACCGACCATTCAGGGTCTTGACGAAGAAGTCTGACCATCTTGTAGGTGGGCGTCCACGCGATCTTTTGACGTCCCGTGGAATCCAGTCAGTAATGGCTCTAGTTCAGCGGTCATCTCTAAACCTCATTACATGTTCAGCCATCTGATTTTTGATGGGGAACATAAAGTAATAAAATAGGAGACTAACACCCAAGAGTGGCCGAGATTAGTACCAGGAATTTTGCTCCATGGCTTGGAGGCCAGCCACACATGCTAGGGGGAAAAGGGAGCTCAGATAGAGAAGGGAGCACCAAATAAAGGGTGTTGGGAGGATCCTTCCAGGATGGGAGAAGCATGCTGAAAGTAGACTCTCGACCGAACATGATTGTCACTCAATGCCTCTTTGGCAGACCACAGCACCCAAAAGGAGAGAGAGAACCAAAGGGAATGCCCTGCCACAGAGGCAGGGTTGGGTGGGGGGGATGGGGGTGGGAGGGATACTGGGACCCGTGGTGGTGGAAAATGGGCACTGGTGAAGGGATGGGCACTTGATCATTGTATAACTGAGACCCAAGCACAAAAATTTGTAAGCCTACAACTGTACCTCATGGTATTTCACTAATAAAAAATAAATAAATATATTAAATATATATTAAAATATATATTTAAATATATATTAAAAAGAGTTGTTCAAATATTAGTTATAGTAGTAAAGAGGTTAGGTTCAATCCATTTGCAGAGGAAGAATGTTCGAGTCTGACCAGCTCACCATCCACAAAATGTCATTTAATTTAGTTGTGGAAACTATTTCAGTGATTCAATTATACCACTTGTATAACCATTAATAAGGAATGATGCTCCAGACTTTTGGATGTCCTTATCACCTGTCCTACAAAAATGCTTTGACTTAGGTCCAAAATGGCGAGAAGAGAAAGTTCTAGTAAGATTCCAGAAATGCGTATATCAATGCTGTGTTGTTTAGAGAAAAACATAATTTCCTAGCATCTTTTATACTCAATGCAACGGGGATGATTTGTTGTTGACGGCTGAAGTTTCGTCCTCAGACAAATGACGTGGAAATTGGTCGTCAAAGAAACCAAGCTCATCCAAGCAACTCTTGCTCTCACCACCAGGCTTAGAGGCAGGGTTTTATATTTTCAGATCATTTATACAGCTTGTCTTCTATTTCCTTGTCTTCCGTGGGTGAATATTCCAGCATTATACAGAGCATTATATAGAAAAGCCTTGTTTTTCTCTAGGATGAGAAAACAGAAAGAATGGTACCCCGAGAAAACACACAAAAATGTCATCCCGGGAGGTTTATTCCTAGCGATCCACCTATTTATTTCTCTTTTTCCGCTCACCAAGTGGTCTTGGCAACCGGTGTAAATATAGAGTAAAAATACATATTTAAAAGTAAGCATCTTGCGTACACAGCTCAGAGTGAACTCCTTCGCAAAATACATCTGCGCCCCTATTGTGAATGGATAACAATGCATTAATAATTTTATTTATTTATTTATTTCTGCCTTATGTAAGATCAAGCCGACCAGGGCTCTGCCGGCAGCCGAAGACCTCCAGAACCAGCCACCACCATGCTGAGACCACTCTCCGCACACATGAAGGTACTGGCAGAGGAACAAAGGCATGTGGGTCCCGGGGCTGAGATCTCCAAGCCTGCTCGGATCGGGGCTGAGCATCCTCCACCCAGATCCTCCAAATTCCAGTAGGCGGGGTTCACACCCACCAACTGGCCCCCTGGCGCTGTGTAATCCTATCAACGGCCAAAACTCAGACTATGAAACTCAGCTCCTGGAACCGCGCAGCTGTGAATCACATTCCTACTTTGGACAAACTGGCAGGTTACAGAATGTAACCTGCCCACACGGCAGAGTCTGGCAAACTCCCCGTGGCGTACCCAACATGCCAAATACCAGTAACAATGATGGGTCTCATTCTCCTAACCCTGAAAGAGCCTTGAATATGGCACTTTTAAAAAAAAAAAAATCTCAGGGCTAGGATGAAGGAGACGTTACTGGGACCTGCTCGAGGCAATCGACGAATAACAGGATGGTTGTGATTGTGATTGTAAGATCAAGCATTTGTTTGATGCCACCCTAAGTAAGATGCAGTATTTTAAGCATCCTTGACTCAAGGGTATTGATAAGTCATCTATCTGTTTACCTTTAATCCCTGCCCATATAAATAGTGTTTGTGACCTCGCAGTAGGACAAATCCATTTGATTATCACTTTTCTCTTGTCCCCTGGTTACTCAAGAGACTTGAGGAGTTTCCTCACCCCCTGTCTTCACGCCTCACCCAATTGTTCATTTACTTTCCTCATGATGGAGTCTCACGATGGAGACGTTACTGGGCCCCCTCGAGCAAATTGATGAACAACGGGAGGACAGTGCTACAGTGCTAATAAAATCAACTCATCCTAAGGCTACCAGGACCCACCTGCGTTTACAGGCACTAAGGGCCAAGTGAGACCTTTCTGGCATCAAGAGACCCAGGACAGGTGGAACCCCACCTCTCCACTTCCAAGAGAAGGTCCTGCAGGAACAAAAGGCCAGGAAATGAATTTCTAAGAAGACCATCGACCATTCCCAGCCCTACCCCGTTGGCAACCACCCTAGCAACGGGCTCTTAGCTCGCTAGAAAGCCCCACGTGGGAGCAGGTTGGAGAAACCCTACAAAGGTCACCTTGAACCAAGGGAGGGTGAACCCAGGTGAACCCAGAACACATGGCCAAGCACACGTGTTGCCCGCCTCTCTTCTTGTGAGATATATACTGGGCCTCTCTCTGCCTTTGGAGAAGTCCTCCTTTTCCCTCAAATGCATCCCTCTCTCTCCCTGTCTCTCCCTCCTTCCCCTTCCTCAAAAACCCACAAATCAAATCTCTTAGGACTTTTCCCGCCCATCTTCTGAAATTCCTTTCTGCGAGGAAGGCAAGGACTCAGAAGGCCAGGCCTGACTTTCCTTCCCTGCAAAGAGCAATTCTTCAATTCCCGCCTGAGTCTGGGGCTCCCCGAGGAGTCACGGGGTGCTGAGGATTAAGTCTCCTAGCCAGGCAGCACAACTCAGGTGTGGCTACGACAACGGTAGGGCTGGCAGGACTCTGGTCAGTGCTGGGGCAGCGGTTCATGGAAGAGTTTCTGAGTCTTTGCCTTCCCAGCTGGTCTTGGGGTGGCGGAAGTGGACGGGCAGAAAGTGTCCAGTAGTTCTCCTTTCCGCTTCCTAAAAGTCACCAGCATGACTTTCTGTGGATAGAGGATGTTTTGCATTTCCGTGTCCAGCTGTTCCGTGATGGGTCCAGGACCTATCAATGTCCCGCTGTGGATCTATAGTCTATCTGATTGACTATTAAACCACTGGATAACCGTGGCCAAACCTTTTTTTTAAATTTTTTTTTTATTAGTGAAACACCATGAGGTACAGTTGTAGACTTACAAATTTTTGTGCTTGGGTTTCAGTTATACAATGATCGAGCACCCATCCCTCCACCAGTGCCCATCCTCCACCACCAACGCGGGTCCCAGTATCCCTCCCCCATCCCCCCCATCCCACCCTGCCTCAGTGGCAGGGCATTCCCTCTTGTTCTTTCTCTCTCCCTTTGGGTACTGTGTTTTGCAAGAGAGGCATTGAGTGGCCATCATGTTTGGTCCATAGTCTACTTTCAGCATGCTTCTCCCACTCTGGGAGGATCCTCACAACACCCTTTATTTGGTGCTCCCTTCTCTATCTGAGCTTCCCTTTCCCCTAGCACGTGTGGCTGGCCTCCAAGTCATGGAGCAAAATTCCTGGTACTAATCTCAGCCATTCCTGGGTGTTAGTCTCCCGTTTTGTGGCCAAACCTTTTTCTATCCATTCCTTCTCCTTGGGAGGAAAAACTGGACAACCTGTTGTATGTTCCGGTTCTTCTACACAGACCTGCTGTGAGCAGTCTTGAAATATTTATTATTGTATCTATCGCATATGTCCTTTAAGATAAATAAACTCGTTTTAAAGAAAAAATTAGAATTTTTTAATTGAATCATGTGAGATAGACCCTTAAAAAGCTTCAACTCACTTTTTTTTTTCTTTTCGGGTCACACCCAGCGATGCACAGAGGTTACTCCTGGCTCATGCACTCAGGAGTTACTCCTGGCAGTGCTCAGGGGACCATATGGGATAATGGGAGTCGAACCCGGGTTGGCCCCGTGCAAGGCAAACGCCCTACCTGCTGTGCTATCTCTCCAGTCCCAAACTCACTTTTTTTGGTTTGTTTGTTTTTTTGGGTCACCCAAAATGCACAAGGGTTCCTCCTGGCTCATGCACTCAGGAATTACTCCTGGCGATGCTCGGGGGGGGGGGGGGGGGGGGGGGGAGCCTATGGGATGCTGGGAATTGAACCCGGGTCGGCTACATGCACGGCAAACGCCCTCCCTGCAGTGCTATCGCTCCAGCCCCCTCCTTTTTTGTTGGATGTTTTAAAATTGAATTGCAGAGAGATAGATCCTTAAAAAGCTTAGACTTTTAAAAAGTCGCTTGGGTCATAATAATAGTGTGCAGATTTATCCTATTGATAGGCAAAGTAGCTGCAATTCACCATACCTCTTTCAAGTTTTTTTTTAATATTTTTCTAATTTAAGTTTTTTTGGGAGGAGGAGGGGTGTTGGGTATGCAGTTCAGAACTTAACTCTCTGGTTCTATCGTCCTGGGATCATTCCTGGTGAGGCATGGGCATGTGTCTTTGTACGTGGTGCCAAAAACAGAATCCAGGTCAGCTGCTTTCAAGACTGTGCTATTTCTCAGATCCCTAGATTTTCTTTTTAGAAGTTTTTTTTTCTTTTTTTTTTTTTTTTAAAAATTGCAGTTTAGGTAACACTGCTATGGTGAAGCTAACTCTGGGCAGATTGCACGCACCTTGTTTCTGCAGGATTCCTCCCTACTTTGAATTTTTCCTTTAAAAGAAATAAAGGGGTTGGAGTAATAGCCCAGCAGGGAGGGCATTTGCCTGGCATGCGGCCCGACCCCGGTTCGATTCCCAGCATCCCATAGGGTCCCCCGAGCACCGCCAGGAGTCATTCATGAGTGCATGAACCAGGAGGAACCTCTGAGCATCGCTGGGTGGGACCCCAAAAAGAAAGAAAAGAAGGAAAGAAAGAAAGTAAAGAAAGAAAGAGAGAGAGGGGAGAGAAAGAAAGAAAGAAAGAAAGAAAGAAAGAAAGAAAGAAAGAAAGAAGAGAGAGAGGAGGGGGGGAAGGCAAGAAGGAAGGAAGGAAGGAAGGAAGGAAGGAAGGAAGGAAGGAAGGAAGGAAGGAAGGAAGGAAGAGGGTGAGAGGGAGGGAGGTAGGTAGGGAGGGAGGGAGGGAGGAAGGAAGGAAGGAAGGAAGGAAGGAAGGAAGGAAGGAAGGAAGGAAGGATGAAGGGCTGGAGTGATAGCCCACCTGGGAGGGCGTTTACCTGGCACGCAGCCTGACCTGGGTTCAATTCCCAGCATCCCATAGGCTCCCCCAAGAACCACCAGGAGTCATTCCTGAGTGCATGAACCAGGAGGAACCTCTGAGTATCGCTGGGTGGGACCCCAAAAAGAAAGAAGAGAAAGAAAGAAAGAAAGAAAGAAAGGAAAGAAAGAAAGAGAGAGAGAGAGGAGGGAGGGAGGGAGGGAGGGAGGGAGGGAGGGAGGGAGGGCGGGCAGGAAGGAAGGAAGGAAGGAAGGAAGGAAGGAAGGAAGGAAGGAAGGAAGGAAGAGAGGGGCTGGAGCGATAGCACAGCAGGGAGGGTGTTGGCCTGGCACGTGGCCGACCCTGGTTCGATTCCCAGCATCCCATAGGGTCCCCTGAGCACCGCCAGGAGTCATTCCTGAGTGCATGAACCAGGAGGAACCCCTGTGCATCGCCGGGTGGGACCCAAAAAGCAAATAAATAAATAAATTTGCTTGAGTGGGCCCAGTAACGTCTCCATTGGAGACTTTGTTGTTACTGTGTTTGGCATATGGAATACATCACGGAGAGCTTGCCAGGCTCTGCCGTGTGGTGGAGATACTCTCGGTAGCTTGCTGGGCTCTCCGAGAGGGGCGGAGGAATCGAACTTGGGTTGGCCATGTTGGCTGCGTGCAAGGCGAACGCCCTACCGCTGTGCTATCGCTCCAGCCCAAATAAATAAATAAAATTTTTTAAAAATAAAAGAATTAAAAAGATTGAGAGGGATGTGAGGTAGAAAAAGGGAGCAAGACCCATTCCCGAGGAAACACAAGCTTCTCCAGAAGGGCACATGCCTCCAAAGGCTTTGGGGAGAAGATTACACAGAATTCCCTGCATATGCTGTTGTCCAGGGCTGGAGCGATAGCACAGCAGGTAGGGCGTTTGCTTTGCACGTGGCCAACCTGGCTGACCCGAGTTCGATTCCTCCACCCCTCTCGGAGAGCCCGGCAAGCTACCGAGAGTATCTCTCCAGCACGGCCAAGCCTGGCAAGCTCCCCGTGGCGTCTTCGATATGCCAAACACAGTAACAAGAAGTCTCACAATGGAGATATTTACTGGGCCTGCTCAAGCAAATCGATGAACAACGGGAGAATAGTGACCGTGACTGGGAGGACCGTGACTGTGACCGTGACCGCCCTTGTCCTGCAGTTCTCTGCCAGCAAAACAGTTCATCTGGGCATTGTCCCAAGAAAGCCTGGGACACCACCTGTTCTTATCACTCAAGTTATCACGACCTTTATGTATTTTATTCATTTTTTTTAAATTGAGATACACAGTTCCAAAGCTGTTCGTGATTGGGTGTCAGTCCTACAGTGTTCCCAAATCGGGCCCTCCACCAGGGCACATTTCCCACCACCATGGTGCCCTGGGTTCCCTCCCGCTGTCCCCCTGGCCCGGTTGAGAATAGCTTAAGGAAAGAACATGATCAGGTCTCAGTATCTGTATCGCAAACCATAAAGCCTAAAAGGAAGGAGAGGGAGAGAGACAGAGAGAGAGAGACAGAGAAACGAAGACAGACAGAAAAGGAGAGAGACCAGAGAGAGACAGAGAGACAGAGACAGGACAGAAGAGAGACAGAGAGAGACAGAGACACAGTGACAGAGGCAGAGACAGACAGAAAAGAAGAGAGACAGAGAAAGAAAGACAGACAGAAAAGGAGACCAGAGAGAGAGACAGAGAGTCAGAGACAGGACAGAAGAGAGACAGAGACGGAGAGAGACGGAGACACAGTGACAGAGACAGAGACAAACAGAAAAGAAGAGAGACACAGAGAGAGAGACAGAGAAACAAAGACAGACAGAAAATGAGAGAGACAGAGAGAGACAGAGAGACAGAGACAGAACAGAAGAGAGACAGACACGAGAGACAGAGACACAGTGACAGAGACAGAGACAGACAGAAAAGAAGAGAGACAGAGAGACAGAGACAGAAAGAGAGAGAGACAGACAGACAGAGAGAGAGAAAGACAGACAGACAGACAGACAGACAAAGTACTTAAACCCACCTTTAGTCTTACCTATTGCTTCTCCCTCTTTGAGAGTGTCCAACCGGTTCTGATCCATGTTTCCAGTGGATTAGAGTCTCAGGCACACAGTTACTGGGGGGGAGGGGATGGTCAGGGAGGAGCGCCTGTCCTGGTAAATGAGCTTTGGGGGAGATAACAGAACTTCAGAAGCAAGGGCCCAGCCCTGAAGAAGCCCAGAGGCAAGAAGGCCATTGAGATGCAAATCCGGACCCCTTTGGAGACTGAAGAGGTGGGGAAAAGCCCAGAAGTAGAAACTTCAACTAGAGCCTTGTCTGATCCAGATGCATGCACGCTCTCTCTCTCTCTCTGTCTCTGCCTCTCTCTGTCTCTCTCTGTCTCTCTGTCTCTCTCTCTGCCTCTCTCTGTCTCTCTCTGTCTCTCTCTCTGCCTCTCTCTGTCTCTCTCTCCCTCTCTCCATCTCTCTCTGTCTCTCCCTCACCTCTTCTCTCTCTCTCTCTCTCTCTCTCTCTCTCTCTCTCTCTCTCTTTCTCCCTCCCTCCCTCCCTCCCTCCCTCCCCGTGATGTAGGGCAAGCAGGCAGATAGGGAAGGTCCCCTCCCAAGGCAATGGCAGTAAATCTCCTGTGCAGTCACAGCCCTGACCTCATGGAGAACTGGGGCCAGCCTGTAACAGACCCTGAGGAAGCTGGACCAAGCCCCTCCCGCAGGAACCAAAGACCAGGAAAGGAATTTCCAAGAAGCCCATCATCCCCACTCCCAACTCCCCTGGCAACCCCCTTAGCAACCGACTCTGACCTGGGGAGAAGCCCCCAGTGGGGGCAGGTGGGAGACACCCCCTCAAGGCCCCCCTGGGACCCAGGGAGGGCGCAGAGGCTGCCCCGAGCCCGGGTGTTGCTGGTACCCAAGTGGCCAGGCACACGTGTCACCTGCATCTCCCCTCTGGAGATGGGGCCTTCCCTGCTTTCCTGTCTGATGCTGGGGTGTGTGTAGGGGGTCTCTCCGCCCTGGGAGAAGCCCGGGGGGTCTCCCTTGAGCGCGTGACTCTCCACTCTCTCCCCCTCCTTCCTTCAAAACCTCCAAATAAAAACTGTGTAATTTCCCTGCTTGTCTACTCCTGAAATTCCTTTCTGTGAGGTGAGACAAGAGCCCAGTCACCCTGGGTCCCGGGAGGCAGAGGCGGATGGGGAGAAAGTGACTGTCTCTCTCCACCCCACTTCACATGAACCACCCTTGGGGGCCAATTAGTATCACCCCCTTCTCTGTCTCTGTCTGTCTGTCTGTCTCTCTGTCTCTCTCTCTCTCTCTCTCTCTCCTTCCACCCCTCCCCCTCTCTGTCTCTCTCTGAGTCTCTTTCATTCTCTGTCTCTGTCTCTATCTCGCTCTGCCCTTCCACCCCTCCCCTCTCTGTCTCTCTCTGAGTCTCTCTCTCTCTGTATCTCTCTCTCTCCCCTTCCACCCCTCCCCTCTCTGTCTCTCTCTGAGTCTCTCTCTTTCTCTGTCTCTGTCTCTGTCTCTGTCTCTCTCTCTCTCTCTCTCTCTCTCTCTCTCTCTGTCTGTCTCTTTCTCTCCCTCTCTCTTACACTCCCTTCCAGTCAGCTTGATTTCAGGGCAGGGTGTGCGTGGCGGGCTACTCAATGTTATACCCAGGCTGGTTCTAATACATTAATGCATTCTCTGCTGGGAGATGCCGTGAACTGATGACATATCTGTTCTTGAAAAGGGACATGAAGCCTCCTAAAGGAAGTTGGGAATCAGGGGGGGCTTGGACCTCAGTGTTGGGTTATCATTTAGAGAATTATTTCAGTCCCGGCCGCTGATATCACAAGGTTCCCTTCCGGAAGCGTTTGTTTTCCTGAGTGGCTGGGTTGATTCTTCTCTGCAATGGGGAACACTTAATACAAGATGTGGTTCTAACGTTCTGCACCAGAGTGGCAGGTTTGTTGAACATGTGTCCGAGACAGAGAGGGAACAAACTGTGTGAACCCAGGGAGTTTTTCCCAGTTCCTGTGTCGTTCTTACATATCACCCGACTTCTCCCTCTGAGCGGAGATTCCAGACGAGGTAAAGACGTGAGACTGCTCAGGGATTGTACCTTCAAACAGGCTCCATCTTCCAAGATCACAGGAGCTTGGGGGAAATCAAAAGCCAAGAACAACGAACCCAGTCCTGAAGTTGCCTTAAAGGCCTGAAGACACAGCCCTTGGAGGTGCGAATCCTGAACTCTCTAGGGATGGTGAAGAACCTGAGAAGCCCATGAGATGGGCTGAGAATCTGCAAATTTGGAGTCTTCCTAAGCAGCAGTTCCTTCTCATCTATCTTTTCCTTCCAACTCCTGTGAGGGACAGACCCAAAATGGATCACGGTCATGGTCCTCCCGTTATTCACCGATTTGCTCGAGCGGGCCCAGTAACGTCTCCATCGTGAGACTTGTTGTGACTGTGTTTGGCATATTGAATACGCCACAGGGAGCTTGCCAGGCTTTGCCGTGCGGGCGAGATACTCTCGGTAGCTTGCCAGGCTCTCCTAGAGGGGCAGAGGAATCGAACCCGGCTCGGCCGGGCCAGCTGCATGCAAGGCAAATGCCCTACCACTGTGCTATCGCTCCAGCCCAAATGGATCACCACCAGAATTAATTTGGCTTAGCTTAATATGCCAAACACAGTAACAATAAAGTCTCCAATGGAGACGTTACTGGGCCCGCTTGAGCAAATCGATGAACAACGGGAGGACAGTGACAGTGAGAGCTTAACAGGAACCCGCATTGCAGAATAACTGGTTTTTGTGCCCCTGAGCAAGGAATTCAGAGGCAGGTACTCGAAGGCTGATGGGTCAGACCAGATAACCGGATTTCTCTCACAAGACCCATGTTGCAAGACCCAGGACTGCCCTAAAAACCAGGACGTTCCTAAGCACTGATGCAAATGCTGATCTTTAAACTATAGGCTAAGGAGGGATGTGCTTTAAAATGGATTGGTCAGGAAAGGATGGGTTATTACAAATCTATTGGCTATGAAATGCGCGGGGTCTGCTGTAACGGTCGGTGAAGGCCTATATAAGATTACCTTTGGAGAAGGTCAGGATCTTTACCCAACCTGCTGGACCTTTGTGTCTGTGTGGGCGGTCGGACCCTGGCTAGCCAGTCTTACAATAAACCCTGCTTGCTGTTTGCAGTCTCTGCAGTCTCTTAGTCATTAGAGGGAGATCTTGATACTCCTTCGTCCTCCTTCACACTCCTCCTCTTTTTCCTCCTCTTCTCAATTTTCTTCTCGGACGTCTCCTATAGTTCTCAGCATGGAACCTAGTTTTTCTCTGATTTTCATGGCCAACTGGCTATTGGAACTTTTGTCCAATTTTCTGGTGCTGTTTGTTCCAGGAAAAAATTAATTTTGGAGAGGCTGGAGTGATAGCACAGCGGGTAGGTCATTTGCCTTGCACACGGTCGACCCGGGTTCAATTCCCAGCATCCCATATGGTCCCCTGAGCACCACCAGGAGTGATTCCTGGGTGCATGAGCCAGGAGTAACCCCTGTGCATCACTGGGTGTGACCTAAAAAAAATTAATGAATTTTGAAGCCAGCCTTAAGGAGAGTTTCCACCTCAGTGCAATGGAGAAAGGTTCCCCTGTGTCCAGTGGGAGGCAATTCCCTGCCATACCCCAGCCTTACCCTATGGACACAGATGTCTGTCTCATGCCTGACACCCACCAAGATCGTTTAGACAAAAAAGATGAAGCCAGCCCCAAACACCTTCATGCAAGTTCGTTTTCTCCCAATCCTCAATGCCCCCCGATGCTTGGATTTCATGGAAGACCCTTCTGTCTGACAGAGTCTAGTTCCCTAAGGACCCCAGAGCACAGCCATTGGTCACACTGGGTAGAAGCCCAAGATCAGTGTCCTTAAAATCATTCGCTTCAATTTGTCTATACTTCGGGTATTACAGGTGGGGGAAATAGGCAGAAGAAAAACTGTATAGATGAACTGAATAGAAATATATCTTACAGTGGTTATCATGAAAGGAACATAAATGAGTGCCTATCAAAAAGGTATAGTCGAAATGACATCTGCACTTGTATGTTCATTGCTGCACTGTTCACAATAGCCAAAATCTGGGAAGGAAAAAAAAAAAAAACGAGTGCCCAAGAACAGATGACTGGTTAAAGAAACTTTAGTCCATCTATACAATGGAATATTATGCAGCTGTTAGGAGAGATGAAGTCATGAAATTTGCTTATAAGTGGATCAACCTGGAATGTATCGTGTTAAGTGAAATGAGTCAGAAAGAGAGGGACAGACATAGAAAGATGGCACTCAACTGTGGAATACAAAATCACAGTCTAGGAGACTAAGGCCCAAGAATAGTAGAGATAAGGGCCAGGAGGATTACTCCACGGCTTGGAAGCCGGCCTCACATGCTGGGGAAAAAGGCAGCTCAGATAGAGAAGGGACCACCAAGTAAAGGGTGCTAGGAGGGCCCGCTTGGGATGGGAGATGCAGGCTGAAAGTAGACTATAGACCGAACACGATGGCCACTCAAAACCTCTATTGCAAACCACAACACTGTAATGGAGAGAGTGAGCGAAAGGGAATGCCCTGCCACAGAAGCAGGGTGGGATGGGTGGGTTGGCGGAGGTGGGAGGGATACTGGGATCCTTGGTGGTGGAGAATGGGCACTGGTAGAGGGATGGGTACTCGATCATTGTATAACTGAAACCCAAGCACAAACATTTGTAAGTCTGTAACTGTACCTCACGGTGATTCACTAATTAAAAATAAAAAGAGAGTGCCTAAGGGTGAGTTCTTGAAATGTGTGCGTGCTGGCATACCAGCTGCTTCTCATCCTCCCCAGGCCTCTCTGGAAGAGAGACAGAGAGACAGACGGAGGACCACAAGCCTGATGGTGAGAACACCCCGTTGGATGCAGAGTGCTACCATCCTTATAGAACATCGGAAGGGGTTGAGATATAGGACCAAGGTGCGAGTGATCATTTACGGAGATACAACATGGAACAGAGGCAATTCTCTTGGGGTATTAACTCAAGGAAGAGAACACGGGAAGAGAACAGCGCAGAGTCTCCTGCCCCCCGCGCCTGGCTGTCCTCACTGGGGCCCCTTGGAGGGGAGCGGGTTGAGTTTCCCTCCCCTTCCAACCAGGGCTCCGGCAGCCAAAGACCTTCAGAACCAGCCACCATCATGCTGAGACCACTCTCTGCACACAAGAAGGTACCAGCAGAGGAACAAAGCCACGCGGGCCCCGGGGCTGAGATCTCCAAGCCTGCTCGGATCGCGGCTGAGCATCCTCCACGCAGATCCTCCAAATTCCAGTAGGCGGGGGTCACACCCACCAACTGGCCCCCTGGCGCCGTGTAATCCCATCAACGGCCAAGACTCAGAGACTATCAAACCCACCTCCCGGAAGCATCTTATTATCTCATTCCTACTTTGGACAAACTGGCAGGCTACCGAATGTGACCTGCCCACACAGCAGAGTCTGGCAAACTCCCCGTGGCGTACCCAATATGCAAAATGCCAGCAACAATGATGGGTCTCATTCTTCTAACCCTGAAAGAGTCTTGAATATGGCACTTTTTTAAAAATCTCAGAGCTAGGACGAAGGAGACGTTACCGGGGCCTGTCGAGGCAATCAAGGAATAACAGGATGGTCGTGATTGTGATTAACTTAAAAAGAAGCTCTCTCTCTCTCTCTCTCTCTCTCTCTCTCTCTCTCTCTCTCTCTCTCTCTCTCTCTCTCTCCCCCCTCCCTTTCGCTCTAGTGGTATTTGTTAAGCAATTTAACTTTACTCCTTATCAATGCTTGCAGTTGTTTGGATAAACGGGGTAAGAGATAAAGATCCCAAAACTTAAGTTCTCTGGGCTCTAGAGCAAGCAAGGCTTTTACCGTAAATCCCAGACTAAGTCCTCAGGCCAATTCACCTTTCCTTTCCCCTTGGGGGTCTTGTCTCTGAAGTCATAACGGCTTGCATCAAGACTGTGCTTTTATGCTTTCTAGAATGTCCCATTCGGGTGCCAGGGTAGGTTTGCCTTTGGCCCTGGGCCCCTCCCAGTCCCACCGTGGGACCTCCCCTTTTGGGTGTTAGGAACTACGGCAAACTTGAGTCAATTAATTATGACGGATGCCCAGGAGTAGATCTATTTCAGAGTCGATCAATTCCCAAATAGCAGGAGGACAGCAGTAACGGTCATTCTGTGTTTAAGCAAAGAACACTGCTCGATAGAAAAATACAAAAAGGCTTTAGGGAAAATAGAGAAACAAGTCATTCGCTACGAACGCAAAGTCCAGAGTTACCAGACAGTTTTGGTTGATAACTAACCCAGACTGACTTGGGGGAACTGTGACTATCACAAAGGAAAGGTTGAAGATAAACTCGGGGAATTAGGGGTGCTCAAAAGAGTACTGGAAACTTCTCTGGGAGGAAGATAAGGGGCAATTCGCTGATGAAGCCTCAAACACTCAGGGGTAATATGTAACCTAACAAAAAAAAAAAAAGGAAGATAGTGAAACTTTCTCTGCGGTGGTAACTCTTGAGCTCTATAGAATTCAAGAAAAGTTGATGCTGTAAGAAATCTTGTGGTCAAGGACTGTCCTATTTATTGGTAAAAATTCCACAAGGCTCAAACTTTCTGGAAAAATCCATCCAGATTGTTCCAGATCGGTTGCAAGCAGGCATAAGTATAAATGTTGGATTTTTTAAAAAATTATATAAGTGCATTTCTTGAGGATTGGTAATTTTTTTTATCAATGACAGATGGATTTAAAATATATACCTGATAAGCTTTCAGTATCTGTATTGCAAACTATAATACCCCAAAGGGGAGAGAGAGAGAGAGAGAGAGAGAGAGAGAGAGAGAGAGAGAGAGAGAGAGAAGGAGAGGAGGAAGGAGAGAGAAACAGACAGAGAAGGAGAGAAAGAGACAGAGAGAAAAGAGACTACCATTAATGCAGACTGGGAGTGGAAGGATTTGGGGTTTGGCAGGAGGGAAACTGAGGACATTGATGCTGGGAAATGTTCCCTGCTGAAGGGTCGGGTGTTGGAACATTGTATGACAGAAATCCGATCACGAACAGCTTTGGAATGGGCTATCTCATGGTCATCCAATGTGGGCTGTATGTATTTTGAAAGCTATGATGAATATTTCCTGTGATAGTCAACAGTTGAATTTTTCTTAATCTAATATGCCATTCTGTGCCTTTAATTAGCGATTCCAGACCTTTAATATTTAAGGCAATTGTTAAAATATAAGTATTTACTGCTATCCTGTTGTTCGTCGATTGCCTCGAGCAGGCACCAGTAACGTCTCCTTCTTCCTTGCCCTGAGACTTTTTTTTTTGCGTCACACCCAGCGATGCACAGGGGTCGTTCCTGGCTCATGCACTCAGGAACTACTCCTGGCGGTGCTCGGGGGACCCTATGGGATGCTGGGAATCGAACCCGGGTTGGCTGCGTGCAAGGCCAACGCCCTCCCCGCTGTGCTATTGCTCCAGCCCCCGAGGCCTGAGATTTTAAAAGAGCCATATTCAATGCTCTTTCAGGGTTAGGAGAATGAGACCTATCCAATGAAAAAATTTAAATAAAATAAAATAATAAATAGCAGTACTCCTACAACAAAAAAAAAAATTTAATTTAAAAAAAATCACTGTCACTGTCCTCCCGCTGTTCACTGATTTGCTCGAGCGGGCCCAGTAACGTCTCCATTGTGACAATTGTTACTGTGTTTGGCATATCAAATACATCACGGGGAGCTTTGCCAGGCTCTGCCGTGCAGGCGAGATACTCTCGGTAGCTTGCCGGGCTCTCCGAGAGGGGCGGAGGAATCGAACTCGGGTCGACGATGTTGGCCGCTTGCAAGGCAAACGCCCTACCTGCTGTGCTATCGCTCCAGCCCAATTTAAAAAAAAATAGAATAAAATATAGTCCTGCTAGAGTTTGAACCAACTCCAATATCTTACATTTATGAACTCTTTTCTTTTAAAGTCTTGATTTCTTTTTTCTCTTTTGGGGTCACACCCGGCGATGTTCAGGGGTTCCTCTTGGCTCCATGCTCAGGGATTACTCCTGGCCTTGCTCAGGGGACCCTATGGGATTCTGGGAATCGAACCCGGGTCAGCCGCGTGTCAGGCAAACGCCCTCCCCTCTGTGCTATCGCTCCAGCCCCACATTTATGAATTCTAGGCACAAGCAGTTACTGAACGTCACCAAGTTGTTTGGGTCCCGTGTGGCAGAAGTTGTGAACTAGAAAGAACTAACCAGCCCCATTCCCCCACCCCAGACACACACTTTTTGCGCTTCATAGGCCATTGGGAGAAAAACAGCAAAAATGGGAAAGAGATTAGGAGTCAGGGTAAGATAATTCAGGGTGGATGAGGCGTTTACTCCTGAGGGAGGAATTGGGTTGGGGGAGCGTTTAACACAGTCATGGAAGAAAGGTGCAGGGAGGGATATTAGAAACTGTTTTCAGCGGGGGTTGTAGCTTCAGCCTTGCAAGACGAGCACCACATTCTCCTGGGATTGGGGAGTGGTCTCTGGTCCCCACTGGCCATATTGTGTGCTTGTGTCTGAGTGTTAAGTTGCAGGCAGAACTCCTGGGCATTCGCTGTGAAAGGTGCCAGTGGGCAGCTGAGCCATAGCCCAGCGGGGAGGGCGTCGTTGGCCTTGCACACAGCTGAGCAGAGTTCGGTCCCCAGCATACCACAGGGTCCCCCAAGCACCAGAAGGAGGGATTCCTGAGTGCAGAGCCAGGAGGAACCCCTGAGCATTGCCGGGTGGGACCCAAAAGGCACAAAAAAAAAAAGGAGGAAAGGAAGGAAGGAAGGAAGGAAGGAAGGAAGGAAGGAAGGAAGGTGGGAGGGAGGAAGGAAGGAAGGAAGGAAGGTGGGAGGGAGGAAGGAAGGAAGGAAGGAAGGAAGGAAGGAAGGAAGGGGAAGGAAGGAGGGAAGTGAGAGAAAGAAAGAAATATAGAAAGAAAGAAAAAGAAAGAAAGAAGGAAAGCAAACAAGCAAAACATTTGTTCCACTGGACCCATTTCTATCCTTTTCCCCCCAATTTCCAACCTCTGCAAACCACCATGCCACCTTCTAGAACCAGGAAGATTCACTTTCTTTAAGGATAATGGGTCTGATCTTCAATCCAGCTTTTCTTTTCCTTCCTTCCTTCCTTCCTTCCTTCCTTCCTTCCTTCCTTCCTTCCTTCCCTCTCTCCTTCCTTCCTTCCTTCCTTCCTTCCTTCCTTCCTTCCTTCCTTCCTTCCCTCTCTCCTTCCTTCCTTCCTTCCTTCCTTCCTTCCTTCCTTCCTTCCTTCCCTCTCTCCTTCCTTCCTTCCTTCCTTCCTTCCTTCCTTCTTTCCTTCCTTCCTTCCTTCCTTCCTTCCTTCCTTCTTTCCTTCCTTCTTTCCTTCCTTCCCTCCCTCCGTCCCTCCGTCCCTCCGTCCCTCCCTCCCTCCCTCCCTCCCTCCCTCTCTCCTTCCTTCCTTCCTTCCTTCCTTCCTTCCTTCCTTCCTTCCTTTCTCTTTTTCCTTCCTTCCTCTCCTTCCTTCCTCCCTTCCTCACTCCCTCCTTCCCTTCCTTCCTCCCTCCCTTCCTTCCTTCCTTCCTTCCTTCCTTCCTTCCTCCCTCCCTCCCTTCTTTCCTTCCTTCCTCCCTTCCTTCCTTCTTTCCTTCCTTCCTCCCTCCCTCCCTCCCTCCCTTCCTTCCTTCCTTCCTTCCTTCCTTCCTTCCTTCCTTCCTTCCTTCCTTCTTTCCTTCCCTCCCTCCCTTCCTTCTTTCCCTCCTTCCCTTTCTTCCTTCCTTCCCTCCCTCCCTTCCTTCTTTCCCTCCCTCCCTCCCTCCCTTCCTCCCTTCCTCCCTCTTTCTTTCTTTCTTTCTTTCTTTCTTTCTTTCTTTCATTCTTTCTTTCTCTTCCTTCCTTCCTCCCTCCCTCCCTTCCTCCTCCCTCCCTCCTCCCTCCCTCCCTCCCTCCCTCCCTCCCTCCCTCCTTCCTTCCTTCCTTCCTTCCTTCCTTCCTTCCTTCCTTCCTTCCTTTTTGGTTTGGGGACCACACCCAGCATTGCTCAGGGGTGACTCCTGGCCCTGTGCTCAGGAATGAATGAATGAATGAATGAATGCTGCGTTATGCTGGTCAGATCATGGGGGATGCCAGGGATTGAACCTGTATCAAGTACCCACCAGACGTACACTGCGCTATGCCTGCCTTACTGCACTCTGTGCTTATTTGCTTTTTGTTGTTGTTGTTGTTAGTTTGTTTGGTTTTGGGGGCTGAACCCGGCAGTGCTCAGGGCTGACTCCCAGTTCTGTGCTCAGGGCTCACTCTTGGCTCTGTGCTCAGGGCTTACCCCTGGCTCTGTGCTCAGGGCTTACCCCTGGCTCTGTGCTCAGGGATCACTCCCGGTTCTGTGCTCAGGGATCACTCCTAGAAGTCGTCAGGGGACCCCGTGGGATGCCAGGGATCAAACCCAGGTTGTTCTTGTGCCAGGCAATCACCCTATTGGCCATTGTCTGCCTCCAAGCTCCATTAGCCTTTCATTTATTCACCCATGGACAAACGCTTGAGTTACTAACATCTTTGAACTGTGATAAGGAATGCAATCGTTTTAGTAATCAAAATAAAATAATAACATGCCTAAACGCCTCCCCCCAATACCCCAGAACTGTGGAATAAACCCCTCAATCTCCCGTTTCTTTTCCCCCTTAAGGCTGAGGAGGATACATGGCCCTAGGGCTGGCGATATGCTGGCAACAGAGAATGTTTTTTTTTCCAGCCGTGGGAAGGACCATTTGGGGTTCTGCTGGGGGCAGTTGCCGGGGCAAGACCTGCAGAACTTAAGGGTCCATTTGCAGGAGCGAGGTTGAGTCTATACTGGGTCTTACTCCACAGTGCTGGGGCATTGGAAGGGGTGGGGGTTATTATTATTATTATGTTATTATTATTATGTTATTATTATTATTATTATTACTTATAGTCACAATTGCATTCCTTATCACAGTTCAAAGGTGTTAGTAACCCAAGCGTTTGTCCATGAGTGAATAAATGAGAGACTAATGGAGGTTGGAGGCATGGTATGGCTCATAGGGTGATTGCCTGGCACGTAACCAACCTGGGTGTGATCTCTGGCATCCCACGGGGTCCCCTGACAGCTACGAGGAGTGCTCCCTGAGCACAGAGCCGGGAGTCAGTCCTGAGCATAAAGTCAGAAGTCAGCCCTGAGCACAGCGCCGAGAGTGAGCCCTGAGAACAGCACCAGGAGTCAGTCCTGAGCACAAAGTCAGAAGTCAGCCCTGAGCACAGACCAAGGAGTGAGCCCTGAGCACAGCACCAGGAGTCAGCCCTGAGCACAAAGTCAGGAGTCAGCCCTGAGCACAGAGTCGGGCGTCAGCCCTGAGCACAGGACCCAGGAGTGAACCCTGAGCACAGCGCCAGGAGTCAGTCCTGAGCACCGAGTCAGGAGTCAGTCCTTAGCACTGAGTTGGGAGTCAGTCTCGAGCACAGAACCAGGAGTCAGCCCTGAGCACAGAGCCGGGAGTCAGCCCCAAGCACAGAGCCGGGAGTCAACCCTGAGCACAGAGTCAGGAGTCAGCCCTGAGCACAGAGTCGGGCGTCAGACCTGAGCACAGACCCAGGAGTCAGTCCTGAGCTCAGAGTCAGGAGTCAGCCCCGAGCACAGAGCCGGGAGTCAGCCCCGAGCACAGAGCCGGGAGTCAGCCCTGAGCACAGAGTCAGGAGTCAGCCCGGAGCACAGAGTCACGAGTCATCCCTGAGCACAGAGCCAGGAGTGAGCCCGAGCACAGTGCCAGGAGTCAACCCTGAGCACAGAGTCAGGAGTCAGCCCTGAGCACAGAACCGGGAGTCAGCCCCGAGCACAGAGCCGGGCGTCAGCCCTGAGCACAGACCCAGGAGTCAGCCCTGAGCACAGAGTCACGAGTCAGCCCTGAGCACGGAGCCAGGAGTCAGTCCTGAACACAGAGTCAGACGTCAGCCCTGAGCACAGACCCAAGAGTCAGTCCTGAACACAGAGTCAGGAGTCAGCCCCGAGCACAGAGCCAGGAGTCAGTCCTGAGCACAGAGCCGGGCGTCAGCCCTGAGCACAGACCCAGGAGTCAACCTGAGCACAGAGCTGGGAGTCAGCCCTGAGCACCACCATGTTCAGCTCCCAAAACCAAACAAACTAATAAGAACAACAACCACAAAATAAGCACAGAGTCCTCTTTGCAGAAAGAACTCAACTAAAGGTTCAAGGTCTGGAGTGATAGCCCAGCGGGGAGGGCATTTGCCTTGCACGCGGCCGACCCGGGTTCGATTCCCAGCATCCCATAGGGTCCCCCGAGCACTGCCAGGAGTAATTCCTGAGTGTATGAGCCAGGAGGAACCCCTGTGCATCGCCGGGTGTGACCCAGAAAGCAAAAAGTAAATAAATAAATAAAATGGGGATTCTGTGCTACCAGCCAGCCATGAGGTCACCCGACATACGCTCTCGGCAGACATTTTACCAGTAGAGACAGCCAAAGCAGTGACACTCATCCAGAGACAGACCCAGGAAGCAAGGAACTGCATCTCTGCGCATCAGTTCTGCATGCACAGAGGCTGATCACACTTGTATTTATTTTTATTTGAGGGATCACACCTGCCAATGCTCAAGAATCACGCCTGGCGGTGCTCGGGGAACCATATGGGATGCCGGGCACTGGACCCAGGTTGGCTGCGTGCAAGGCAAACGCCCTACTTGCTGTGCTATTGCTCCGGCCCCCTGTTTAATTTATTTTAATGCAGATATGGTTGGGGATCCAATTATTATCATTTTTACTAAACTCTCACTGTAGCACTGTCACTGTCCTCCCATTGTACATCGATTTGCTCGAACCAGCTAAGCAACGTCTCCATCATGAGATTTGTTGTTACTGTGTTTGGCATATCGAATACATCACAGGGAACTTGCCAGGCTTTGCCGTGCCGGCGAGATACTCTCGGTAGCTTGCCAGGCTCTCCAGAGGGGCGGAGGAATCGAACCTGGGCCGACCAGGTCAGCTACGTGCAAGGCAAACACCCTACCATTGTGCTATCGCTCTAGCCCTTACTAAACTCAATAGTAATAATATAATATAATAATATAATAACACATTATAAGACACTTCCTACCCATGTATGCCTCTCGGAGAGCCCGGCAAGCTCCCGAGAGTATCCCACCCGCATGGCAGAGCCTGGCAAGCTCCCCGTGGCGTATTCGAGATGCCAAACACAGTAACAACAAGAGGTCTCATTCCCCTGACCCTGAAAATGCTTCCAATTGTTGGGAAAAGACAAGTAAGAAGAGGCTGCTAAAATTTCAGGGCTGGGAGGAATAGAAACGTTACTGGCATCCGCTCGAGTAATTTGACAATCAACGGGAGGACGGTGATGCAGTGATACTAAGCTCAAACCATGCAGAACCCGGGTTTGGGGGTAGGGAGTTAGGTCTGACTCAGTCCCGAGCTAGACAAAGCAGCTGAGTTTTCTGTGCTCGGGATTCATTTTATATTTCAGACACACTCGCAGCTCGGAGGAGGAGCGGAGGAGGCCCAGGCACAGCTAAACCCTTCCACATTGCAAGTCAGTCAGCAAGGGATCTTGTATTGTCCCCGGGAAAAACACAGTGACCCTTCACGAGGGCATTTCAAAAGCGCTTCTCTGGGAGATCCTTTGAGAACCGTGCCCCTGAGGTGAATACCCTTTTTGTTTTGCTTTTAAATAAATGGCTTGGCCCAGGGGGGATTGACAGGGCTTGTCAGAATTCCTCCCCGCCTCAGCAAAGGTTAGGACGGGATCTTTCTTCTCTCCCGCTCTCTGCTCTCTCTTTTTTATTTTCAAAGAAGACCCAAGGATATGCAAACGTGACTTTCTTTGTCCTTTTTTGGGAATATCAAAAAAGTCCACACACTTTCCACCTGCCACCGTGGAAACCATCAATGGACAACTTTTATTCGGAAACGCTCTGAGGGAGAAGAAGATATCTCTTTTTTGTTTAAGCTTTTTATAATTTTTTTTGACGGGCTTTTTGGGTCACACCCGGCAATGCACAGGGATTCCTCCTGGCTCTGCACTCAGGAATTACCCCTGGCAGTGCTCGGGGGACCCTATGGGATGCTGGGAATCGAACCCAGGTCGGCCGTGTGCAAGGCAAACGCCCTACCCACTGTGCTATCACTCCAGCTGGTTAAGCTTTTTTTTTTTTTTTTTAAGTTGAATCACAGTGAGAGGCAGTTACTAAGTTGTTCAAGTTGGGTTTAGGTCATAGAAGGTTCCAACACGTGTCCCTCCACCAGGGCCCATTTCCCACCATCAGTGTCCCTGTGTCTCTGTGTCTCTGTCTCTCACTCTCTGTCTTTCTCTCTTTGCCTCTCTGTCTTTCTGTCTCCCTCTCTGTGTGTCTCTCTCTCTGTCTCTGTCTCTCTCTGTCTCTCTCTCTCTCTCTCTTTCTCTTTCCTTCTCTCTCCTCTTGGGCATTATAGTTTGCAATGCAGATATTGAGAGATTATCACGTTTGTCCCTTTCATCACCCAGTTCTCGTCCAGAGTGATCATTTCCAACTGTCATTAGCATAGTGGTCCCTTCTCTATCCCAACTGCCTCTCCCCACACCATCACTTGTTTTTTGTTTTGTGTGTGCGTGTGTGTGTGTGTGTGTGTGTGTGTGTTTTGCTTTTTGGGTCACACCCGGCGATGACAGGGGTCACGCCTGGCTCTGCACTCAGAAATCACTCCTGGTGGTGCTCAGGGGACCCTATGAGATGCTGGGAATCGAACCCGGGTCGGCCGCGTGCCAGGCCAACGCCCTCCCCGCTGTGCTATCGCTCCAGCCCCACCACGCCATCACTTGGGGTCAGTTTTCCAACATTGACCCGTTCTCCTCGTCCCTGTCTCCTACTACTTTTTATTTTTAATATCCCACAAGTGAGTGCAGTCATTCTGTGCCCGTGTCTCTCCCTTCGGCCTCCTATCTCTCAGCATGATACTCTCCACGTCCATCTGTTAGGGCGCAGATCGTGATCTCCCTTTAACGACAAAGAGACTCCAGAGACTGCAAACAGCAAGCAAGGTTTATTGTAAGACTGGCTAGCCAGGGTCGAGCCGCCTACACAGACACGCAGGTCAGTTAGGTGAGGCAAGACCCCGAACCTCTTCAAAGGGGGTCTTATATAGGCCTTCACTGGCCGTTACAGCAGACCCCGCGCATTTCATAGCCAATATGATGTCGGTGGGCCCCACGGGTGACTTATATGAAGCGGGGAGGAGTAAGACAGTCACTTTCTCCCCATCCGCCTCTGCCACTCGGGACCCAGGTTGCTGGGTTCTTGTCTCGCCTCGCAGAAAGGAATTTCAGGAGTAGACAAGCAGTGAAGTAAATAGATTTTATTTGGAGGATTTTTAGGTATGGAGGGAGGGAGAGAGAGTGAGAGAGTAAAGTTAGACACAAAAGCATGAAAGTACACATCTCAAGAGGGGAGATGCGGGCGACACATGTGCTCGGGCACCACATGTGCTCGGCCACGTGGGCACAAGCAGCACATGGGCTCGGGCAGCAAATGGCGCCCTTCCTTTGTTCAAGGTGGCCTTTATAGGGTTCCTCCAACCTGCCCCCACGTGGGGCTTCTTCCCAGGTAAATGTCCCGTTGCTAAGGAGGTTGCCAGGGAGGATGGGAGTGGTGATGGTCTTCTTTGAAATTCCTTTCCTGGCCTTTTGTTCCTGGAGGAGCTTCTTTGGGTCTGTTGCTGGAGCCAGGTGAGGGTCTTATCAAGCCTTAGTTCCTGTTTTCCTATTTTCTGCAGGGCTGGCTTTTGTCATTGCCTCGGGAGGGGGCCCTCCCTGTCTACCTGCCTACATCAAATAGATTTGTAATAACAGATACTTTCCTAACCAATCCAATTAAGGGTATTTCACTTCTTAGCCTATAGTTTAAAGATCAGCATTTTGCGTCAGTGCTTAGGAACTGACGCGTTTTTAAGGCAGTCCTGGGTCTTGCAACACGGGTCTTGTGAGAGACATCCGGTTATCTGGTCTGACCCCCACCCTTCGAGTACCTGTATCTGAATTCCTTGCTCAGGGGCAGAAAAACCAGTTATTTTGCAGTGCAGGCTCCTACAAAGCGGATCTGAAAAAGCTTATCTAGACCTGTTCCTTGAAAAACAAGTGATTTTGCAATGCAGGTTCCTATTAAGCTAAGCTAAATTAATTCTGGTGGTAGTCCATTTTGGGCCTGTCCCTTACACATCCATTTACAAGCAAATTTCATGAGTGCATTTTTTCCCCCCTTGGTGGCTGCGTAGTATTTCGTTGTGTAGATGTACCTTAGTTTTTTTTTGTTTTTTTTTTTATTCAGCCATCTGTTCTCAGGCACTTGGGTTGTTTCCTGATTTAGGCTGTTGTGAAAAGTGATTGCCACCCAATGCCTCATTTGCAAACCACAGAACCCGAAAGGAGAAAGAGAGAGAGCAAGGGGGAATGCTCTGCCACAGAGGCAGGGTGGGATGGGGGGGATGGGGGAGTGGGAGGGATACTGGGATCCGTGGTGGTGGAGAATGGGCACTGGTGGAGGGATGGGTCCTCCATCATTGTACAACTGAAAGCCAAGCACAAAATTTTGTAAGTCTACAACTGTACCTCATGGTGTTTCCCTAATAAAATTTTTTTAAAAAAATTAAAAAAAGAAAAGTGCCGGAAGCCAAGAGGTCAGTACAGCCTGGCATGCAATTTAGGAACTAATTTCTTCTTGGAAAAATGTTAAACGACGTTGTGTAAGTTTCTGAGTTACGCCTGAGATTACTGCCACGAGCCCGGCGTTAGGGCTCACACCCTGATTCACTGAAAATCCATCCACATGCTTTGTGAATTCCCCATTTTGTCCACTTCCTCATGTAATCAATTATAAAAAAGCTAGCTTGGGAGAAATAAATTGGGAGCCTGATCAGAGTCTTGTCTTGCTCCCATTCTTCTGTCTCTCTCTTTTTCCCCATTCACGCACTCTCTCCCGGTTAACCACGTTGACTAGTCCCGCGAGTCGGGGCAGAAAAGTGCTGTAATGAACATAGAGGTTCAGATGGCTTCTTTGAAATATATATTTTGAGCCCTGGGGTATATTCCCAGACGTGATATTACTGGGTAATAAGGGAGTTCCATTTCTAGTTTTTTTTTTTTTTTTTTGAGGAATATCTATACTGTGTTCCATACTGTTTGACAAACTGGCAGGCTACATACCGAATGTAGCCTGCCCACAGGGCAGAGTCTGGCAAACTCCCCGTGGCGTACCCAATATGCCAAACACCAGTAACAATGATGGGTCTCATTCTCCTAAAGAGCCTTGAATATAATCTCAGGGCTAGGATGAAAGAGACGTTACTGGGGCCTGCTCGAGGCAATTGACGAATAACAGGATGATTTGTGATTTTGTGATTTGTGATCTACACTGTGTTCCAAAGAGGCTGGACCAGTCATCATTTGCACCAACCCTGAATGTTTGGGATTCCAACAATGGATTCCAACCATGAATTCTTCTCCCCACCTCCAGCGCTGGTTATTCTTGTTCTTTGTGATCTGTGCCAGTTTCTGGGTTTATGAGATGTTGCCTTGTTGTGTGGATTTGCACCTCCCTGATGATTAGCGAGGTTGAGCATTTTTTCCCATGAGCCTTTTTTTGGCCCGTTTGTATTTAGAAGATGTCTTCCCGCAAACCTATAGACCTCCAGCCAATTTTCCTCTGTGTGCTTCTCTTTATCAGGTGATAAAGTCACCTCCCCCAACTTGTTCAAAGGACAAGCTTCATTCTGAGCGAGTGAGTTGGACAACTTAAGAAGTGGTTTAAATGCACATTCAAAAGAACAAAAGCAACCGTTGCTGGCGTGGATGTGGCGAGAAAGGGACCCTCCTTCACTGCTGGTGGGAATGCCGACTGGTTCCGCCCTTTTGGAAAACAGTATGGGCGATTCTCAAAAAATTAGAAATTGAGCTCCCATTTGACCCAGCAATACCACTCCTGGGAATATATCCCAGAGAGACAAAAAAGTACAGTCAAAATGACATCTGCACTTGTTTGTTCATTGCAGCAGTCTTTACAATAGCCACAATCTGGAAAAAAAACCCAAGTGCCGGAGAACAGACAACTGGTTAAAGAAACTTTGATATATCTACACAATGGGTACTATGCAGCTGTTAGAAAAGATGTCACTGTCACTGTCACTGTCCTCCCGTTGTTCATTGATCTGCTCGAGCAGGCCCAGTAACGTCTCCATTGTGACGCTTGTTACTGTGTTTTGACATATTGAATACGTCATGGGTAGCTTGCCAGGCTTTGCTGTGTAGGCGAGATACTCTCAGTAGCTTGCCAGGCTCTTCGAGAGGGGCGGAGGAATCAAACTCAGGCCGGCCGGGTTGACTGTGTGCAAGGCAAATGCCCTACCCGCTGTGCTATCACTCCAGCCCTTAGAAAAGATGAAGTCATGAAATATACATACAAGTGGTACTACATGGAAAGTATCATGCTAAGTGAAATGAGTCAGAAAGAGAGGGACAGACATAGAAAGACTGCATTCATCTGGGGAATATAAATAAATATAAAGTCACAAAATAGGAGACTAACACCCAAGAATAGCCAAGGTAAGTACCAGGAGGTTCACTCCATGGCTTGGAGACCAGCCACACATGTGCTAGGGGAAAAGGCAGTTCAGATAGAGAAGGGACCACCAAGTAAAGGGTGTTGGGAGGGTCCTCCCAGGATGGGAGATGCATGCTGAAAGTAGACTACATACCGAACATGATTGCCACTCTAATACCTCGTCTTCAAACCACGGCACCCAAAAGGAGAGTGAGAACAAAAGGGAATGCCCTGCCACAGAGGCAGGGTGGGATGGGGGGATGGGGGGGTGGGAGGGATACTGGGATCAGTGGTGTTGGGAAATGGGCGCTGGTGGAGGGATGGGTATTGGATCATTGTATAACTGAAAGCCAAGCACAAAAATTTGTAAGTCTACAACTGTACCTCATGGTGTTTCACTAATGAAAATTAAAAAAAAAAAAAGAAAGCAAAAAAAAAAAAAGAAGTGGGTTAAATGATAAAAGTATCGAAGTACCAAATGCCCTGAACAAACACCATGACCTCTTTAGCACCTGTATTGCAAACCTTAATGCATAAAAGGAAAAAGGAGAGAGAGAGAGCAAGAAGGAAAGTAATTAAAAAATTAATGTGAAGGGGCTGGAGTGATAGCACAGCAGATAGGGCATTTGCCTTGAGCACGGCTGACCCGGGTTCGATTCCCAGCATCCCATAGGGTCCCCCGAGCACCGCCAGGAGTCATTCCTGAGTGCAGAGCCAGGAGGAACCCCTGAGCATTGCCGGGTGTGACCCAAAAATCCAAAGGAAAAGAAAAATAAAGCAGTCTTGAGCCATTGGTCCCTTGAGTGATGTGGGGAATAGCGTTCTGCAGAAGGACACAGGCGTCTGAGACCTCTTCCTCTCCTTTGTCCCTGTGCCCGAGTCCGTCTCTGTTCCCGGATTCTCTGGTCTCAAGAGCTTTTGTCCTGCAGGCACACATCACCTACTGCCTGAGGATGTGTGTCCTCCTGGCCAATGGTCAAACTGATGGTCTGTGGGCGCCTCGTAAATCAAAGGCACTGCATGTTAGGGACGAGAGTCTTCACAAAACGCTGTTCTCCTGGGAAGGGTCGTAAAGTTGAGACCTTCAGACACTCACCCAAAGAAAAGGCACTGAAGAAAAAAAAAAGAAAAGAAAAGACACTGAACGGAAGTGCTGAGATTTTGCAATTATAGGTTGCTGGTACAGTTGTGTCAGTCAACAAAATAGGATGCTTTCTTTTCTTTTTTTTTTTTTGCAATAAATATCTGAGAATTTATATCGATAAATATATATTGATGTAAAATGTATTCACATTGTTCATAACTTAAAATGACTTTATGCACGGGCTCATCTGTCATGTCCTCCACGGAACTCTGCATTTCTTTATTTATCATTTTATTTCTTCTTAGTGAAACACCATGAGGTACCGTTGTAGACTTAACAAACTTTCGGGCTTGGGTTTCAGTTCTACAATGGTCGAGTGCCCATTCTCCACCTCCAATGCTCCCAGTATCGCTCCCACCCACCCCCATCCCCACCCATCCCACCCCACCTCTGTGGCAGGGCATTCCCTTCCACTCTCTCTTTCCTTTAGGGTGCTGTAGTTTGCAATAGAGGTATTGAGTGGCCATGGTGTTTGGTCTAGAGTCGACTTTCAGCACGCATCCCGAGCGAGTCCTCCCAACATAAAATAGGATGCTTTCTTATTTTTTTATTAATTAATTAATTAATTAATTTGCTTTTTGGGTCACTCCCGGCAATGCTCGGGGTTCCTCCTGGCTCTGCACTCAGGAGTGACTCCTGGCGGTGCTCGGGGGACCCTATGGGATGGTGGGAATCGAACCCGGGTTGGCCGTGTGCAAGGCAAATGCCCTCCCCGCTGTGCTATCACCCATTATTTGTAACCTCTTTCTTGGTGCTCTGTTAACCTGTAAATACTGGTTTTCTCTTCTCTGTAAGTCCTTTGCATAGTTAATTCAGAGCAATGTCCTTTTAGCATGGGCACAGGAAGACAATTAAATGCTATGCTTTCGTAACTTGGGAGTTTATTGATTCTGAATGATATATTTACCTCCTGGACATCTGTTCTCTCGACTTAAGCCTCAGTTTCCCTTACTTCCTAGCACCCCCAAAGCAGGGTCCCGACCAGGGACTGGATGGACCCAGGGCATGCGGTGAGCTATGTGCAAACCTGGCATCGAAATGGGCCTGGCCAAAGCGCCATAATGCTTAACTATAAGTTAAGAGTCTGGGTCAGGGACAAATTCTGTGATGATACGAAAAGTAAGAACTAGATTCGGACCCTGCTAGGGTTAGGAAAGAGTAATCTGGCCTGAGCACTGTAGCCTGAGTCTGTGGCAAAATGTTCCCAGGACAGCCGCCCTACAAGCTCAATGTTATCTCTTACTATGCCCATACAAAAGTAACTAATATGAAGAAGTAGAATTAAGATGTGAATTAAGATGTTAATTAAGCTAAGGAGAAGAAAAATACAGCATTTACAAGTCAACAGAGCACAAAGAAAGAGGTTACAAATTAACACGGAGGAATGGGAGCACTGTGACGGGAGTAACCCAATCCACCTAAGCTCCCTGTGTCAAGGAGGAAAGGACAAACCAATGTTATCCTACAAACTTACAAACTTTGATGCTTGCGTTTCAGTCATCGATGATCCAGTACCCATTCCTCCACCAGTGCCCATTCTCACCACCCCCCACCCCATCCCCCCCCATCCCACCCTGCCTCTGTGGCAGGACATTCCCTTTTGCTCTCTCTCTCTCCTTTTGGGTGTTGTGGTTTGCAGTAGAGGTATTGAGTGGCCACCATGTTTGGTCTAGAGTCTACTTTGAGCACGCATCTCCCATCCCAAGTGGGTCCTCCAAGCACCCTTTACTTGGTGGTCCCTTCTCTCTCTGAGCTGCCTTTTCCCCCAGCATGTGAGGCCGGCATCCAAGTTGTGGAGTAATCCTCTTGGCCCTTATCTCTACAATTCTTGGGCCTTAGTCTCCTATTCTGTAAGTTTATATTCCACAAATGAGTGCAACCTTTCTATGTCTGTCCCTCTCTTTCTGACTCATTTCACTGGACATGATACTCTCTGTGTTGACCCACTTACATGAAAATTTCATGACTTCATCTTTTCTAACTGCTGCGTAGTATTCCACTGTGTAGATGTACCAAAGTTTCTTTAACCAGTCATCCGTTCTCGGGCACTCGTTCTTTTTTTTTGTTTGTTTGTTTTTGTTGTTGTTTTTGTTTTTTTTTTCAGATTTTGGCTATTGTAAACAGTGCTGCAATGAACATACAAGTGCAGATATCATTTCGACTATACCTTTATTTTGCATCTCTTGGATATATTCCCAGGAGTGGTATTACTAGGTCCAATGGGAGCTCAATTTCTAATTTTTTTAGAAGCGTCCATACTGTTTTCCAAAAGGGCTGAACCAGATGGCATTCCCACTAGCAGTGAAGGAGGGTCCCTTTTCCACTTGTGGGATTCTGACTCAGTTCAGCATCTTTGGAAAAATGGCTTAAAGACTTGTCAGAAAATTATGCATTTTAAAGGCCAGGAGAAATGTCCCAGAACGTGGTATGGAGGATGGTTTGACGCATGGTGTTGGGGGGTGTCCTCTGTGAGAGCGGAAAGCAATTCTGACTCTTAGCCTGCTAACAGGTTTTATGCATTTTCAATTATGAATTAATGTCTCATTTATATTGAATGCCTACGTCTTATCAATTTTTTTTCTTTTACAGCCATAGAGATTTTTTATTGCAAGCATTTACTTATTAATTCAGACACGAAAGCAGTATCTATAAGATAATATTTTTTTTAAACATAAAACCAATATTCCGTTTCTTCGGATGAAACACTACTACTTTTATAAGTTTTATTAATTCCGGGAAGACACGGTAATTATCACCGTGACACCCAAGTACAAAATAAAATTTCACTGCGATATATCTTAGCCGCCGCAGTGGAAAACTGATTTATGTCAATGAGATCGGGGATTCTATTCTATCACAGTAAATGATTTGAATTCCTTTGTTTACGTAAGTTAAAATCATCTAGCAGTGCGTCATTCCACGTGGATTTTTATGGATTTATTTTCTGAAATTTCATGGGCCTTCCCTTTAAGTTTTTTTGGGAGCAAGAAATATAAGGCCAATTTGTTAGTCTCTGGAGGGAAAGGAAACTGAGGACATTGGTGAAGGGAAGTTCAGTTTGATGCTCGAGCATTTTGTGCTTGAAATGTCTGGAGTATGACTACATCGATCACTGTGGTTGGTTGTTGTTGTGGTTGTTGTTTTTAAAACACGTTTTTATTATTTTGAATTACAATTTTTTTCTTTTATTAGTGAATCACCATGGGGTACAGTAACAAACTTATGAACTTTCGCGTCTGCATTACAGCCATGCAATCGATCACTGTGTTTTAATCCAAGTAAGTTTTCTTTTTTTCCTTTTAGCTTTTTGGGTCAACCCCTAGCAATGCTCAGGGGTTACTCCTGGCACTTCACTCAGGAATTACTCCCGGCGGTGCTCAGGGGACCCTGTGGGATGCTGGGGATTGAACCCGGGTTGGCCGCATGCAAGGCAAACACACTCCTCACTGTACTATCGCTCCAGCCCTACAAGTAAGTTTTAAGATGTTATGAATAGATGTTTCATTCAATCCAGAGACTCTACACATCTATCCCCCAGAGCATGAAGATATTCAGCCAGAGAGACATAGAGAGAGAGACAGGGAGACACAGAGAGAGAGAGAGACAGAGAGAGAGAGACAGAGAGACAGAGAGAGAGAGACAGAGAGAGAGAGAGAAAGAAGTACACCGATTCTCATGGCTGCAAGACTTAAATCTCCAAATGCCGGAAACACCCACCCATGTGCCCAAGGACAGATCCACGAATACAGAAATCCGGATTGTTCATGAAACAGTCTTCAGCTATGAAACAAGAAGACATTTTGCAGTTTGGGGCAAGTTTGATGGAGTTGAAGTGAGTCAGATGGAAAATTTTAATAAAAAGAAAAGAAAAAGAAGTACTAATTGAGCTCGCTCCTATGTGTGGCATCATAAAACAACAACAACAAAAAAGTGTTGGAATGTCAACCCTGAAATAAGCCCTGAGCCCTCATCCGTAGGCTTGGGAATTGAGGATTCTGAGAGAGTTGGGATTTACCCTGTCAAGTAAGGGGACAAAGGGACCCTGGGCCATGGTGAAGAGATCCCAAAATACCACTGGAGGATCGGTCAAGCATGGTTGCAAGTTGTATTTTTTTTTCTTTTTAGGTCACACCCAGTGATACACAGGGGTTCTTCCTCCTGGCTCATGCACTCAGGAATCACTCCTGGCGGTGCTTGGGGACCCTCTGGGATGCTGGGAATTGAACCCGGGTTGGCCGCGTGCAAGGCAAACACCCTACCTGCTGTGCTATTGCTCCAGCCCCCCAGACTTGCAAGTTTAAGCAAAACTTTAGTGCTTTGCAGGTACAGTGCCCACAGCAGGTCAATCTGTACCCTTGGAGTGAGTGCATCAGCAGCCTGATGGTGCCCCCAGGGTTTCCTGAAACCCTCAAATCGCTGCTATGCCTCTGGCCAGACCTCAACAACTCAGGACCAAATTTCCCAAGATATTAAAAAGCCAAAACTTAGGGCTGGAGCAATATCACAGTGGGGAGGGTGTTTGCCTTGCACACAGCTGACCCGAGTTCAATTCTCAGCATCCCATAGGGTTCCTCGGGCACCGCCAGGAGTAATTCCTGAGTGCAGAGACAGGAGTAACCCCTGTGCATTGCCGGGTGTGACCCAAAAAACAAAATAAATAAATAAATAAATAATAGTACTGTAGTACTGTCCTCCCGTTGTTCATCGATTTTGCTCAAACGGGCCCAGTAACGTCTCCATTGTAAGACTTGTTGTGACTGTGTTTGGCATATCGAATACGTCATGGGCAGCTTGCCAGGCTTTGCCGTGCGGGTGAGATACTCTCGGTAGCTTGCCGGGCTCTTCAAGAGGGATGGAGGAATCGAACCCGGGTTGTCCGGGCCAGCTGCGTGCAAGGCAAATGCCCTACCACTGTGCTATCTAATAAATAAAATTTTTTAAACAAAGCCAAAACTTAGGTATGTGAGAATCACACCCCACAAACGACCTCCGGCTCAGCTCTACAAGCTCATGTATTGGTCTTGCCTCAAAGACCCATAGATAAATCTCAAAAGAGATCAAAAACTGCAGTTAAGCTTGAATCCACACAAGGTTGAACAGACCAGGGTCAATCAAAGTGGGGTGGGTCACCCTGGTGACCCTCCACCCCCAAAGCAAAGACCCTGCCAGCCCGTTGCTTCCACAGTTCAAAATTGTGGCCATAACCCACGACCGGACTTCACCATCTTAGGATGGACCTCACCCAAATAGAATCTGCTGAAAATTGGGAGATGCGGATTTTGTGACTGAAATCTCCAGGCTTTCTCTGGGTCAGGGTGGGTTACCTTTCGTCACCTCCCTGTATTATTATGGAAACATCAGCAATTACATCCACACCCCAAAGCTGCCACCCAGTTGAAAAAAAAAAAACTACTGGGGCTGGAGCGATAGGCATTTGCCTTGACCGCAGCTGACCCGGATTCAATTCCCAGCATCCCATATGGTCCCCTGAGCACCTCCAGGAGTGATTCCTGAGTGAAGAGCCAGGAGGAACCCCTGTACATCACCAGGTGTGACCTAAAAAGCAAAAAAAAAAAAAAAACCAACCAAACAAACGAAAAAGAACCTACTCTAGCCTTATCGTCCCAACAAAAATACTGAATGCCAAGAATAAACACCATGACCTCTTAGCACCTGTATTGTAAACTGTAAAATTGCACAAAAGGAGAGAGAGAAAGAAGAAATGTGTCTGCCATAGAGGCAGGTGGGGGTGGGATTGTGGGAAGGGTTTTGGAGGAATGGTAGGAGGGAAACAGGGGACATTGATTGTGGGAAATGTGCACTGGTGGAGGGACGGGCTTTGGAACACTGGATGACTAAAACCCAATCGTAATTAGCTTTGTAAGGGTCTATCTCATGGATAGCACTGTAACACTGTCCTCCCGTTGTTCATCGATTTGCTCGAGTGGGCACCAGGAACGTCTCCATTGTGAGACTTGTTCTGACTGTGTTTGGCATATTGAATACGTCACGAGGAGCTTGCCAGGCTTTGCTGTGAGGGCAAGATACTCTCGGTAGCTTGCCGGGCTCTCCGAGAGGGATGGAGGAATCGGATCTAGGTTGGCCATGCGCAAGGCAAACATCCTACCTGCTGTGCTATCACTCTTCAATTTAAAAACATTTAAAAATTAATAATAATAATAATAAAAACCAACTCTGGTGCTTCTGTGAAGTATGAGATCTCAGTCAGAATTATTTTTTTCTTTTTGGGTCACACCTGGCGATGCACAGGGGTTCCTCCTGGCTCTGCACTCAGGAGTGACTCCTGGCGGTGCTCAGGGGACCATATAGGATGCTGGGGATTGAACCCGGGTCGGCCGCGTGCAAGGCAAACACCCTACCCTCTGTGCTATCTCTCCAGCCCAGAATTTTTTTTTTGTCTTTTTGGGTCACACCCAGCGATGCTCAGGGATTCCTCCTGGCTGTGCACTCAGAAATTACTCCTGGCGGTGCTCGGGGGACCATATGGGATGCTGGGGATTGAACCCGGGTCGGCCGCGTGCAAGGCAAACGCCCTACCCGCTGTGCTATTGCTCCAGCCCCCTCAGTCAGACTTTAAATTTAAATTCTGGAGGGAGTTTAAAACCAGAGGAAAATGTCCAGTAGCTGGAATGAAGCTCTAATATCTAACAAAGACAAAGAAAAGAAGGAGACCTCGCCTTGCACACAGAGACAGCAGACAACAGACGATGTTCAAAGGACACAAATCCTCCTCGGCTTCTGAGCTGGAGTTCTTAAGGGGCTGGGGGGCACGTGTGAGGAGAGGGGTTGCTATGGTGAGGGATGAGGGGGTTATCCCTGCTGGAAGCTGAGGCGAAACACTGCACCTTCAAAAGCAGAAACATTTACCCTCTGGTAAACAGTCGCAAATCAATGGGAAACAAAACACTTAAGTGAGCGGGTCACCAGAAAACAGCCCTTTAAAAAAAAAAAAAAAGAAGTGAATTCAAATTTCTCACTCTCTGCTAAGAAAGAGTCTGAGCCAGATCAGCAGAGGGTTTGGGATGAGTGATGTTATAGGGTCACCTTCTGGCTCCAATAGAGAGAGAAAGAGAGAGAGAGAGAGAGAGAGAGAGAGAGAGAGAGAGAGAGAGAGAGAGAGAGAGAAGGAGGGAATTTTGCTTGCCTTATGCACCTGTCTTATTCTGGGGGAAAAGGTCACTCAGGATTTTTCCCACGATTTATTTTTTCTTTTTGGGTAACACCCGGCGATGCTCAGGGCTTCCTCCTGGCTCTGGACTTAGGAATCACTCCTGGCGGTGTTTGGGGGACCCTAGGGGATGCTGGGAATCAAACCCGGGTTGGCTGTGTGCAAGGCAAATGTCCTACCCGCTGTGCTATCAACCCATTCCGTTTTCACAATTTGATTGAAGCAACCCCATGGCCGGTGGGGACGTTGACATAGTGATCCTATGTGTCATCGGATTGAGGAATGCACGCCAGGGTAGAACCTGCTGACACTAACAACCCCACCCTCCTCAACTAGGCAGGAAGGAGGGAGGAGAACTTTGCCCGGTCAGCATCAGCTAACGGCTAGGAAGTTTGAAAAGGCGAGACTCCGTGTCTCTCAGAGGCCAAACAAAACACAAGACACGCAGGTTCCAACGGAATCATTGCCATCTGCAGGGGCGGGTTCCAAGGCAAGACCCGCATTGTGGGTGGAAGAGCTTCCTCAAGGGTGTCTCCAGCAGAAAACATAATTAGGAAGGTAGCACTGTCTCAATGTCGCGATGTCCTCATGGGTCTCATTCTCCTAGCCCTGAAAGAGCCTTGAATGTGGCACTTTTTAAAATCTCAGGGCTAGGAGGATGGAGACGTTGCTGGGGCCTGCTCGAGGCAATCGACGAACAACAGGATGATCGTGATCGTGAGATATATATATATATATATATATATATCTGAACATATGTATATATGCAAACATATATTTCTCTCTATGATTGGTTGCCTACTATCTAAACCCCATCAAATAGCACAGCGGGTAGGGCATTTTTCTTGCACACGGTCGACCCGGGTTCGATTCCTCTGTCTCTCTCAAGAGCCCGGCCAGCTCCCGAGAGTATCCCGCTCACATGGCAGAGCTTGGCAAGCTCCCCGTGGCATCTTCGAGATGCCAAACACAGTCACAACAAGTCTCACCCTTGGAGACGTGACTGGTGCCCACTCGAGCAAATTGATGAACCACAGGAGGACAATACTACAGTGTAATTTTGATATTTATAATGATATTAATCACCCTCGATTAATATTATTGATTATATTATTTGTTACATTAATGTTAACTAGATTGTATTAATTGCTTTTGTGTTGGTTATATTAATCATAGTATATACTAATCAATTATATGGATGTTAAGGAAAAGCAAATATTCATTGATATTGATATAGATGGGCTGGAGCATAGCAGGTAGGGAGTTTGCCTGGCACATGGCTGACCCGGGTTCGATTCCTCCGCCCCTCTCGGAGAGCCCGGCAAGCTCCGGAGAGGATCCCACCTGCACAGCAGAGCCTGGCAAGCTCCCTGTGGTGTCTTCGAGATGCCAAACACAGTCACAACAAGTCTCACAATGGAGATGTTCCTGGTGCCCACTCAAGCAAATCGGTGAACAATGGTAGGACTTGGATATTGTGCTACTCTTGGATAATGGGTAGGGACCATCTTATGACGGTCCAGGAATAGATAGGTTCACTCATGTGTGAGGCTTGGCCCAAGAGGATCCCGCCCACATGGCAGAGCCTGGCAAGCTCCCTGTGGCTTCTCCGAGATGCCAAACACAGTCACAACAAGTCCCACCATGAAGACATGACTGGTGCCCGCTGGAGCAAATCAATGAACAACGGGAGGACAGTGCTACAGTTCTGCTCTTGGATAATGAGTAGGGAGCATCTTATGACGGTCCAGGAATAGATAGGTTCACTCATGTGTGAGGCTCGGCCCGAGCGTGGCGGTGGTTGGTTTGTGGTCACTTTCGCTTGCCGGGGCTGGGTCCCTTGGGGGGAGGAGGGCTCTCTCGTGCTCCCCTCTGGGCATGAGACTATTTTCAGGGAATAATTAAACCTAGAGCAGGCTCTGCATCCGACATGCCGTGGTCTCACTGGCTCACGGATCTCTGGGAATCGACAGCCACCTGCAGCCACCTGACGCCTGCAGATAATAAAGTTTTGAATGCGGGAACATTATTGTTCACGGTCAGGTGCTCTTTAGCTGCTGTAATAAACCGTCTCTTCCCACTGCACTCGGTCTGAGCTGCTGCTGCTGCTGCCGGAAGCAGGTTGAGTGCAGTGAGAAAAGGGACAGGTGTGGACAGGACACGGAGTGTCCAGGGGGAAAGGATTGGCCGTAGGCCTCGTGTGGTGTAGCACCTGAGCTGTTTAAAGCTGGCCGTGCCCGCCTTTATTATTCTTTTTATTTTTATTTTTAAAAATTTTTTATTAGTGAAACACCATGAGGTCCAGTTGTAGAGTTACAAATTTTTGTGCTTGGGTTTCAGTTATACAATGATCAAGCACTCATTCCTCCACCAGTGCCCATTCTCCACCACCACTGATCCCAGTATCCCTCCCAACCCCCATCTCCCCTATCCGACCCTGCCTCTGTGGCAGGGCATTCCCTCTTGTTCTCTCTCTCCTTTTGGGTTCTGTGGTTTGCAAGAGAGGCATTGAGTGGCAATCATGTTCGGTTTATAGTCTACTTTCAGCATGCATCTCCCACCCTGGGAGGATCCTCCCAACACCCTTGACTTGGTGCTCCCTTCTCTATCTGAGCTGCCTTTTCCCCTAGCATGTCGTGTCCACCTTTAAGAACTTCACGGTTCCACAGGAACATTATGGTATTGTGGCTATAGGCTCTGGAGGAAGTGAGTTGCAAAGTTCACCTAAATCATCCATGTAGGAGCCGGAGAGATAGTCAAGGGCGTTAAGGGGCTTGCCTGGACCCGTGGTCAGCAAAACTCAGTCTCCCCGAAAAAACATAGATGTTGGCACGAAGGTGTAAATGTCATCCAACCAGTACCATCAATGATGTTGCTTTCAGTAAACAATGAATAAACCATCCATACCTGCAGGATCACATTCGTTTGTCCTTCCTGCCTTGCCGCAGGGAGTTTAGGATGATTGGGTTGATGATTGGGTTGTTGATTGAGCTCATCACAGTGCTCCCATTCCTCTGTGTTCACTTGCAACTTCTTTCTTTGTGTTCTGTCGACTTGTAGATATTGTTTTTTCGCATCTCCTTAAGTCCTTTGCCTAGTTAACTCAGAGCAAGGTGTTTTTTTTGGGGGGGGGAATGGACACCGGAAGAGATACATTGAGCTTGTAGTGTGACAAGCTCACGAAGGTGTAAATGTCATCCAACCAGTAGAAGCAATGATAGAGCTTTCAGGAAATGACCAATAAATAATCAATAAATAATAATCAATAATAAATCAAAAAATAATCAAAAATAATCAATAAATAATAATACCTGTAGTATCACATTGGTTTGTCCTTCCTGGGACATCTTGCCACGGAATCAGACTACAGAGCTCAAGCTGGATTAATCATTCCTAACCCTTAGCAGGGTCCGAATCTACTTATTACTCTTTGGATCATGACAGCATTTGTCCATGACCAAGTTCTTAACTTATAGTTAATTGTTATGGTGCTTTGGACAGGCCCATCTCGATGCCAGGGTAGCACATCGCTCACCGCTTGCCCTGGGTCCATCCAGTCCCTCGTCGGAACCCTGCTTTTGGGGGCACTAGGAAGTGAGGGAAACTGAGGCTTAAGTTGAGAAAGCAGATGCCCGGGAATGAAAATTACTCGAAGCCAATGAAATCCCAAGTTACAACAGCATAATATTAATTGTCTTCTTGTGTCGATACAAAGGGACATTGCTTTTAAGTAAACTACTCAAGAGTCTGGAGCAATAGCTCAGTGGGTAGGGTGTTTGCCTTCCACGCAGCCAACCCGGGTTCGATTCCCAGCATCCCATATGGTCCCCCCAAGCACTGCCAGGAGTAATTCCTGAGTGCGTGAGCCAGGAGTAACCCCTGTGCATTGCCGGGTGTGACCCAAAAAGAAAAAAAAATAAAGTAAACTATTCAAAAGACATAAGGAGAGGAGAAAGGCAATATTAATTTATAATATAACGTCAGTGTCCTAGAAAGATCTGACCTTAGAAACAGAAACTGATTAGGGGAATAAGCTGATTCACTGTTTGGGGAAGAGAGCACAGAGAAGTAGTTACCTATAAACAAAAGAATGGGAGTGACTCAGGAGCACTGGGATGGGTGTGACCAGATAGACCCAAGCTGCCTGAGGAAGGACAAAACAGTGTTATCCTACAAAGCAGCATAGTAGACAAGATCAGATCATCCTGTTGTTCGATTGCCTCGAGCAGGCACCAGTAACATCTCCTTCGTCCCAGCCCTGAGATTTTAAAAAGTACCACATTTAAGGCTCTTTCAGGGTTAGGAGAATGAGACTCATCCTTGTTCCTGGCATTTGGCGTATTGAGTACCCCACGGGGAGTTTGCCAGACTCTGCCATGTGGGCAGGTAACATTCAGTAGCCTGCCAGGTTGTCCAAAGTAGGAATGAGATCATAAGATGTCGCTTCCGGGAGCTGGGTTTTATACTCTCTGGGTCTTGGCCATTGATGGGATTACACAGCACCAGGGGGCCAGTTGATGGGTGTGACCCCTGCCTACTGGAAGATGGAGGATCTGGGTGGAGGATACTCAGCCCCGATCCAAGCAGGCTTGGAGATCTCAGCCCCGGGACCCGAATGCCTCTGTTCCTCTGCCAGTACCTTCATGCGCGTGGAGAGTGGTCTCAGCATGGTTGTGGCTGGTTCTGGAGGTCTTTGGCTGCCGGGGCTCTGGTCAGTGCGGGGAGGGAAACTCAACCCGTCCCCATCCAAGGGGCCCTGGTGAGGACAGCCAGGCACGGGGGCAGGACACTCTGCACTGTTCTCTTCTGGGAGCTGGGTTTTATCGTCTCTGGGTCTTGACAAGATGACAAGATGGCCAGGTTTATCTCGAACCTAGCCAACACAGTCACCGGCATCAGCTCTGGGAAATCAGCAGAATAAGTCAAGGTGAAAGGCAAAGTGGCAGGTGACAGCCTAAAAGGGGGAAGTTAGTCAACCTCGGGGGTCCGAGTTAGCAGGGAGGGCAACCGGGAAAAGGGACAAGCTGATCGAGAAAAAACATAACCCCCCGGTCCTGGGGGGGACCCACCCAAGGCAGGAAGGTCCGAACCAAGTAAAGGGATTAAAAAGGGATGCTTGCAGGAGGCTTGCAGGAAAACGGAGCTACCTCTGTTCAGGGGACTCTGGTCTGTGTGCTTGGCACAAGTCAACTTCTTCGCTTGTGTTTTTGACTCTGTCTCATTTCTCGGATCACAGACCCTAACGGTCTGTCCTATTTCTGGTGTCATGGTAACACCGTGGATGATCCCCTGAGCGCCTCTAGCTAGGAATAGATTCCTGAGCACCACCAGGGGTGGACCCTAAACTCAGCACCCCCCAAAAAAACACAGATGTTAGCACAAAGGTGTAAATGTCATCCAACCAGAAGCAGTAATAATAGTGCTCTTCGTAAATGATAAATAAGCTATCCATAAACCCAGTAAAATAAACTAAAACATAACATAACAAACATAGCACTGTAGCACTGTCCTCCCGTTGTTCATCAATTTGCTCGAGCGGGCCCAGTAACGTCTCCATTGGAGACTTTGTTGTTACTGTGTCTGGCATATCGGATATGTCACGGGGAGCTTGCCAGGCTCTGCCGTGCGGGCGAGATACTCTCGGTAGCTTGCTGGGCTCTCCAAGAGGGGCGGAGGAATCAAACTCGGGTCGGCCATGTGGGCTGCGTGCAAGGCAAACGCCCTACCCGCTGTGCTATCACTCCAGCCCAGTACCATAAACTAAAACATAACATAACAAACATAGCACTGTAGCACTGTCCTCCTGTTGTTCATCAATTTGCTCGAGCGGGCCCAGTAACGTCTCCATTTTGAGACGTGTTGTTACTGTGTTTGGCATATCGAATACATCACGGGGAGCTTGCCAGGCTCTGCCGTGCGGGCAAGACACTCTTGGTAGCTTGTCGGGCACTCCAAGAGGGGCGGAGGAATCGAACCTGGCTCAGTCGGGCTGGCAGTGTGCAAGGCAAACACCCTACTGCTGTGCTATCGCTCCAGCCCAACATAACATAAATTCAAAACAAATCATAGAGAAATACATATGCCTCTCAGAGAGCCCAGCAAGCTACCGAGAGTATCCCGCCCACACAGCAGAGCCTGGCAAGCTCCCCATGACATATTCAGATGCCAAACACAGTCCCAATAACGGGTCTCATTCCCCTGACCCTGAAAGAGCCTCCAATATGTTGGGAAGGACGAGTAAGGAGAGGAGAGGCTGCTAAAATCTCAGGGCTGGGATGAATAGAGACGTTAATGGTACCTGCTCGAGTCAATTAACAAACAACAGGATGACAGTGATACAGTGAAACTCAGTCAGAAAACAGTGATTGACTCAAAGAGGTAACGACCATTTTTCCTTTATCACAGAGCATTGGAAAATGAAGAAGTCTGTGCTCTGCCATTAAGCTCACTTTCTGGGGGGTGAGAATTTCAGATGGAACTGTGATTTGAACACCCATGGTGGCATACGGGGGTGGTGGAAATGTTCGTTTCTAAAATCCCTGCCTACCTTTTGAGAAGGTGAGGAACCCAAGTCTCACATTAGTCTATTTTAAACGTATTTGCAGGGTGCGAGGATGAGACTTGGGTCACACCTCGCAGGCGATTTTTCTATTTATTTATTTAATTTTAATTTTATTTCTTCATTTTGCTTTTTGGGTCACACCCAGCGATGGTGCTCAGGAATTACTCCCGGCGGTTCTTGGGGGACCCTATGAGATGCCAAGGATTGAACCCGGGTTGGCCATGTGCAAGGCAAATGCCCTCCCCACTGGACTATCGCTCCAACCCCAGATTTTTCTATTTAGTAAGTGACTTTAGCGCCTGAAGACCTGGTCAATTAGCCTTCAGCGCGGTTTATAATTGACTGTCAGCTTTTCATGCTTGTTGAATTACAGGTCAAATCTGACTTGCTCAGGGCTTACTCTTGGCTCTGTGCTCACAGGTCACTCTTGGCGGTGATCAGGGGACCATATGGGATGCTGGGATCAAACCCAGATTTACTGCACACAGGACAAATGGTCTACCTGCTATACGATTGGTCCAATCACAACACGCATCTGTCTTACAGCATTTTTCCTTGTTCTTATGGGAACATTTCTCATCCTGTGTCCCCGAAGATTGTTTTAGAATATAAATAGGAAGAGGAAACTCTCTCCTTAAATGATTATTACACTCTTTCAACATTCGCCAGCCTGCAAGGCCAAGGATTGTGTTTAAGTGGTATTGCTTCACCTTGGGGAGATCTTCAACTCTGACACCTGTACTATCTCCCCATCTATGACACTGGTAGAAATACTTTATATATTATGTGCAAATATATTTGATTCCACTGTTCTTCCTGCATTAGCATATGCCTCAGAGACCTGGGCCCTACGAAAACAGGATGAGAACGCTATTCAGGTCTCTCAAAGAGGAATCAAAAGAGCTATGCTTGGAATATCACGCTTCACTCAAATGAGAGATAGAATCCGGAGTTCCGATTTCCGTCAACGCTCAAGAATCAGGGACGCTATCTCATTTGCCAAGGCATCAAAAACCAGATAGGCTGGACACGTAATGAGGTTTAAAGACGACTGCTGGACTAGAGCCATTACTGACTGGATTCCACGGGATGTCAAGAGATCGCGTGGACACCCACCTACAAGATGGTCAGACTTCTTCGTCAAGACCCTGAATGATCGGTTTGAAGCTCTGCATGTTCCTAGAACGAGCAGATGCCATTGGGCTACGCTAGCACGCAACAGGGATGAATGGAGACATTACTGGCACCGGCTCAAGTAAATCGATGAATAACGGGGTATCAAGTGATCAAGTGATTACGTGCAAAGTATAGATATTTCATCAGAAGAAGACAGTCCTCCTGTTCATCGAGTTGCTCGAGCAGGCCCAGTAATGTCTCCATTTTGAGACTTGTTACTGTGTTTGGCATATTGAATATGTCATGGGTAGCTTGCCAGGCTTTGCTGTGCAGGTGAGAAACTCTCGGTAGTTTTCCAGGCTCTCTGAGAGGGGAGGAGGAATTGAACCCAGCTTGGTCTGGCGGGCTGTGCACAAGGCAAACGCCCTACCCACTGTGCTATCGCTCCAGCCTCATAGATAGATAGATATTTATGTAGTATAAACTTACCTTTATGCTATGGAAATCATTACATATAATTCCTAAATATGCATTTTATGTAAAATATTCATATACAATAAAATAAAATGGAATAAAATACTATATTTTATATTTTTATGTTGTAATGATAAAATTTTATTCATAATATAGGTATAAATTTATGAGATTTTACTATATCACTGTCATCGCGTTGCTCGTCAATTTACTCGAGCGGGTGCCAGTAACATCTCCATTTGTCCCAGCCCTGAGATTTTAGTAACCTCTACTTACTTGTCTTTCTCAGCACTGCTGTACTGAGGCTCTGTCAGGGTCAGCGGAATAAGATGCGTTATTGTTACTGTTTTATATCGAATACGTCACAGGGAGTTTGCCAGGATCTGCTGTAAATTCATGAGATTTATACATTTTAATATATTTATAAAATATAGACATATAATATCTAAAGAACTGATAGATATATCTATTGTATATCATATATTGCCATTAAACACACAAAATATATTTATAGATCTATTATGTCCACCAGTGCACCCAAAATAGTGACAATCATTCTCTTTTCTGAATCTTGTCAGTATAACACTTGTTCAGCACAACACTGACTTCTTCTGTGGACAATTTTCAATCCCTGAGGTTACAGCCATATCTCACTGCTTTTATCACCTTGCTTCACTGGTCCACACTTGCCAAAGAAACCCATTTCCTTTCTTCCTGATTCCAGACAAAGGGTCTAACGTCTGTTTTCAAACACGGGTGGACTCAGATAAATCACATGCGGATAAAAGAGAATGGTTCTTTCCCCTTAAAAAAAAAAAAACGGACTCTTATTTTGTTGTTGGTAAGACTTGAACTCCCGTGGGACCCAGGGAAACCACTTCTTGGTCTCAACCTCTAAAACGCAAACCCCCCTTTTTTTTTCTTTTTGGGTCACACCCGGCGATGCTCAGAGGTCCCTCCTGGCTCATGCACTCAGGAATTACGCCCGGCGGAGCTTGGGGGACCATGTGGGATGCTAGGAATTGAACTCGGGTCAGCCGCGTGCAAGGCAAACGCCCTCCCCGCTATGCTATCACTCCAGCCCCAAGAACACTTCTTCCAAAGTGTATGTGTCTATTATATTTCTACAAAATTTTCCTTAATTTGCTTTTTGCTAGCACCAACCTTCCTATGTTTTGAAACCTGCCATAGAAAATGCTAATATACATTGGGTCTATATTCTGTAAAAGGTTTATCACTTGATCACTTGATCACTTGACTTCCTGTTAATCGTCGATTTGCTCGAGCAGGCGCCAGTGACGTCTCCATTTGTCCCTGTCGCGTGCTAGTGTAGCCCAATGGCGTCTGTTCATTCTAGGAACACGAAGAGCCTCAAACCGATGGTTCATTATCTTGATGAAGAAGTCTGACCATCTGGTAGGTGGGCGGCCACGCGATCTTTTGACGTCCAGTGGAATCCAGTTGATGACGGCTCTAGTCCAGCGGTCGTCTCTAAATCTCATTACGCGTCCAGCCCATCTGAATTTTGATGCTTTGGCAAACGAGACAGCGTCTCTGATTCTTGATCGTCAACAAAAAGGTTTATCAACAAAATATATAATTGAGATGTTTAAGCTTATTTGTCTTTAGAAACAAATTTTTTTTTGGCTTTTTGGGTCACACCTGGCAATGCTCAGGGGTCCCTACTGGCTCATGCACTCAGGAATCACTCCTGGCAGTGCTTGGGGGACCATATGGAATGCTGGGAACTGAACCCAGGTCAGCCATTTGCAAGGCAAACGCCCTCCCCGTTGTGCTATCACTCCAGTCCCTAGAAACAAATTTTGAATAATAATAAATCATACTTTAATCCGAAAAAAAAGTGTAAGTGCATCAGTGCATCTGGGTATATTGCTGTGCCATAAAAATATTGAAGTGTAGAAACAATTCTCTTGTCAGAGGTCGATGACAGGAAGTGGTCTTCTAGATGCAAGCGACCTTCTTGGATGCAGCTATCCTCAATGGAAGGCGCAATCCTGCCATTTTCCTGCAACTGGAGGGTGTCATGTTGAGTCCAAGAAGTGAGAAGCAGAAGTCAAATGACATGAGCTGGAGCGATAGCACAGTGGGGAGGGCATTTGTCTTGCACACGGCCGACCCAGGTTCGATTCCCAGCATCCCCAAAGGCCCCTTGAGCACCACCAGGAATGATTCCTGAGTGCAAAGCCAGGAGGAACCCCTGTGCATTGCCAGGTGTGACCCCAAAAAAGCAAAATAATAATAATAATAATAGGCCCTCCTGTTGATCATCGATTTGCTTGAGCTGGCCCAGTAACGTCTCCATTGGAGACTTTGTTGTTACTGTGTCTGGCATATCGAATACGTCACGGGAAGCTTGCCAGGCTCTGCCGTGCGGGCGAGATACTCTCGGTAGCTTGCCGGGCTCTCTGAGAGGGGCGGAGGAATCGAACTCGGGTCGGCCATGTTGGCTGCGTGCAAGGCAAACGCCCTACTGCTGTGCTATCGCTCCAATAATAATAATAATAATAATTAATAATAAAAGAAGGTCAAATGGCTGATGGTGCCACTCCTTTGAGGAATGCATATTGAACTCAATAAAAAATAGACTTTTTTTTTTAACCAAACCATAGTGATTTCTGGACACTGGAACACAAAACTGAATGCCCAAATTGTGGTGGGTGTGTTATAGGGGGCAGGGGGTAGGACAAGATTGGAATAGGAGGGATGTGAAGACAGCTTGCAAAGAAGAGGGTGTTTTTTTTTTAAATGTTAGGGGGCTTGGTTGTTGTGTTTTGGACTTCACAATTCTGCACATTGATGTAGAGCTAAATGATGGGAGTGAGCTTCCCTGAGGGGTGAAGTGTCCTGGGAATATTGGTGGAGGGACACAGGATTCTTGGGGTGGGAACAATCAATTCCTTTGTATCACTTGTCATCCTGTCGCTCACCTATCTGCTCAGGCAGGAGCCAGTAACGTCTCCATTCGTCCCCATCTTGTGCTAGAATAGTCCAATGGTGTCTGCTCACTCCAGGAACATGCAGAGCCTCAAACCGTTGGTTCAGGGTCTTGACGAAGAAGTTCGACCATCTCATAGTTGGGCGGCCACGCGATGTTTTGACATCTGTGGAATCCAGTTGGTAACGGCTCTAGTCCAGCGGTTGTCTCTACATCTCATTATGTGTCCAGCGCATCTGATTTTCAACGCCTTGGCAAATGAGACAGTTTCCCTGATCTTTGATCGTCAACGGAAGTCAGAACTCCGGATTCTTTCTCTCACTTGAGTGAAACGTGATATTCCAAGCATAGCTCTTTCGATTCCTCTTTGGGAGACCTGAATAGCGTTCTCATCCTGTTTGCATAGGGCCCAGGTCTCTGAGGCGTATGTTAGTGTAGGAAAAACAGTGGAGTCGAAAAGATGTGCCCGGAGCTGGAGGTTCCTCATCCTCTTAACAACTTCTTCGATGCTCTTAAAACAATATATACAGAAAGCTGTCTTCCACATTGTTGTAAATCATGACACTACCAGAGGAACTGGGAGGGGGTGAGAAGGGGATATTTCGCTCTCTGGCATCTTCCTGAGGGGGAACTCTGGAGCAAAAGTGCTCACATGTGCTGGGAAGACGCTTTGTAGAGTTTGAAGTAAGAGCAGATCAGAAACATTCAACTCGGTGTCACTTCTACCTGTCCCTTGCAGGGGCTGAAAGAAGAAAAATCTAGGGGGGGCTGTTGACCTACCCTGGTGTCTGTGGAGATTTTTCCTTGTCAATGAAACATGTGTGTGTGTTTGCCGTGTGTGTCTCCCTCTGAACACAGGGCCCTGCCTGGCAACTGTGTCAATGAAACACGTTTGTGTTTTGCCGTATGGGTCTCCCTCTGAACACAGGGCCCTGCCTGGCAACCGTGCATGTGTAGAATCGATGGCATGTGGTGATGGTTTTGCAGTTGTGAACAGGGATTCTTCATGGTGAGAGTGTAGCTGAGGTGGAACAAACCAGCTGTTTTGGGCTGCCTGCTATGAGATCCAGGAACCAACATCTTCTCTTCTCTTCTTTTCTTTTCTTTTCTTTTCTTTTCTTTTCTTTTCTTTTCTTTTCTTTTCTCTTTCTTCTCTTCTTTTCTTTTCTTTTCTTTTCCTTTCTTCTTTCTTTCTTTCTTTCTTTCTTTCTTTCTTTCTTTCTTTCTTTCTTTCTTTCTTTCTTTCGCTTTGGGTCACACCTGGCAATGAGCAGGGGTTACTCCTGCCTCTGCACTCAGGAGTTACTCCTGGTGGTTTTCAGAGGACCATATGAGATGCTGGGAATCGAACCCGGGGTTGGCCGCATGCAAGACAAACTCCCTACTGGCTATGCTCTCTCTCCAGCCCTCAATGTCTTCTTTTCTTGATGAGGGTCCCATTGTGGACGATTCCTCTATGGACAACTTACACGAGGCAGCTGACAGCAGGCCAGAATGCGGAAGGTGCGTTAGTGAGTGTGGGCTGTGTTGGCTGTTGTGCAGTAGAATGCCCAGGGATGCCTTGTGCTTGCCTTGTCTTACGAGAACCCGGGGTCATCCTCCCCCAGGACCCCAGGATGGGCTGTGTGGGGTATAAGGAGGGGATGGAGGGACAAAGAGGGTACTGGGGTGGGTCCTCTTCCCCCAGGACCCAGAATGGGGTGTGGGGAGTAAAATGAGGGGATGGGGGGAGAAGGAGGGCTCTGGGGTGGGTCCTACCCTCTGCCCCCATCACTGGGGTTGCTCTTGGAAGCGGAGATAAGGACAGGCACGCTGGGGAGAAGCAAAGATCTCATTTCTGTGTGCAGGAACGTCATCTCTCCTTCCCACCCTTGCATCTGGAACTGCACCCTCTGGGATGAGGAGAGACGAAGCATCTTGGTTTCTGGTTGTGCTTTGTGCTTCCTTGTGGCAGGTCTGAGTCGTGAAGCTCCTTCCCAGTACACAAGTTCCTCAACTCTCCCTTCAATGTGGAAAAGAACAAGCGGTCAAAATTTCAGGACAGGGTGGCATTTGTCTCAGTGTTGGTGCACTGCAGCTGGTTCGATGTTGCCGTGTGTCATGATACCTGGGGACAAGAGGTGGAGAAAATAAACATCCTCTGAAAAAAAAAAATTAAAGTAAACAGAAAAAGCTCCCGGGTAGTCCTTTGTGACCCATGAGGCTTGCTGTCCGGGCTGTTGATTGAACAAACGCTGTTTGTTGTCTGTACACACACACACACACACACACACACACACACACACACACACACACCAGTTCCCTCGGTAGGAATTCCAACAATGTGACCTCCCGACGCCGCCCACTCCTGTGATTTGAAGGAATGCCACATCAAAAGGCACTTTCTGTCAAGCTGCAGAAACACAGAGGCAGGCCCGCACAGCTGTGCCGTGGGTCCCAGGGTCTCTGTGCCTTTGATCGCCAGTGATGGAATGTCATCTGCCAGTGTGGAGTCTCAGGGAGTTGACAAAGAGCTCGTGTTTTAATCAGCTTCAGCTACAGACTCCGGATTGGGGAATTTAGAAGTCACTGCATGCAAAGTGAGCTCGCTTCAGGCCCTGGTCCTGTCCTTTGGAGAGATTCTCCGTGGCCTGTGTGTGAAAATTCACTGCCTGCAGACCTCTAATTGGGGGGTGCGGGGGGTGGGTCACTGTCCTTGTGTGAAATGCGTTGCTCATTCCGGGGAGAGGGTGGAGCAGGTAACAGGGCAGAGAGGGCTTGTCCTGTGTCAGTGGTCTCTGTGCCTCTTTGATTTTTTTTTTTCAGAGTCCACAAATGAGTGAGATTATCCCAAACTTGACCCTTGTCCCTCTCAAGGGTATGGCTGAGCACGACCCCCTCCAGTTGGAGACAATGGTATGATTTTTGTCTGTTCTTAAGTCTGTTCTTATGGTTGTATACACAACCATTGTGTTGTTTTGTTTAATTATTGAATCACTGAGCTGGAGCGATAGCACAGCGGGTAGGGCATTTGCCTTGCACGTGGCTGACCCATAATCGATTCCTCAACCCCCTCTCAGAGAGCCCGGCAAGCTACCGAGAGTATCCTGCCTGCACGGCTGGGGATGTTGGCAGGACTGAATTCCCCAGAGGCCCCTCGAGCTAGAACGAGCCTTTGGATTGCTAGAAATGAGCCTTTGAATCCCGGGCAGACAGCCCTTGCGAGTGCTGGAAAAATCCCACTGTACCGACATGGGGAAAGGGACCCTGGAGGGGTCATTGACTTCCTCCCTGTACTTGCGGACAGAGTGACAGGCTCTTCATTGGAGCTGAGTTAGATGTACGTTGAGGGCTACGTAGATCAGGAAGAGAGCACAGGAAGCTGTTTGGTCTCTCAGAAAAGAAAAGGATTCCGAGGCAAGAGAGATGGGTAATACAGTGCTTCCCTTACATGCAGCCAACCCGGTTTCCATCCACGACATCCCATAGGGTCCCCCAAATATTGCCAGGAGTGATTCCTGCACGCGGAGCTCTGACAGGTGTGCCCCCGACCCACCAAAAAGAAAGTGATAATAAATAAATATTTCTGGTCCCTCGAGGACCACTAGGAAGGCTCAAACTTTCTCCCCAACCCCTCCAGAATAATGAAACAAACAATCAAAAATGAATAACAAACACTCTCGTAAGGACTAAAAATGCAATATTTGTAAGCATATGAGCTATTCACTGTATTGGCATCGTGTGGCAGAGAACAAAGAAGATGGAAATCTTAGAAACGGTCTCGGTGGGTTGAGACATTTGGAAGACGGGAGACCAGTGATTTGTCTTAGGCGAATGGAAATAGATGCTGAATGTTTGCCCAGATGCAGCTTGGGTGAGAGACACGTGAAAATGGTTTAAAAAAAATATGTGAACATCTGACGCAGAGAAGGTGTATTTTGAACTTAGGAAGTTTAGCACGTCTGTATAGATTTCTTTTTAAAATTTTTTTTTCTTGGGGGCTGGAGTGATAGCTCAGAGGGTAGGACATTTGTCTTGCACGCGGCCCTACCCGGGTTCGATTCCCAGCATCCCCTAGGGTCCCCTGAGCACGGCCAGGAGTAATTCCTGAGTGCATGAACCAGGAGGAACCCTTGTGCAATGCCGGGTGTGATCTAAAAAGAAAAAAAAATAGAAAAAAAAAGAAACATGTCCATAATGATCCTAACCAGCATCGATAAATAATCTGTTTTATTTCCCTCACTGCATTGCTTAAAAGCCAGTTCCCTGTTTCTTAAAGATATAAGATACATGTGGGCTGATACGTCTGAATCCTTAAAAAAATATTTGTCCTTCAGTAGACAAATATTGAGGAGCGTTGGCCGACAACCGACACATCTCCCAGCCGATTTCATGATTAACCTCTGATTCCACCCATCTCGGAAACTATGACTGTAACCACCGGGATAAATCCAGTGCCTGCCCAAGCACGGTCAGGAACTGTGCGACTAAATTATCCGTCCAGTGATTGCATTTTTATTCCTCCAGGCCTTTGGATAAATGACCTATTTTCTCTGGCAGGTTGGGACGCAAGACAAAAAAATTGAGCACACCACGGGTTGCAAAGGCGCTGTGAGTGTCCACCAGTTCTGATTCTTGGACACCCGAACGTCTTATCAGGGAGGCGGGCTGTGTTTGGTTTTCTCTGAGAAGCGCTCATGCGTTAGATCATCCTGATAGTGGTTCTGCTCCTGAAACACATGTGCATTCCTGGAAAATAGCCCGGTGGCTGGGATGCCTGCTATTATCAACGTTATTTTATTTATTTGCTTTTTTTTTTCTTTTGCTAGATGCTAGCCGAGACGTTCTTAGAAAGAACAGTTCTGCTGTTTGCCAAGGGTGTCACTGCTATATAAATCCTGAGGGTGCCGTGTCCTGTTTCAATGGGGGGAGAAGACTCACCCCGTTCACCGTCCTATTTGTAGTACTGTTTCCAAGACTGGATTCATTCCCTAAATGCTGCTGAGCTTGTGCATCCCTCTCCGAGCTCTGAGGATGAACATAGGCTTGTCTGTCTGTCTGTCTGTCTATTGACATCTAGAGCTCCCTGTCTCTCTCCCATTTGGCAATCCAACTATCCATCCATCTATCCAACAACCCACCCTTCTAAGTATGCATGAATCCATCTGTCTCTATATATAGATGTATTAGATAGACACAGATTGCAACACTTATTTTGATTGTGGGTTGTTCATTTCTTTCTTTCTTTCTTTCTTTCTTTCTTTCTTTCTTTCTTTCTTCCTTCCTTCCTTCCTTTCTTTCTTTCTTTCTTTCTTTCTTTCTTTCTTTTCCTTTTTCTTCCTTCCTTCTTTTTTCTTTCTTTCTTTTGATCTTCTTTTTCTCTTTCTTTCTCTTTTTTTCTTCCTTTTTCTTTCTTTCTTTTGATCTTCCTTTCTCTCTTTCTCTTTCTTCCTTTTTCTTTGTTTCTTTCTTTTGCTCTTCCTTTCTCTTTCTCTCTTTCTTTCCTTTTCTTTCTTTTTTTCTTTCTCCCTTTCTTCATTCCTTTCTTGTCTTTTTTCTTCCTTGCTTCCTTTCATTTCTTTCTCTCTTCCTTTATTTCTCTTTCTCTCTCTTTCTTTTAACTTTCTCCCTTCCTTTCTTTCTTGTCTTTTTTCTTTCTTTTTTCTCTTTTCTTTTTCTTTTTTCTTCCTTTCTTTCTTTCCTTTTCTTTCTCCCTTTCTATCTTTTTATTTCTTTCTCTCTTCCTTCCCTCCTTTCTTTTTTCTTTCCCTCCCTTCCTTCCTTCCTTCCTTCCTTCCTTCCTTCCTTCCTTCCTTCCTTCCTTCCCGACTTTCTCTCTTTTCTTTTTTCTTTCTTTCTTCATTTCTTTTTTCCTTTCTCCCTCCCTCCCTCCTTCCATCCCTCCATCCCCCCTTCTCTTTCTTTCTTTGAGCGAGGATGGGTTTGGGGGTCACACCCAGCAGTACTCAGGGCTTACTCCTGGCTCAGAGTCCAGGACTTACTCCTGATGCTGCTGAGAAAACCATGTGTGCTGTCCAGGATAGAATCAGTTCAACTATGTGCGAGTCAAGTGTCTTACCCCTGGATTATCTCTCAGACCCTTGCTTCACTTATTGATCGACCACATATGAGTGAAATTATTCCACATTTGTCTCTATTCTATTTCCCTCATGTCACATAACCATTTTCAGCTTCACCGTCATTCTTGCAAAGGTGCTATTTCATCCTTGAAATAAATGGATTATTATTCAATGAATGATTAAAGAAGTGAAATAAATATATATGAAAGAAGGCAAAAATGTGTATGTATATATGAAATATACATGTATATACATATATTAGATAAATAAGATTATATATAGAGAGAGGGAGAGAGAGAGAGAAAGGAGGGAGAGAGAGGAGAGAGAGAGAGAGAGAAAGGAGGGAGAGAGAGTGAGAGGAAGAAACCATTTTTTTTTTCTTGGCATTTTGGGTCACACCTGGCAATGCTCAGGAGTTATTCCAGTGTAGGATAACACTGTTCTGTCCTTCCTGCATAGCCTCAGGAATAGTTGATAGCTGATAGTTTATTGATAGTTTATTGGACAGAGGAAAAGAGAAAAACACCCTAAGGAGGTATTTTGCCTGGGGCGGTCAGGAAGGGCTTTAGAATACCTATTAGGTGGGCCCTCGGGGAGGGCTTTGTTATGTTGATTTGGCTACCAGACTGCGTGGATTGTCAGCCTAGACTGCAAGGGAGGTGGAGAGACAAGAGAGCTGGAGAGAGAGAGAGCAGGGCTGCAAGTTGGACCACGGAGAGACTAGCCAAGGGAACCTGTGTTTGAGAGAACCGAGGCCCTCCATAACATAAATTTCTTCTATGGGATAAACTTCCTTGTAATAAACTGCCACTAAGACCAACCAGCCTGGCTCTCGTCTCTTCCTTTGTCTGCCCTTGGCCAACAGCCATCTCGATCCAGGCCACACACAGCGGCTCTAGGGCACCGAACGCAGGCGGTGAGATAGAGCCTTCCAGAGAGCCCGTGAACACACAACCTTCAGCGTGCATAGTTTTTTTATACTCCAGGCTCTGCACTCAGGAATTACTCCTGGCGGTGTTCAGGGGACCATATGGGATGCTGGGAATCAAACCCGGGTCAGCTGTGTGGAAGGTCAACGCCCTACCCGCTGTGTTATTGGTCCAGCCCCGGGAGAGAGCATTTTATACCAGTTGGGCTAAGTGAGTGAAGGAACACTATGAGCTTTCCATGACCACAGAGATGCAAATATCTTTGGGGGAATTATTCCTGATGGTGTTTGGGGGGCGAATGCTTTGCCGCGGATTGACCTGAGGGGTCCCACAGGTAGCCTAACCCCTCAGGCCAAAGGTCTTGAATTGCTTCAAAGATCTTGAATGATTGTTTCCAGACCCTCAGATGCTCAGGTCCACGGTGAGTAGTGGCAAGGACGGAACAGAGAGCATTTCCAGTTTTATACTGTCCAGAAAGTTCCAGCCCACCTCCCAAACACACTATATTCCCACCCAAAGGGGAACCAGGGTCCTTCACCTTAAAGCCACCAATAGGAGTTTCATGTTGTTTGGCGGTGCTGAAGAGGACTGTTAGACTATGTAGACCCAACGGTGCTCAGGACTACCTCCTGGTTCTGTGTTCGAGGGTCAAGTGCCTTAACCCTTGGACTTTGCCTCTGGCCCCTCACAATCCACGTTGGTTCGAGTCATTGAGTTGGCTGGGGTAAATGCTAGTTTACGGTTATTTTTTTGTGTGTGTGTTTCCCTGAAAGAAAGCACGGTTTGTTTTTTAATTGAAATAACATGAATTACAAGTCACCAGGGCTGGAGCGATAGCACAGCGGGTAGGGAGTTTGCCTGAAATGCGGCCAACCCGGGTTTGATTCCTCTGCCCCTCTCAGAAAGGAGAGCCCCGAGTAGACCCCCGACAGCCGAAGACCCCCAGAACCAGCCACAACCATGCTGAGACCACTCTCCACACACGTGAAGGTACCAGCAGAGGAATAAAGGCATGTGGGTTCCGGGACTGAGATCTCCAAGCCTGCTGGGATCGGGGCTGAGCATCCTCCACCCAGATCCTCCAAATTCTAGTAGGCAGGGGTCACACACACCAACTGACCCCCAGCGCCATGTAATCCCATCAATGGCCAAGACCCAGAGACTATAAAACCCAGCTCCCGAAAGCTTATTATCTCATTATTATCTCATCTCATCTTACTATCTCATTCTTGCTTTGGACAACCTGGCAGGCTACCGTATGTAACCTGCCCACACGGCAGAGTCTGGCAAACTCCCCGTGGCGTCCCCAATATGCCAAATACCAGTAACAATAATGGGTCTCATTTCCTAACCCTGAAAGAGCCTTGAATGTGACACTTTTTAAAATCTCAGGGCTAGGGCGAAGGAGACGTTACTGGTGCCTGCTCAAGGCAATCAACGAACAACAGGATGGTCGTGATCGTGATATATATAAATTTAAGAAGGCAAAAATGTGTATGTATATATAAAATACATATGTACATACATATATTAGATAAAGAAGAAAAAATATTAGAAAAAAAAATCCGGGTTCAATTCCCAGCAAGCTCCCTAGAGGATCCCGCCCGCACGGCAGAGCCTGGCAAGCTCCCCGTCGCGTCTCCGAGATGCCAAACACAGTCACAGCGAGTCTCACCATGGAGACGTGACTGGTGCCTGCTCGAGCAGATCGATGAACCACAGGACAGTGCGACAGTGCTACGTGGACAATGTTCCAACATATTGGAACTCCTTCACCAGTGTCCTCTTCCTGTCAGCAATGTCCCAGGTCAACCTTCTGTTCCCGATGTGCCTCTATGGGGGCACTTTTTCTCCTTTTTATTTCCTTCTTTCTGTTGAGGCACTGTGGTTGGCAATACTGTTGGGGACAGGGGATCCTGCCAGCCCCTGTGACACCACTGGGGCCCCTTCTCCTGGCTTCTCTCTGTCATCCTTTCTTCCCTGACCTAGTCCCCTCCCCGCCGGGGACAGCTTCCTACTCAGGACCAGCTAGTCCTCCTGCTCTTCCTTTACATTGCCTTTGGAGTTTCTTTTTGTTTGTTTGTTTTCTTGCTTCTTTTTTCCCCCTTCTTCCTCTTTTTTAAATTGAATTACAAAGCTTCCGTGATTGAGTTTCAGTCATACAATGATCACACACCTATTGGACAGGGAGAAAGGGGGAGAAGAGAGAGGGAGAGAGAGAGAAAGAGAGAAGAGACGGAGAGAGTGGGAGGGAGAGAAGAGAGGGAGAGGGAGAGGGAGAAAGGGAGGGAGAGGGAGAGAGAGGGAGAGGGAGAGAGAGAAGAGAGGGAGAGAGATAGAGGGAGAGAGACAGAAAGAGAGAGAGTAAAAGAGAAGACAGGGAGAGAGAGGGAGAGAGAGAACAGAGGGAGAAAGTGGGAGGGAGAGAGAGACAGAGGCAGAAGGAGGGAGAGAAGAGGGAGAAAGAGGGAGAGGGAAAGAGACAGAAAGAGAGGGAGAGTGGGAAAGAGAAGAGAGGGAGAGAGAGGGGAACAGAGAAGAGAGAGTGGAAAGGGAGAGAGAGTGGAGAGGGAGAGAGAAGAGAGGGAGAGAGAGAATGGAGAGGGAGAGAGAGACAGAGAGAAGAGAGGGAGAGAGAGTGTAGAGGGAGAGAGAGACAGAAGAGAGGGGCAGAGGGACAGAGAGAGGGAGGGAGAAAAGAGAGGGAGAGAGAGGGAGAGAGACAGAAAGAGAGGGAGAGGAGAAGAGAGGGAGAGAGATAGAGGGAGAGAGACAGAAAGAGAAAGAGAGAGAGGAAAAGAGAAGACAGGAAGAAAGAGGGAGAGAGAGAAGAGAGGGAGGGGGAGAGAGAGAAAGAGAGGGAGAGAGAGAGTGGAGAGGGAGTGTAGAGAGAAAGAGGGAGAGAGTGGAGAGGGAGAGAGGGAGGAGAGGGAGAGAGACAGAGAGAGGGAGAGGGAGAGAGAGAAAGGGAGAGAGAGGGAGGGAGGAAGAGAGAGGGGAGAGGCAGAGAGAAAGAAGTAGAGAGAGGGAGGGAGAGAGAGAGAAAGAAGAAAAGTGCCTGCTCTAGAGGCAGGCTTGGGGGTGGCGTTGTTTTTTGTTTTACTTCAAACATTTTATGCCTTTGTTTGGCTGAAGTTCTATTGTGTTTAATCATCATAATAATATTTGAAATGGGTGAATTTTTAATCAAAATTGACATGTCCCTTTGTGATATAGAAATCCTACGAGTGGCTTATTTATAATGGGATTTCTTTTCAAATGGCCTCACCGCCAAGATAAATAAATACAATTTAAAATGTATTATTATTATTATTATTATTTAATGTTCCCATGAAGCAGTTTCTTGTGTGCCATGAACGTTTTTCTTCCAAGTGTCTATTCCAATCTTCTGCGCATTTGAGAATGACATTATTTGCTTTTTTTTTTAAAAAAAAAATATAGTGCAGTACAGGAGATATTTGTATAGTTTGGATATGAACACCCGACCTTCCACATTATTTGATAACCTTTTTCACTTCTGAGCAGTGGTGAGCTTTAGCTGTACAAATGATTTTAAGTCATCATAGTCCCATTAGTTTATTTGTGCTTCTGTTTACGTTTAGAATTCCCCCACAAGATCTTTCTAGAGTTAATATTCAAGAATATAATGCATAGCTCTTATTTTCTCTATGTATTTTGTAGTCCACGGAGTCATTCTTTGCTAATATTTTATTTAGTGCTAGGCCTATGAAATTCAAATGAGATTCATATATATATACCCATATATAGCGTGTGCCTTTTCAATAAGATTTAGGAATATCTGTCATATTTGTTTCATAAAAGAAGAGAGGATTTTTTTAAAATATGAAATGTTATAGGTGATATTGTTATTTCTATTATTTAAAGCTTTAATAAAAACTCCCCTGTAAAATCTCATTGAGACAGGGGTGTTCTAGCAGGATAATTTATTTAAAGTGCCTTCCCTGGGAACTACTTCTTTTGAAATATTTGTCCTTTCTTCCCGGGTCACATTTTGCTAAATACCGTGCTTCAAGAATTTAAGCGTTGCATCCAGATTTTTCCCAGTGCATTTTGTGTGTGTGTGTGTGTGTGTGTGTGTGTGTATAAAATTATACAAGCAAGTATTCACGATTAGTTTTAATTTCTAATTTGTGTTAACCTCTTTTTCTACCTGTTTTCTGTTGGTTAATTTTTCATCACTTGATCACTTGATCTTCCGTTATTCATCGATTTACTCGAGCGGGTGCCAGTAACGTCTCCATTCATCCCTGTTGCGTGCTAGCGTAGCCCCATGGCATCTGCTCGTTCTAGGAACATGCAGAGCCTCAAACCAATCATTCAGGGTCTTGACGAAGAAGTCTGACTATCTTGTAGGTGGGCGTCCACGCAATCTTTTGACATCCCGTGGGATCCAGTCAGTAATAACTAGTCCAGCGGTTGTCTGTAAACCTCATTACGTGTCCAGCCCATCTGATTTTTGATGCCTTGGCAAATGAGACAATTTTGTTAATTTTTCATATATTTATTATTTTGGGGGGAGGGTAGGGCTTATGGGTCACACCAGCTGTGTTCTGGGCTTACTCCTGGCTCTGCACTCAGGAATTACTCATGGCAGTACTTGGGAGACAATATAGGATTCCAGGGATTGAACTTGGGTCAGCCTTGTGGAAGACAAATGTCCTACCTGTTCTACTCGCAACTCAGTCCTGGTCCCTCCTTCTTTAAAATCTTTAAATATGTCAAAGATATATTTTGGTGTCTGTTTTTTAGAGAAATCAGCATTTCCTTCTGCTCTAGTCTCTAGTTTCACTGCCTTCCTACTGGTCATCTCTGCCTTTATTTTATTTATTTATTTTTTTTCATGACAGAGAAAAGGCAAGATGTGTTCTCCAAAGAGCGCAACTCAACAGAACGCAAAACCCATTATTTGACGCCTGAAACCCCAATGAACAAAACAGGATTCATTTACAAATAGCTGCACTACAAGTCACAGGGTGGCCAGATGAGATATTTAACACAAGGAGAAAGAGTGAGAAACTTAAACTTGGATGGGTAAAATAGGGCATAGAGATAAAGAGACAAAAACTACTGAAGCATTTGTGGTATATATATAATATATAAATATATATATATAAATATATATATATAGGGGCTGGAGAGATAGCACAGCCGGTAGGGCGTTTGCCTTGCACGCGGCCGACCCGGGTTCGATTCCCAGCATCCCATATGGTCCCCTGAGCACCCCCAGTGGTAATTCCTGAGTGCAGAGCCAGGAGGAACCCATGTGCATCGCCAGGTGTGACCCAAAAAGCAAATGTATATATTAGAAGAGTAATAAGAGTAATATCCAAGGCCAGGGAAAACAGGGGCTAGGAGGACTGGTCCGTGGTTGGAACCAACCCCAAGTGTGTGTGGGGCTGAGGGTGGGTAGGTCAGAGAAGGGACCAGGGTGACAATAATCGCTGGGAAGGATCACGCTGGACAAGATTTGAGGATTAAAAGTAGGTAAGGGACATTCTGGATAACCTTTCAGTATCAAGGTTGCAAATGCCCAAAAGGAGAGAAAGAGAGAGAGAGACAGAAAGACAGAGAGACAGAGAGAGACAGAGACAGACAGAGAGACAGAGAGAGACAGAAACAGAGAGATAGAGAGAGACATAGACAGAGATAGAGAGACAGAGACAGACAGAGACAGATAGAGACAGACAGAGAGACGAGAGAGACATAGACAGAGACAGAGAGACAGAGAAGAAAAGCACCTACAATAGAGGCAGGCAGGGAGTGGGGTGGTGGGGTGGTGGGAGGGAACCCGGGAACACTGGTGGTAGGAAATGTGCCCTGGTGGAGGGACGGGTGTTGGAACACTGTGTGACTGAAACCCAACCACGAACAGCTTTGTAAGGGTCTAAAAAAAAATTAGATCATTGTAATGGCTGGAGCGATCGCACAGTGAGTAGGGCGTTTGCCTTGCACACAGCCAACCTGGGTTCGATTCCTCTGCCTCTCTCAGAGAACCCGGCAAGCTACCGAGAGTATCTCACCCTCACAGCAAATCCTGGCAAGCTCCCTGTGACGTACTCGATATGCCAACCAAAGTCACGACAAGTTTCACAATTTGTTGTGAGACGTTCCTGGTGCCTGCTCGAGCAAATCAATGAACAACGGGAGGACAGTGCTACGGTGCACAGTAATGATTGCAAAACTGAATTTACTTTAAACCATCGGATTATAAAAATGAATAAATAAAAACTGCAGTGGACTCCCCCCTCCAAAAAATAAAGGCACTGAGACAATATATACTTGCAAATTATGCACATTGAACCATATCTCATCTTTTCTGATTTTTGGTCCACACCCAGCAGTGCTCTGGGCTGACTCCTAGCTTTGTGCTCAGAGATCAGTCCTTGGTGGGGTCCTGGGAACCGTATATGGTGGGATTGATTCTTCCTCCAATCCAATGGTCCCTGAAGGACTATTCTCGCTCAGGCCATTCCATATGACATATTTTCATTCCAGTGACCTAAGCACGCAGGTGAAAAATTGACACCTGAACGCCCAAGTTAGACCGAAGTTCAAAGGCTATGCTGTTCACTCCCAGGATGGGGTAAAAAAAAAATTCTTTTTTTGTTCTACCGAAGCAGTTGAGTTTGTGGAAGTTTCTTCCCAGAGAGAAGAAAGGATTTGATTTTGTTTTCTTGGCACCAAGAGTCAGCAAAAAAAAAAAAAAACTACGCTCTAGGATCATTCTTGGTGGGAAAGGTTACAGGGTGTCAGAGGTTGAACCCAAGTCAAGGCACCTTATCTTAGCAATACAATGGGTCATCTTTCTCTTTCTTTCTTTCTTTCTTTCTTTCTTTCTTTCTTTCTTCTTTCTTTCTTCTTTTTTGCTTTCTTTTCTTTGTTTCTTTCTTTCTTTCTCTTTCTTTCTTTCTTTCTTTGTTGTTGTTCTTCCTTCTTCCTTCTTCTTCTTTTTCTTCTTCTTCTTCTTCTTCTTCTTCTTCTTCTTCTTCTTCTTCTTCTTCTTCTTCTTCTTCTTCTTCTTCTTCTTCTTCTTCTTCTTCCTCCTCCTCCTCCTCCTCCTCCTCCTTTTTGCGTCACACCCAGCGTTACACAGGGGTTGCTCCTGGCTCATGCACTCAGGAATGACTCCTGGCGGTGCTCAGGGGACCATATGGGACGCTGGGAATCGAACCCAGGTTAGCCGCATGCAAGGCAAACGCCCTATCCGCTGTGCTCCAGCCCCTACAATGGGTCATTTTCCACTACATTATTATTTTTTTGATTGCTGTTAATTTCTTTTCCTGAGTCAGCAAACAGTTGATTAATGTTTGGGGGATTTTTTGGAAAGGGATATGTGGGGTTTGATATTCTGGTTTTGGTTTTGTAAACGTTTTATATTGATATTTCATTCTTTTTCTTTTTTTTTTTTTTTGGTTTTCTCCAACTTGTTCGAGAGTATTGGATCCTTTTCCTTTCACCAGTTATTTTTAAAGTTGTTCACAGTAATTGGTTGCATTCACTGTTTCAACACCAATCCCACTTCCATAACACCTTCCCACCATTATTTTGAATTTCACCCCCTCACCACACCTGACCAACCCAAGACTACCAAACAGGCAGGTGCTAAATAATTTATTTTGTATTGCTTGTTATGAAGAATATGAGAAGTCTTGTGGCTGAGAAAGTGAGCATGCACTCCTGGGATTTTAAAATTTTAAATATTTGGCGTCTGGAGGCATTTCTGCGGTGTGCTGCTCTCTTCTGAGATTCATTTGTGAGTCTCACACCAAACATTTTGACATTCTATGTTGATCCTGTTCTCATTCTTATGATTGTCATATGCCTTTCTATGTTTATGTTCTTTTTCTTTTCCTTTCTCAGTGGTGTCCAATATTCCCTTGCAGGCTGACCTTCCTGCTAACCAGTATTGACCAGGAAAAAAGAAAGTATGACTTTCTTGTTCTTCTCTATCGAAAGACATTTTGTTATGTTTTTCTGGGTGATTTAAGTTTCTTTAGGAAGACTGTTTGGTTGCAGTTGATATGGGAGTTATTTGACTAGGAGATGACACAATTTGGGGATACACTTTTAATTTTTATAGGACTTTTTTTTTTTGCTTTTTCAGTCTCACGCGGCGATGCTCAGGGGTTACTCCTGGCTCATGCACTCAGGAATTACTCGTAGCGGTGTTGGGGGGGACCATATGGGATGCTGGGAATCAAACCCAGGTCGGCCCACATGCAAGGCAAACACCCTCTCCACTGTGCTATCGTGCCAACCCTTTTATAAGATCATTCTTTATAGGACTATTTTGAGGGGCGTTTTTGGTGATACTCAATGATACTCAGGGATTACTGCTGGCTCTGTGCTCAGGGAACCACTGTTACTGGTATTTGAGGAACTATAAAGGGTGTCAGGGATTGAAGAACAACCCAACAGCCTACAAGACAAGCACCTAATCCTTTGTACTATCTTTTAACAACACAATGGGTCATTTTTCACTACTGTTTTTTTGTTCCACTGCTGTTAATTTCTCATGAACGAATCGACTTAATTCTCCCCAGGTAAGGTTTTTACACTCCCGTGATCAATTCCTTTCCCCACTATTAAATCACCATCAATCAACATCTGTGGACATTTGCATCCTGATAAGAAATAGAATCGAATCTGAAAATAGATATCGCTTACATGAGAAGAGAAAATGGAAATATAGGAGGCCAGGGAATATTACAGAGCATAACGTGCTTGCTTTTTTAAAAATTTAAAAAAATTATTTATTTATTTATTTTTTATTAATGAGACACCATGAGGTACAGTTGTAGACTTACAAATTTTTGTGCTTGGGTTTCAATTATACAATGATCAAATACCCATCCCTCCACCAGTGCCCATTTCCCACCAATACGGATCCCAGTATCCCTCCCACCCCCTATCCCCCCCATCCCTCCCTGCCTCTGTGGCAGGGCATTCCCTTTTGTTCTCTTTCTCTCCTCTTGGGTGTTGTGGTTGGTGCTTGCTTTTTTAAAATTTAATTTAATTAAATTAATTTTTGTTTTTGTTTTTATTAGTGATACATCATGAGGTACAGTTGTAGACTTACAAGTTGTTGTGCTTGGGTTTCAGTTATACAATGATCTCGTACCCATCCCTCCACCAGTGCCCATTCTCCACCACCACGGATCCCAGTATCCCTCCCACCCCCCATCCCCCATCCCACCCTGCCTCTGTGGCAGGGCACTCCCTTTTGTTCTATCTCTCCTTTTGGGTGCTGTGGTCAGCAGAAGAGGCATTGGGTGGCAATCATGTTCGGTCCATAGACTACTTTCAGCAGGCCAGTTTAATTAATTTTTTAATCGAACCACCGTGAGATACAGTGACAAAGCTTTCATGTTTGAGTTTCAGTCACACAATGATGGAACCCCCATCCCTCCACCCGTGCCCATTCCCCACCACCGATGTCCCCAGTATTCCCCCATTCCAACCCTCCCCTTGCCTCTGTGGTAGACAATCTCCCCCAGACTCTCTTTTGTATTGCTTGTTATGAATAGCACAAGACAGCGCGTGCAAACTCCTGGAATTCTTAAACGTTAGATAATTAGGGTCCAGAGGACTCTGCAATGAGCTCCTGGATTTGGAGATTCTCTTGTGTGTCTCCGGATCATGGCCATTAAGGAGCTTAAGCGGAAGCTGGAGGCAGCCCGTGGGCATGATCTCCCACAAGGATGTTGCTTGTTTTTTATGCATACCATGTGATCCCCTGAGCATCCTCCACCCAGATCCTCCAAATTCCAGGAGGCAGGGGTCACACCCACCACCTGGCCCCCTGGCGCCATGTAATCCCATCAGAGGCCATGTCTCAGAGACTATAAAATCCAGCTCCCAGACGAGACCAGTGCAGTCTCCTGCCCCTGCGCCTGGCTGTTCCTCGCCGGGGTCCCTTGGAGGGGAGCGGGTTGAGCTTTCCTCCCCGCCCCGACAGGGGCTCCGGCAGCCGAAGACCTCCAGGACCAGCCACCACCATGCCGAGACCACTCTCCACACACATGAAGGTACTGGCAGAGGGACAAAGCCACGCGGGTTCCGGGGCCGAGATCTCCAAGCCTACTCGGATTGGAGTCGAGCATCCTCCACCCAGATCCTCCAAATTCCAGTAGGCGGGGGTCACACCTACCACCTGGCCCCCTGGCGCCGTGTAATCCCATCAGCAGCCAAGACTCAGAGACTATAAAATCCAGTTCCCGGAACCACGTGGCCGCATTCGCGGCCGCACGACATCTTATCAGGACATCTTTTTATGACGTCTTATTATCTCATTCCTACTTTGGACAAACTTGCAGGCTATTGAATGTAGCCTGCCCACAAGGCAGAGTCTGGCAAACTCCCCGTGGCGTACCAAATATGCCAAATACCAGTAACAATGATGGGTCTCATTCTCCTAAAGAGCCTTGAATATAATCTCAGGGTTAGGATGAAAGAGACGTTACTGGGGCCTGCTCGAGGCAATCGACGAATAACAGGATGATGAATGAATGAATGAATGTGATCCCCTAAGCACTGCCAGGGGTGATCCCTGAGCACAGATCCAGGAATAATCCCTGAGCTCTCTCAGGTGTGGCCCAACACCAACACCCAAAACCCAAAAGGAAACAAAACACAATTTCAAAAAAATAATTCCTTCTAAAACAAAGCAGAAATATAAAATGTCAGGGACAGGTCTAGGAAAATCGGTTTATTTTCTCATCAATATGCTTTCTTTGCTTTGGTCCAATTTCATGGCGTTTGGGGACGGCACCTAGTTTTGTGCTCGGTAGTTTTGGGTGACATTCATTGCTGAGATTTTCGTGGCGAGGGCCCCCAGGCGCCTCCTATGAGGGTGGTAATGTTTCTGCTCAGGGAAATGACCTCGGAGAACCAGTCAGCGAGTTTCCCAGGGTTAGAAGCTGATTCTTGCGCAAAACCAAGACAGTTCCGTTTGCCTGAAGCAGGGAATAAGGGTTTGTGGAAGAGGATTTGAAACACACACACACACACACACACACGCACACACACACACACTCTCATGCTCACATTCACGCACACAAACACTCACGCACACACACAGTCATGCCCATAGTCAAGCAAATCCACTCACACACTTGTACACACTCACATACACTCATGCACACACTCATACAAAAGCACACACTCACACACAGGCACTCATGCCCACTCACACACAAACACACACTCATGCACACAACACCCATACAAACACACACTCACATCACAGACACATAAACGCTCACACAAACACTCACACACAAACACACACATGCAAACACATCCGTGCCCACACTCACACACTCATGCAGACGAACGCCCACACAAACACACAATCACACTCACAGACACATATATACTCATCCAAATATATACGCATCCACAAACTCACATGCACACACGCCCACACACACACTCACACACAAACACACATGCAAACAAACACATTCATACTCACACTCACACATTCATGCACATGAACGCCCACACACACAATCACATTCACCTGCACATATATTCACATATACACTCATACTCACACACTCAGACACAAACATACACTCACGCACGCAAACACACTCGTGCCCACACTCACACACTCACTCACATGAACACCCACACAAACACACAATCACACTCATCCACACATACACTCACGCATACACTCATAATCACACAAACACTTACACACAAACACACACTCACACACATGCAAACACACTCGTGCCCACACTCACACACATAAACAACCACACAATCACACTCATAGACACATATATTCATGCATACACTCACACACAAAACACACACGCAAAACACTCGTGCCCACACTCACACACTCACGCACAAAAACACCCATACAAATGCACAATCACACTCATAGACACATACACTCATGCACACAGTCATACTCACACAAACACTCACACACAAACACACATGCAAACACATTTGTGCTCACACACATGCACATAAACAACCACACAAACACACACTCACACACACAGACACATACACTCATGCACACACACAAACACACTCATACCCAAGCTCACACAGTCACACACATAAACACCCACACGGACACACACATCCTCACGTGCATACTCGCAGACACATCCATACTCAAGCACACACTCACCCAAACACCGAAACACTCACACACTCATGCACACGTACACTCCTTCGCACACACACACATTACACGCTCATCTACTCACACACCCACATCCGGTCCCAACCGTGCACACAGCCAGCTAAAAGTATCGGGTGGGAAAGGCAAGAGGAATCTGATTGCCAATCCCCTTCAAAGGATCAACCTACACCTCTTAAGAAGAATTCTTTGGGGCTGGAGCGATAGCACAGCGGGGAGGGCGTTTGCCTTGCACGCTGCCAACCCGGGTTCGATTCCCAGCATCCCAGAGGGTCCCCCGAGCACCGCCAGGAGTCATTCCTGAGTGCATGAGCCAGGAGGAACCCCTGTGCATCGCCAGGTGTGACCCAAAAAACAAAAAAAAAAGAAAAAATAGAATACTCCCCCTTATCCAGGTGTGACCCAAAAAGCCAAAAAATAATAATTAAAAAATTCTTCAGGGCTCGTTGCCTGATTTCGTATTGAGGAAGGAATCGTGTGATGTGATTAAAATAAACTGGGAGGTAAAGAGCTGAAGATAAAGTCTTGTCTCCTTCTGTTTCTGCCTAGACACTATCTCATGCAGGTGACCAGAAATAAGATATTTTTTTGTCTTTTGCGTATCTCAAAGGTTATTCCTCAAGCGGCACAAACGGGACCTCATTATGTCCAGATGGAAAACGATGACCAGGCAAATTGTTTACCTGACTATCAAATATTTTCACAACCATGCGTGAGAAAAGAAGAAAAAAAAACCAAAACAAACCCTACACAGATTTCCCATCTTCCTTGTGTTCCAATCAAAGAGAACGAGAATATATATATATATATTTTTGCTTGGTACACATTTAGACAGCTGTATAAACACGGTTCTCGGGTTTCCATGAAAGCCACTGCCTTATTTATTGGCGCCCACTGTAAATAAGAGTGGGTGTGATAAGAAAGATGGTATTAAAGCGTTATGGAAGATTTAGGCAACGGAGCAAGGCCGATATTCAAGAGCGTGTCAACTAAACCCCAGCTATCTTTTATACAATTCTCGCTTATCTCAATTTTTCGGAGCTACACAAGAATTGTTTTTCTCGTTTTAAATTGGGTCAGCCAAATTTGTCATCAGCCCTGGCTGTCGCTGTTTTATTTATTTATTTTTTTAAAAAATAAGTGAGGGAGAAGGTTTCTTTGAGATAATGTTGTGTAACAGGAAGTATTAGGTTGTACACATTTATCTCACTGGGGGGAGGCTGCAGAAAAGGTGTGTTTGGTTTGTCTTTTTCTTTTTTTCTTTTTATTTTTGCAAACAAATCAAGAGTTTGCAGAGCCTGGAAGACAAGCCTGCAAGTTCACGGATTTCACCGCAAGTATTAACTGCAAGGCGTGTGTACGAGGTGCTGTCATTCCTTTGAAGGAAACGATTTTTATGCACTCGTAGCAGCGCTGAGCTAAAGGAAGTCACGCCGAGGAGAGGTTGAAAGGGATTAAAAGGATCTACAAACGCCTTCTGCACATTGTGTACCCAAGAATCCTAATTCTGTGAAACTGTCCCCCCTTGCAGTCACTTACTTGAACCAAACAAATACGGATAAAACGGTCTGATTGGGAGATCAGAAAATATTTGCCCAAGAAATAGTCACCGATTGAACGCATTTAATGCTACAGACCCACAGGCTGGGACTGTGTGCTTCACGAGAAGTTCATTTCTTGTAAGCCAAAATGATGTTCTTCCCAAAAGGGAATGCCCTGCCACAGAGGCAGGGTTGGATGGGGGGGGGGGGGGGGGGATGGGGGTGGGACGGATACTGGGATCCGTGGTGGTGGAGAACGGGCACTGGTGGAGGGATGGGTATTTGATCATTGTAAAATCGAAACCCAAACACAAAAGTGTGTAAGTCTGCAACTGTACCTCATGGTGTTTCACTAATTAAAAAAAAGATGATCTTCTTCCAAAGGAAATGATTAGTTTTATCACTTTATTAGAACGTTCTTTGATAGTCACGTGAGGCGGTCAAGTGGAGATTTTTGAAAAGTGGATGTGAAAAGTTTGGCTTTAGATCAAAGCAATAAAGAGGGGTCAATGACGGCCACGCATTGCATTGAATCACTGTCACTGTCACTGTCCTCCCGTTGTTCTTCGATCTGCTTGAGTGGGCCCAGTAATGTCTCCATTGTGACAATTGTTACTGTGTTTTGGCATGTTGAATACTGGTGATTTTGTTTGCCCTCTTTTTATTTTATTTCTTGTCATTTTGGGGACACACCTGGTGGTGTTAACGACTTCCTCCTGGCTCTAGTCTAGGGATCACTCTCAAACAGTGCTCAAGGAATTGTATGCAGAGCCAGGGAATTGAACCCAGGTCATTTCTGTGCAAGACAAGAGTACTCACCGGGTGTACCATCTTTCTAGTTCCAAGACCAGCATTTTATCTGCATTCCGTTCACGACTTTGGTTTATCATCCCCGGAAAAATACATCTTTATTCTTTGCACAGATTGGAGCTGGTATTGGGCTCAGTAAATGCATCTGCATAGAGAATTATGATCATTCTATGTCACAGTGTAAATATACGTATGTTTCTCTTTCATGTTCCTCTCTCTTTAAAACAAACGTCTATGACATTTTATATAAACTGCCACCTACATTTCTATATTTAGTTTCTGAAATATTAAAGGGTCTGCCTGGGAAATGGCACACCTCAGCTAGATACTTCACAAACGAATTTGCATAATTATCTTTACATAAATATTGTGTTAGATACTAGACACAAATTTGTTTAAATCTATATGGTTCACAGATAATGATGTTATTATCAAATACATGCATTTTATGCAACATCTACAAAGCAGTGGCTGGAGAGATAGCACAGCGGGTAGGGCGTTTGCCTTGCACGCGGCCAACCTGGGTTCGATTCCTCCTTCCCACTTGGAGAGCCTGGCAATCTACTGAGGGTATCCTGCCCGCATGGCAGAGTCTGGCAAGCTCCCCGTGGCATATTCGATATATACCAAAAACAGTCACGACAGGTCTCATTTCGTGTTCCTGGAGCGAGCAGACGCCATTGGGCTACACTTGCATATGACAGGGATGGATGGAGATGTTACTGGTGCCCACTTTAGCAAATTGATGAACAACAGGACGACAGTGCTACTGTGCTACAAGCAGTATATAGATTTCTGTTCTTCTGTTTGTGGTCTGGGGACCAAATTTCCTGGCAGTGCCCTATAATAGCCCCAAACCCTCCATCATAAAATTGGATGAATGTTTTTCAAGCACTGCTCCATGGACCAATCTGGGCTTCAGACTCAATAGGGTTGAAACCCACAAGTCTAGACCAGTAATTCTTAACTACTCCTACTCTTCCTCATCCCCTTACCTGTGTTGGTACAGAGGTGTGCCCAAATTAAAAAAAAAAGTGGTGCAGGTGTCTCCTGGGTGACTGCTGTTCCCATTAATCTCTTAAAGAGAGGCAGACTCAAAAAACAATTTCCACCTTTTTTGAGGAACGCCCATATTGTTTTCCAGAAAGGCTGGACCAGTAGGCATTCCCGTCAGCAATGAACGAGAGTCCTTTTCTCCTCACCTCTGCACCAGTACTGGTTGTTTTCATTCTTTTTGATATGTGTAAGATGATATCTCCTTATTGTTTTGATTTGCATCTCCTGAATGATGAACGCCGTAGACCATTTTTTTTGTGCGTTTTTTTTTTGCCATTTGTATTTATTTTTTGAGAAAGTTTCTGTTTATTTCTTTCCTCCATTTTCTTGATGGAGTTGGACTTTTTATTCTTGTAAAGTTCTACTAGTATCTCATGGTGATTCAATTAAAAAAAAAAGATGCAGACTCATACATATGTGAGATTGTAAAGTGTCCTGGGTTGGTTACGTCCAGGAGACAAAGTTGTGCCTCTCAAAGGACCTCCACTTCATTCTCTGGATGGTCCCTGAATCCAGGTGTGCTTGGAGGACCATTTGTCAAGGATCATTGTTACATCTCTCTTCCAGGAGGCATCCCTAGGTGACCCAAAAGGAGGTCCGGTCCTGATGCAGCGACCTCACAAAGCCTATTTTGCATGTGCGATCCCATTGGTCGTCCTAGAGAGCTCATTTGCATAAGTGAGATGATCTCCCCAGCTCCTCTTGATGGCTTTTGCATCTCATCAGCCTTCCTCACCCTCATTAGAATATGCAAATAGGTTCGTTACAGTGGGATGCAGACGTCATAGAGTATCACAAATCAGAAGGGAAAATGGGGCCAAAGTGTTTGATGTCTATAAACTCGAGTCACTCCGAAAGAAGGATTGTAGGTTGGGGATGTGTGTGTGGAAGAAGAATGGAGGAAGAGAAGTATCAGATAGGGAAGATGAGATACTGTGCAGAATAACTGTCAAGAGTACTGTCTGGAATTCCTGTTTTTGTGGCTGTTTTAAGCAGCAGAGATCTATCAAGTCAAGTTGTTCAATAATCACGACGAATCACGACCATCCTGTTATTCGTTGATTGCCTCGAGCAGGCCCCAGTAACGTGTCCTTCATCCTAGCCCTGAGATTTTTAAGAAAGTGCTATATTCAAGGCTCTTTAGGAGAATGAGACCCATCATTGTTCCTGGTATTTGGCATATTGGGTATGCCACGGGGAGTTTGCCAGACTCTGCCGTGTGGGCAGGTTACATTCGGTAGCCTGCCAGTTTGTCCAAAGTAGAAATGAGATAATAAGATGTCATAATAAGATGTTGCGCGGCCCTTGCGGTTCCGGGAGCTGGGTTTTATAGTCTCTGAGTCTTGGCCGTTGATGGGATTACACGGCGCCAGGGGGCAGTTGGTGGGTGTGACCCCCGCCTACTGGAATTCGGAGGATCTGGGTGGAGGATGCTCAGCCCCGATCCGAGCAGGCTTGGAGATCTCTCTCAGCCCCGGGACCCTCAGTCCCAGGGCTGTTCAATAAATGATATTATTGTTTTTAAAAAGAGCTGTGTCAATGAAGATCTTAGCAAAAATATCATCACGATCATCGTTAACACTTCCATAAGAACCCAGAACACACTATGTGTTGTAACACCAATATTCTGTTTCTTTTTTTTTAGTCACACCTGTCAATGCATAGGGGTTACCCCTGGCTCTGCACTCAGGGATTACTCCTGGTGGTGCTCGGGGGACCCTATGGCATGGTGGGAATTGAACCCAGGTAGGTTGGCCAGGTGCAAGGCAAATGTCCTACCTGCTGTGCTATCACTCCAGCCCTGACACCAGTATTCTGATGGTTTACCTAGACAGGCTACTAGTTGACTGGACTGATCAGGGACATCCATCTGGCTGGGCAGACAGCTTTTGGTGATTCTTTTCCTCCAGATGTTTGGAGATTTGTGACAATGCAAGAATACTCCCCCACGGGGCTGGAGCAATAGCACAGTGGATAGGGCGTTTCCCTTGCACATGGCCTTCCCGGGTTCAATTCCCAGCATCCCATAGGGTCCCCCAAGCACTGCCAGGAGGAATTTCTGAGTGCATGAGCCAGGAATAACCCCTGTGCATAGCCGAGTGTGACCCAAAAAACAACAACAACAACAAAAAAAGAATATTCCCCCTTATCCATACTTTGATGGACGGAGGAATGCTTCTGCTTCCAAGACACAATGGTATATTCATTCGGTGGTGGATGTCTTCTCCTATAGTGATCACAGAATTGTCCTCATGGATGGTTTTTGTGGGAGGAAGAGTTCTCACACAGGAAAGAAATAGAGGAGCTGCAGCAGATGCTAGTCAAGATGGTGTTTTATATCCCCACCTGGTGACTGTTTTCCCAACTCCAGTGAATGTTCAGTGGTGGGGGTTGCTTCGAGGATCAAGGAGAACATCAAAACACACATCTGCCATGAGTGGTAGGTTTCGCACCAAAAGGGAGCTGGTTACTGTTTCAAAGCATCCCCAAAGGGAAGGACCCCTGTTTTGAGACACCCCTGGGTGCACTAACAGTGGCTTACAGCAGACAGTGACCAGTTCTGGATTGTTATGAATAGCATGTAAGCTGAGCATACTGGCCAGTGAGGGTTTTAGAGCTTTGTTACAGCACTATTATTTGACAGCTGTTTAAGATCTCTTGCAGTTCTCTCTGTCTCTCTTTCTGTCTCTGTCTCTCTCTGTCTTTGTCTCTATCTCTGTCTCTGTCTCTCTCTGTCTCTGTCTCTCTGTCTCTCTCTGTCGCTATCTCTCTGTCTCTCTGTCACTGTCTCTGTCTCTCTGTGTTTCTCTCTCTCTGTGTCTGTGTGTCTCTCTGTCTCTGTCTCTCTCTCTCTCTGCAGGTTTCAGCTGTAGCTGAAACAGGAACAACAATTTCCTGGAGAGTAAACCCTACTGTTGCTGTCCTCTGTTCTTCCTGCATCCACAACTTGATGATTACAGCTCATCACTCCGCTCTTCTGATTCTCACTACCTCCACCCTCTCTTCCACCTGCCTCTGTCCCTCTCAGTCTTCTGCCCTGCTCCCTACACCGGAAGCTGGGTTTGTGTACGTTGCTTCTGCCTAAGCTTTAGTCATTTCTGCTCTCTGATGGATTGTCTGCACCCTATGGGGTTTTCTGATGGGAAAGGCTAATTGGATGATGTACATGAATGAGGCTGTGGGCTTCTCATGGGTACCAGAGTTCCTATAGCCTTATAAGGGGTCTTTACTTGGTCACATGTGCCCTCATGCTTGTAAGATTTATAGGACAGCCAATCAGGTTGCATATGCCTTTATAAGGGTCGGTAAGACCATTGTGGGTCTTGATATTTGGCCTTCTCCTTTTTTTGGTGATTTTTATGCATTTTTGGGGGCTGGAGCAATAGCACAGCAGAAAGAGCGCTTGCCTTGCAGGTGACAGACGTGGGTTTGATTCCTCCATCCCTCTCGGAGAACTCAGCAAGCTACCAAGAGTGTCCCGACCGCATTGCAGAGCCTGGCAAGCTCCCCATGGCATATTCAATATGCCCCAAACAGTAACAACAAGTCTCACAATGGAGGAGAGGTGACCGCTTGAGCAAAATCAATAAACAACGGGAGGACAGTGCTTTAAACATTTTATTTCAAAAATCAGTTCACCATAGTTCATTCCCGAAAATATTCAAATACCCACCCAACCAGGAAGCATCTTCCGACCACAATAAGAGGGAAGTGTGTAAAGGTTGTTGATTTCATTCTGGGACCCTTTAAGCCCATATATAAGAGAATACAAGCAGGTATGTTAATACCAAACACATGGGTGCTGCTTTGGGTACATCAGTGGACTAGAGTATAAGAGGTCCCTTGGCTGTGCACTCCAGGAAACACTCTCTTCTGGAAGCTTCGTTTCATAGTCTCTGGATCTTGGCCATAGATGAGATTACATGGCGTGGGGGTGGGGGGTGGGGCGGTGGGAAACTTTGTGGGTATGACTGCCAAGCTACTGGAAAATGGGGGATCTGGGTGGAGAAGGCCCAGTCCTGATCCTAGCAGGCTGGAGATCTCAGCCTTGGGTCCTGTACACCTGGGTTCCTCTACCAGTTCCTTCATGCATGAGGCTTGTCCGAGTGTGTGGAGAGTGGCCTTGAGCATGGCTGTGCCTGGGTTCTGGAGGTTTTCAGCTGCCTGGGGGGCTTTTCTTGGGATGGGGAAGGAAACTCAACCCACCCCCCTCCGAGGGGCCCTGGTGAAGACAGCCTGGTGCAGGGGCAGAAGATTCTGCCTCTCTCCTACTTCTTTTGTGACAGGGATAAGCTGCCAATTTACAGTCTCCTTTTTATGGCAAAATGGCCAGCCTGATGCAAGTGACATCTGATTCGCAAGAGGATATTTAGATAGTCTCCTGTTGGATCCTGTGAGGGGGCGAATTCACAGGTCCTGTTGTTTATTCATTTGTTCATTTTTTTAAAAAAAATTTTTATTAGTGAAACACCATGAGGTACAGTTGTAGACTTACAACTTTTTGTGCTTGGGTTTCAGTTATACAATGATCCAGTACCCATCCCTCCACCAGTGCCCATTCTCCATCATTTACATTTTTTTAAAAATTTTCGTTAGTGAAACACCATGAGGTACAGTTGCATATTTACAAATTTTTGTGCTTGGGTTTCAATTGTACAATGATCAAATACCCAGCCCTCCACCAATGCCCATTTTCCACCATCACTGAACCCAGTATCCCTCCCACCCACCCCCCATCCCCCTGTCCCACCCTGCCTCTGTGGCAGGGTATTCCCTTTTGTTCTCTCTCTCCTTGGATCCCACGCAGCTGTGCTCAGGAGTTACTCCTGGTTCCACACTCAGTGATTGCTCCTGGTGGTGTGTTGGGGGAACCGTATGGTGCCAGGGATAGAACCCAGGTGACCCATGTGTCAAATCCCCTACTCACGAACCATTGCTCTGATCTGCTAGCCAGTCCTATTGGAAGCCATTCTTCAGACTCATCAACCCTTCATGGTATATTATCCCTACTGGGAAGTCCAGGGAAGAAGCAGGAAGGGTGGGGTTCACAGCACTTCAGAGAGCCATGCATGAATAGAGCAGAGCAGTGCAGGTAGGGAGGGATACTCGGCAAACCTGTCCCAGGGAAAGCTGAGATAGCAACTCAGTGCTGACGAGTCAGAATACAGGTGGGGAATGCACTTGACATGGAGTATAGCACCCATTGGTCTTTGAGAGGAAGGATGGTCCCTAGGGGCGCACAGGGACCACATGGACACTATCAAGTCCAAGAAGACATCCTTTGCAGAGGTGCGTTTGCAGACAAAATCCCTAAGTTGCTGCCACTTCCAATGTCTCATTTAGTGCCAACCTCCTGATCAATGGGAGTCTTGTGAGTCTTTGCTTTCAAAACCCCCAATAGACACTTCAGTGTGTCCTTGTGTGTAAGTCGTTCCATTCTGATAGATTTCATGCGTAGCTGAGCAAAGAGCATGGTGTGTACCCCAAGCTGTGTTTCCCATCTCGACCTGGTATTTTAATCAACTGAGTGATAGCACAGCCGTAGGGTGTTTGCCTTGCGCACAGCCAGCCCGACCAAGCCGGGTTCGATTCCTCTGCCCCCTCTCAGAGAGCCCAGCAAGCTTCCGAGAGTATTCAATATGCCAAACACAGTAACAAGAAGGCTCATGCTAGGGGAAAAGGCAGTTCAGATAGAGAAGGGAGCACCAAATAAAGGGTGTTGGGAGGATCCTCCCAGGATGGGAGCACCATGCTGAAAGTAGACTATAGACCAAACATGATTGCCACGCAGTGCCTCTTTTGCAAACCACAACACTCCAAAGGAGAGAGAGAACAAAAGGGAATGCCCTGCCACAGAGGAAGGGGGGGATGGGGGGATGGGGGGTGGGAGGGATACTGGGATTCGTGGTGGTGGGAAATGGGCTCTGGTGGAGGGATGGGTATTTGATCATTGTATGATTGAAACCCAAGCACAAAATTTGTAAGTCTACAACTGTACCTCATGGTGTCTCACTAATAATAATAAAAAAAAGATCAAATAATAAAGACAAAAAAAAAAAAAGAAATGGAGATGTGACTGGGCCCGCTCGAGCAAATTGATGAACAACGGGAGGACAGTGTTTTGTTTGCTTGCCATCTGGGATATTTTTTTCCCTCCGTCTTCTAAGAGGAAATCCATAGTGATGAGGATCCAAAGTTTTAAGTCGTTCTTTTCTGGCTCTAATGACATCGACACCAAAGTTAATCCCCCAAGAGACGCAGCTGTGTAATATATAACCCGGCTGATATTTTTCCATGAGAACGTTTCACCCTTCAGGGGAGAGTCACTTGGAGAGAGAAAAGACAATAACTCACACTTCTGAATGGCTCTGTCAGCAGCCACAGTTGCTGTTCGGAAATACGAAATGTGCCCCTGCGGTTCTGTGTGTGCCCAGAAAATAGGAAGCATTTTGGGAATGACTGGATGGCCATTGGCAGGTGGACAAACAGCATCTGGGTGTTGACTTCTGTATTTATGTTGATAGATGCACGCTTCAATGCAGACTATTTTTGTACACAGATCGCTAAGCTTTATGATATGCACACCTACACAGAATGTGTGTTCAAATCTGGCCTCTCACGGTGGTGTGTGATGGATCGTGACTCGCTGGCATTAAAATTAGTTGACCACAGGACGCCAAACAGATGTTCTAATCAAAGCTTTATCGCGAGGGGACTGCTGTGGAACTTTAAAAACTCCAAATATGAGGTGAGGTTGACGAAGGTGGCTTCTCAACTGAAGATAAAAGCATCTACCTTTGTTTAAAAACTGAAATATATTTCTATTTAAACATGACCTTTCAGTGTTTTCAAATAGGAGACACTAATGGTACATTTATTTACTTCTTTATTTTCTTTATTTTGTTTTTGGGTCACATCCGGCGTTGCACAGGGGTTCCTCCTGGCATTGCACTCAGGAATTACTCCTGGCGGTGCTCAGGGGACCATATGGGATGCCAGGAATCGAACCTGGATCGGCCACATGCAAGGCAAACACCCTCCCCGCTGTGCTATCGCTCCAGCCCCACTAACGGAATATTTAAACCTTAAAAAAGAGCCTGGCTTCGAGTTTGCTCTTTAACTTGAAGATGTGGGGCTAAGTTGCCTTTTATCTGAGTGTTCCTGCTATGAGGATTGTGGGTAGGACTGACTCTCTGTGGATTCTTCTGGACGGCCTGGGTTGTTAGCATGTGAACCATCAAATGCTTTTTTTTTTTCGGTCACACCCGGAGATGCACAGGGGTTAGTCCTGGCTCTGCACTCAGGAATTACTCCTGGCAGTGCTCGGGGGACCCTATGGGATGCTGGGAATTGAACCCGCGTCGGCTGTGTACAAGGCAAACGCCCTCCCTGCTGTGCTATTGCTCCACCCCTCAACGGATACTTTTAGTGTTACAAGTCTTTATTTTACGCCCTCTGTAGGTACGTGTCTACATACTAACTCTTTGATGTCACGTTTACCAGTAGAAGAATAGAAAACCTAGTGTGATCAACACATCAACTTCAATAGCCCACCTCTTCCTTCTCCCATTTTTTTTCTCCTTTCTCTTTCCTTTCTCTCCGTCTACTCGCTGCTGCTCTTTCCTACAGGGTGATTTAGATGCCCTGTGTATCCCTCCCTCACCCCTTTTGCTGTGTTTTTGCTGCGTTTGGGGTTACATCCTCTGAGGCCATCCATCTCCTTGGAAAGACCAAAGGTCTGACGTATGCAAATGAAAGTTGTGGGGTGGACCAATCCGACTGCAGATGCGTTTCGAAGGATTTGGAAGATGGTCGCCTATGCAAATGAGATTGAGAGGCCAACCAATCAGAATAGCAGGCCCTATACACAGAGTGCTTAGAGGAAGATGCATCAGGGGTCTTGATGATGTGGCTCCTCCCCCATTCTTTGACCCATCACAATTTTATATGCCCACTTCTAAGCCCCTTTCATCTATCAGAAGTGTATTGGGGTTTTATTGCTATGGCTCTTCATTTCCTAATTTGTCCTCTTCTTTTCCTAGGTTTTATGATTATAATTATCATTATATTATTATTATTATTATGAATAATAATATTATTATTATGGAGCGATAGCACAGCGGGTAGGGTGTTTGCCTTGCACTCAGCTGACTGGGTTCGATTCCTCCACCCCTCTTGGAGAGCCCAGCAAGCTACCAAGAGTATCTCGCCCGCACAGCAAAGCCTGGCAAGCTCCCTGTGGCATATTCGATATGTCAAAATCAGTAATAACAAGTCTCACAATGGAGATATTACTGGTGCCCACTCAAGCAAATCGATGAACAATGGGAGGACAGTGCTACAGTGCTATAATTATCATTCACTGTATCACTGTCATCTTGTTGGTCATGGGTTGCCTCGAGCAGGCCCCAGTAACGTCTCCTTCGTCCAAGCCCTGAGATTTTAAAAAGTGCCACATTCAAGGTTCTTTAAGGGTCAGGAGAATGAGACACATCATTGTGACTGATTTTTGGCATATTGAATATAACACGGGGAGTTTGCCAGACTCTGCTGTGTGGACAGGATACTTTTGGTAGCCTGCCAGTTTCTCCAGAGTAAGACCTAGATAAAAAAGATGCATTTGTGGCCGCGCGCTTCCGGGAGCAGGGTTTTATAGTCTCTGTGTCTTGGCCGTTGATGGGATTACACGGCGCTGGGGGCAGTTGGTGGGTGTGACGCTCGGAAGATGGGGGATCTGGGTGAAGGAGGCCCCAGTCCCAATCCGAGCAGGCTTGGAGATCTATGCCCTGAGTCCCGCACACCTGGGTTCCTTTGCCGGTTCTTTCATGTGTGAGACTCGTCCGAAAGTATGGAGAGTGGTCTTAAGCATGACTGTGACTGGAACCGGAGGTCTTCAGCTTCCAGGGCTCTGCTCGGAGTGGGGAGGGAAACTCAATCCACCCTCTTCCAAGAGGCCCCAGTGAGGACAGCTAGGCATGGAGGCAGGAGACTCTGCACTGTTCTCTTCCGGGAGAAGAGTTTTGTAGTCAGGTTTTATAATTATAATAATATAATTATTATTATTATTATTATTATGGTTCTGGGGCTACACCTTCTGTGCTCACAGCTTACTCCTGGCTCTGTGCTCATTCCTGGTGGGCTTTGGGGAACCGTATGTGGTGACCACTATGGAACCTGGGTTGGCTGCATGCAAGGCAAGCCCCCTACCTGGTGTACTATCACTCTAACCCCATGCCCAGCTTTTATTAAGCCCTTTTCACAATGAGGTACATGAGGGTCTCTTTCCATACAAGGTTTCTTTTTTTCTTTTTTTTTCTCTCCTTTGTTGATCTTGGGGGCTGGAGCAATAGCACAGTGGTAGGGCATTTGCCTTGCAAACTGCCAGCCTGGCCAAGCCAGGTTCGATTCCTCCGCCCCTCTCAGAGAGTTCGGCAAGCTACCGAGAGTATCTCACCCGCACGGCAAAGCCTGGCAAGCTCCCCGTGACGTACTCAAGATGCCAAACACAGTAACAACAAGTCTCACAACAGAGACGTTACTGAGCCCGCTCTAGCAAATCGATGAACAATGGGAGGACAATGACAGCGACAGTTATTGATCTTGCTGTTATATTTACAGTTTGTCGGGGCTGACCACTTGGTTGAACACACACCTAGTTGTGCCTGATGAGGTTACCTGGCAGGGGTGTCCGGAGTCAGGAGCTGGACTCAGTGATGTGGGGTGGTACCATGAATGGAATTCATGGTCTCATAACTATAATTTTGGGTATCTACCTCATGCTTGTCAAGTTGGGTGTCCATTGCAAAGCCACACACCCAGCCGAAACTCCTTTGGTTTGATTTGGAGGTGTAAACCAACTGCTCACAGATAACAGATCATCCTGTTATTCGTCGATTGCCTTGAGCAGGCCCCAGTAACGTCTCCTTCATCCTGGCTCTGAGGTTATATTCAAGGCTCTTTAGGAGAATGAGACCCATCATTGTTACTGGTATTTGGCATATTGGGTGCGCCACGGGGAGTTTGCCAGACTCTGCCGTGTGGGCAGGCTACATTCGGTAGCCTGCCAGTGTGTCAAAGTAGGAATGAGATGTCATAATAAGATGTCGCGCGGCTGCAAATGTGGCCGTGCGGTTCCGGGAGCTGGTTTTTATAGTCTCAGAGTCTTGGCCGCTGATGGGATTACATGGCGCCAGGGGGCCAGTTGGTGGGTGTGACCCCCGCCTACTGGAATTTGGAGGATCTGGGTGGAGGATGCTCGACTGCAATCCGAGTAGGCTTGGAGATCTCGGTCCCGGAACCCACGTGGCTTTGTCCCTCTGCCGGTACCTTCAGGTGTGCGGAGAGTGGTCTCAGCATGGTGGTGGCTGGTCCTGGAGGTCTTCGGCTGCCGGGGCCCTGGCCAGGGTGGGGAGGAAAGCTCAGTTCACTCCCCTCCAAGGGGCTCCGGCGAGGAATAGCCAGGCGCGGGGGCAGGAGACTGCGCTCTTCTCCTCCGGGAGCTAAACCAAAAAACGATGAAAAAATGATGAAAACCAACTGCTACCCACTAAAAAAAATAAGAATAGAAGTGTTAGTACGATGTTTTGTGGTACTCAGGGATGACTTCTGGAAGGGCTTGGGGGTGATACGCTGTGTCATGAATCGAACCCAGGCATACCGTGTTTAAGGCAAGCACCTTCCATACTATACAGGCCAAATTAACACTGTTTTTTACCTGTTTACTAAAACATAATATTTTAGAGGTAAAAGAGATGATATTCTGGGATGCTCCTTCATATCCCTGCCTCTTCTTCACTTCATAGTTGTAAATGATTCATTTACCATCTTATGGGTGACACCCACGTCTACAACATGTTCCTGTTTTTCGGTGATTATCTTGCGATAATATTGTTGTGCTGTTCCTATCCTCAGCTCAATGTAGACTATGTTTATCTTGTGATCAGTTTTATGTTGAAAGGAAAATACAGGACGATAGTAAATAACATTCTGGAATTGTAGTCTCCTGAGCTTTAAGAATTAAGCTCAGGCCAATACTTTGGAATGTTAATTTGTCTGTTTGTTTCCCATGCATCAAAAATCCAATGGTCTTTTGAAAAGGGGCAGATTTGTCACTTTACAAAGAAAGCAAGGTTTATATTAAAGTTCGGATGCAGCCCTCATTCATCTTCACTTGTCAAGATTTTTTAAATGAATGTTATTAATAACCATTGAATCCCTTTCTCTTCCATTCCCATTAAATCACTTTTTCTACACAATAAAAATAGGGAGTCTTAATAACTTCATTCCTCAGGGGACAGTAAAACCTAGATCGACTATATATCTCAGATGAATAAATGCTGACTTTTCGTCGTTTATTCCTGCATTTTCTTCTTTCTCCTTGTTCATGTTGTCCTCCTTCTCATCCTTCCCCTCCTCTTCCTCCTCTTCCTCCTCTTTTTCCTCCACTTTCTCTTACTTATCCTTCTCCTCCTCTTTCCCTCCTCCTCCTTTCTTTTTACTCTTCCTATTCCTCCTCTTTCTCTTTTTTCTACTTCTTCTCTTCCTTCTTTTCCTTCTCTTCCTTTCCTTCTCCTCCTCTTCCTCCTCCTTTCCTTCTCTTTCTTTCCTTCTCTTTCTTTCCTTCTCTTTATCTTCCTCCTTCCCCTTCTTCTGTCTCCTCCTCTTCCTCCTCCTTCTTCTCCTCCTCCTTCTCATTCTCCTCCTTTTTCCTCCTCATCCTCCTTTCTTTTTACTCTTCCTCTTCATCCTCTTTCTCTTTTTCATTCTTCTCTTCCTTCTCTTCCTATCCTTCTCCTTCTCCTTCTCCACCTGTTCTTCTCCTTCTGTCCTCGCTCTCCCTCCCTTCCTCTTATCCTCCCCCTTCTCTTCCTCTTCATCCTCCTGCTCCTCCTCCTCCCCCCTCTCTTCCTCTTCATCCTCCTCCTCCTCTTGCTCCTCAGTCTCTTCTTCCTGGTACTCCTGAGAGCTTCCCAGTGAATTCTGTGATTCTGTAGATTCTTTTCACTGGGGATGTGGACTCTCCCTTAAGTTGATTAGAAACGGTGGAACAGGAGTTACAGGAGTTAAGAGGCCATGGAAGGGGAGATCAAAGCTCTGTACATCACCGAGGGGCCGCGATATTTATTCACAAGCCACAATCCTAGGGGAGTAGCTTCATATTTGTTTTTTTATGCCCAGAGGCAGCTTCTCCAAAAGGCAGTGAGTTATAAAAGTCTCACTTTCCAGTGAGTACAATAGATCAAGAAATGGAGCAGTATGCTCATGGCCAATCTTCCCATGCTTGGAATGAGTCTGAATCTGAATGAGAATGAATCTGCTGAAGCACCCAGGTATGTGAGATTTGTGACCAAAATCTCTCAGGCCAGATTAGTCTTTCCTGTCCCTAGAAGGGTCCTTTACTTTTGGATCTCGTCGTTACTTTTGGATTATGATAGCATTTGTCCTGACCATGCTCTCAACTTATAGTTAAGTATCATGGCATGTTTGTTTGGCCCATTTCGATGCCAGGTAGCTCACAGCTTGCCCTGGGTCCATTCAGTCCTGCATTGGGACCCTGCCTTTGGGGTTCAAGGAACTAAGTGCAACTGAGGCTTAAGTTGAGCAAGCAGACGCCCAGGAGTGAATAATATTCGAAGCTAATTAAATCCCAAGTTACAAAGCATCATGTTAACTGTCTTCCTGTGTCTATACAGAAAGGGCATGGGTTTAAAGTAAACAATTCAAAAGACATAAGGGGAGGAGGAAGGCAATATTTCACTCATACATATAAAATCATAGATTTCTGAGGAATCTGACTTTACAAGTTAACATATGTCAAAAACAGTAACAACAAATCTCATGATGGAGACGTTACTGGGCCCACTCGAGCAAATCGATGAACAATGAGAAGACCGTGAGACCTTGACCGTGATTAGGGGGAAAACCTGATTAACTGGTTAGGGAGGAGAGCAGAGAGAAGAGTTTACAGATAAACACAGTGGAATGGAAGTGCCTCGGGAGCACTGTGATAAACCTGAGCTCCTTGGGGCAAGAGAAACAGGGAATACCAATTGTAAAAGAACTACTCACACTGAAGGTTGTGTGTTCACAGGCTCTCTGAACAGCTGTCTCACCACCAGCGTTCGGTGCTCTTGAGCCCCGTGTGTGTCCTGGCCTCAGGTAGTTTAGGCTTACTGGGTTTCTCCCATCACAGTACTCCCATTCCTCTGTGTTTATTTGTAACTTCTTACTTCTTACAATACCTTAGGAGGTATTGTACCCTTCCTGACTGCCCAAGGGCACAATACCTCCTAAGGTGTTTTTCTCTTTTCCTCAGTCCAATAACTATCAACATATCAATACTAGCTATTTTTGTATGGACACAGTGAGAGATACATCGAGACTTGTAGGGCAGCTCTCCTGGGGACATCTTGCCGCAGACTCAGACTACAGCGCTCAGGCCAGATTAATCATTCCTAACACTAGCAGGGTCCAAATCTAGTTATTACGTTTGGATCATGACAGCATTTGTCCATGACCAAGCTCTTAACTTATAGTTAAGCATTATGGCTCTTTGGCCAGGCCCATCTCGATGCCAGGGTAGCACATAGCTTATCACTTGCCCTGGTTCCATTCAGTCCCTCTTCAGGATCCTGCTTTTGGGGGTGCTAGGATGTAAGGGCAGCTGAGGCTTAGGTGAGAGAACAGATGCCCAGGAAGGAAATATTACTGAGAGTCACATTACAAAAGCATGTCTTCTTGTGTCCATACAAAAAGGACATTGCTTTCAATAAACTATGCAAAGGACTTAGGGAGAAGAGAAAAAACAATATTTACAAGTCAACTGAGCACCAAGTAAGAAGTTACAAATAAACAGAGAGGAAAGGGAGTACTGTGATGGGAGCAACCCAAGAAACCTAAACTACCTGAGGCTATGCAGGAAGGACAAAACAGTGTTATCTTACAACCAATGTCATCCTAAAATGTTCAGAGCCGCATTCCAATAAACACAGAGGAATGGAGCACTGTGATGGGTGTCACCCCAAAAACCTAAGCTCCCTGTGGCAGACAAGAATGGACATACTAATGTCATCCTACGCAACTAATCTTTGTTACCAAGCACAGTTTCTACTGTGTTCCATATTTCTGCTACCTCATGACTGATTAATTATCTCTGACATTACACAAGCCTTGCAACCAGGCACTCCTATGTTATCTTATCATGTGGCATTGTGTTTAATCTGTAATATTTGATATGAGGTGCGATGGGGGGGGGTGTGCGTTTTCTCGACTCCAATTATGTACGTGTCAATCTTTTGGATATCTCTTCTCAATCCTCCTTAATGCCTTCTTAATTTCTGTTTCATTGAATGTTATTTTCCTTACATCTGTTGCCTCTGCCTACTTCCTCTGGAGGTTCCTCCCTTGCTCTCTTATCATCTCATCTCCGTTTCCGTGAAATTTGCTTCTTCCTGATGTTCTTCCATGCTACGATCCACTTTGTCTTCTTTTCTGTCTACTCCTCTCTCCAGAGGGACCACCTTTGCTTTTTTTTTCTTTCATGGGAGTCTGTTGCCTTATGAGAGATGGCGAAGGGGTCCCTATAGGGGTAGAGAAAATGTCTTGCTTTCCAAGAGCCATCTGTAAGTGAAACAGAGCTAGTAGGAGCTGCGACCACCCATGTCTGGCCAACATGTATTTCCAGGATGCAAAGACCTGAATGCAAAGCGTGATCTGCACCCTAGTGTTTATGGATGTGTCCTGACAAGTGCCAAACCATGAAAGCAGCTCCTTTCTTTTTTTCCCAACAAATATAAAATACTTATCCATTTTTATTTTTTTTAAATTTTTAAATTTTTATTAGTGAAACACCAGGAGGTACAGTTGTAAACTTACAAATTTTTGTGCTTGGGTTTCAATTATACAATGATCAAACACCCGTCCCTCCACCAGTGCCCATTTTCCACCACCACGGGTCCCAGTATCCCTCCCACCCCCCATACTCCCCAATCCCACCCTGCCTCTGTGGCAGGGCATTCCCTTTTGTTCTCTCTCTCCTTTTGGGTACTGTGGTTTGCAAAAGAGGCATTGAGTGGCAATCATGTTTGGTCGATAGTCTACTTTCAGCATGCTTCTCCCATCCTGGGAGGATCCTCCCAACACCCTTTATTTGGTGCTCCCTTCACTATCTGTGCTCCCTTTTCCCCTAGCATGTGTGGCTGGCCTCGAAGACATGGAGCAAACCTCCTGGTACTAATCTCGGCCACTCTTGGGTGTTAGTCTCCTATTTTGTTACATTACGTTCCCCAGATGAATGCAATCTATGTCTATCCCTCTCTTTCATTTCGCTTAACATGATACTTTCCATGTAGTACCACTTGTATGTAAATTTCATGACTTCATCTTTTCTAGCAGCTACATAGTACTCCATTGTGTAAATGTACCAAAGTTTCTTTAACCAGTCATCTGTTCTCGGGCACTCAGGTTTTTTCCAGATTCTGGCTATTGTAAAGAGTGTGAAAGGAGCTCGTTTCTTGATGGGTGAATGAGAAGTTGCCATACGTGCATACAATGTAGTCTAAGGACTGGTGAAATGTTCCCATTGGCCAGAAAAATGGAGGGAAATTGTGGGACACAGAATCGGTCCTCAGGAGAAAGACAGATTCTGGGAAATGGTATCTCCGTCTTCCCATGGAAGCATATAGGATGAATGGGAAGTCGAAATCCAATAAAATTAAAAAACCGGTGGGCATGGACAAACTGAAGTAAGTTTAGCTGAAGAGAAACAGTCTGGGATGGGGTTAGGTAGGAAAACAATCCTGAAGTCCTATTTTTCCCTCTTTCAGCCCAGAGAAGCTCTCCCTGAAGCTGTCGTCTGTTGATTTTCACCCTCTTTTTTTTTTATGAGCTTGCACATTCAGTCCTCAGGATTCTTATCACTTATTCTCCTTCCTAGTTCTGTTTTGTATACCACTTGCCATCCAAGTCACATTGACGTGCTGAGAAGTGGCTTCTAAGATCTCCAAGTGAAATGATTGCCAAGGAGCTCTGTGAGGTGACATGACAGGGCTTAGTTTTTAGTTTGATATGTTGGCTCCGTGCTGTTTCTGAATGGTCTCCAACACGCGTTAGCCTGAAGTAGGAGTCAAGCCATCCAAACAGAACGAAAAAAACCCAAAACCTTAAAAACAGAGCCCAGAAAGAAAGTGGAAGCTTCCCGAGTGCGGAGTGTGTTACCTTCTTGTTGGTTTTCTCGTTTTATTGAGACTGTAGGGAAGACATTGATAGATTACTGTTAACTCCCAAATATCAATGAGATTGATTGGTGTCATTTTGCATAAAGCAATCCTTCACAATAATAATTGTTCCCTCCCCTACCCTATGGTCAAAATCTATTATGATTGAAACTGAAGAACACAGTTTATATTAGTGAGCAAAAATCACGCATTTCTGTGCAACCTCCTCCATCAAGAACATTTTGGTTATCCATAGCATGTGACTCCTATTCACATAAAGTTTTCTATCAGTCTGGGAGAATCAAGCAAGAAGTCTTATAGAGAAAAAAAAAATAACAATAACCCTCAAGCAACTGTGGCAGAGATTAAAAAAATAGTAATTTCCTGATGAGATGTAAACAGACCCATGGGCATTTTGAGTGGAGAATGTGTGAGAAAACTCAGTTTTTTTTTTTACAGTAACAGAGCTTTCATGTTTGAGCTTCGATCAATCATCATACAGCCAACTCTTCAGCAGGGCATGCTTTCTACCAACAAAGTCTCCAGTATCTCCCCACCAACACCCCCATTCCACATCTCCCCCTGCCTGTGTGGCAGACAATTTGCACAATACTCACGTTCTCTACTTTATGTTGATCTTCGATATTTGAGCCCAGTCCCACCACCGGTCACACCTGCCAAAAAGGTAATGCTAGACAACGTGCTTTGTATTGCTTGTTATGGATACAATATCATGTCGCATGGCCACAAGAGTGGCCGTGCGCTCTAGGAATTCTAAAATTTTAATAATTAGGGTCTGGAGAGATTGCTGCAGCAAGTTGCTCGGGTTCGAGATTAGTTTGTGTGTTTCTGGACCATGGCTGTGTGGGAGCTTAAGTAGACGGTGGCCGTGTGTGGGCGTATTCTCAGAGTCCCATGGGGGCAGGGGGAAGGAGAACGAATGACTCTTCCCCTGTCCTGTGAGGCCTGGCATTTACCACCATCGCCACCTGTACCTGGAACTTTACACTGAGTTCTAGAAGATGGCGGTCTCTGAGTTCTAGAGGGCTGGCAGAGGGACAGCACCTGTCCCCAACTGGAGCGGCCTGGCGAAAATGGCCTATTGCAAAGTCCAGAGCCATTTCTGCAGCAAGTTGCTTGGGTTCGAGTTTTGTTTGTGTGTCCTAAGCTCAGTTCTTAATGCTGTCAGACTCGAGCACTGGGCTTGGTGACACATATTCAGTGTCCATGGTTGATGACTAACTAAGGCCACTGGCTAAGAGGAATGAAGATCACAAATGCCCCGGACATAGCGATTCATCACTTGGGGAGCCAGGGTGCTCTGAGGTGTTTGTAGATGTGAGGGAAGAGAGGAGACAAGGGATGTTTGCTTGCAGCTGCTATGAGCCTCGCAAAAACATTCAGCCCTTTTTGAAAACAGTATAGATGCTTTTCAAAAAATTAGAAATGGAACTCCCATTTGATCCAGCAATAGCACTCCTGTGAATATATCCCAGAGAGGTAAAAAAAAGTATAGTCAAAGTGATATCTGCACTTGTTTGTTCATTGCAGCACTCTTTACAATAGCCAGAATCTGAAAAAAACCAAGTGCCCAAGAACAGATGACTGGTTAAAGAACCTTTGGTACATCTACACAATGGAATACTATGCAGCTGTTAGAAAAGATGTCGCACTGTACCAGTGTCCTCCCATTGTTCATCAATTTGCTCGAGCGGGCACCAGTACCGTCTCCATTGTGAGACTTGTTGTTACTGTTTTTGGCATATTGAACACGTCACAAGGAGTTTGCCAGGCTCTGCCATGCAGGCGGGATACTCACGGTAGAAAAGATGAAGTCATGAAATTTGCTTATAAGTGGATGGTCATGGAGAGTATCATGCTGAGTGAAATGAGTCCAAAAGAGAGGGGCGCACATAGAAAGATCATACTCATTTGTGAACTATAAAGTAGCAGAATGGGAGACGAACACCCAAGGATAGCCGAGATATGGACCAGGAGGTTTGCTCCACGGCTTGGAAGCCAGCCTCACCTGCTGGCAGCTCAGATAGAGAAAGGAACACCAAGTAAAGGGTGTTTAGAGGACCCGCTCGGGTTGGGAGATGCGTGCCGAAAATAGACTATAGACTGAACATGATGGCCGCTTAATACTTGCATTGCAGACCACAACACCCTAAAGGAGAGCGAGAGAGTAGGAGGGAATGTGCCTGCCACAGAGGCAGCATATGGGGTGGGGGGTAGGGTAGGGATGGGGTGGGGGTGGTGGGAGGGCTACTGGGATCATTGGTGGTGGAAAATGGGCACTGGTGGAGGGATGCGTACTCGATCATTGCATGACTGAAACATAGGTAAGGTAAGGTAAAGGCCCTCCCGTTGATCGTCGATTTGCTCCAGCGGGCCCAGTAACGTCTCCATTGGAGACTTTGTTGTTACTGTGTCTGGCATATCGAATACTCTCGGTAGCTTGCTGGGCTCTCCGAGAGGGGCGGAGGAATCAAACTCGGGTCGGCCATTTTGGCCGCTTGTAAGGCGAATGCCCTACCCGCTGTGCTATAAGCACGAAAATTTGTAAGTTGGTAACTGTAAGCGACGGCGATCCATTAAAATTTTTTAAAAAAAGACATTCGGGAGAGGGGTCTGAGAGAGAGAGAGAGAGAGAGTGCAACGGGTGCTTGCTTTACACTTGGTCAACCTGGATTTCACCCCCAGCCTTGAGCACTGCCAGAAGAACCAATGAGTCCAGCCCCGGGAGTCAGCCCTGAGCATAGGCGAGTGTGGGACCAATGACCAACGTCAAACAAAACCAATTAAGGAGATTCAGGATACGGCTCTCCCTAGGGAGACTGATGAAGCTTGTAAAAGTCAGATTTCAAGCGAAAAATATCATGTTGCTCTTGAGTGACCCATGGCAGAAGTGGTGAGGAAGAGGAAGAAGATAATGTCTACTAAGAAAAATGGAACAAAAGGGGTCTGTTGTGTATGAATTGACGTAGAAAGGACAACCCCCTTTCCCCCCCACCCCCGGGTGTGTTGTGTATGAGTAGGCTGTCTCTGTACTGTCTGCATTTTTGTGGCCACTTCAAAACAATGGTGATGGCCCAATAGGAGAGAGAGAACAAAAGGGAATGCCCTGCTACAGAGGCAGGGTGGGATGAGGGGATGGGGGGTGGGAGGGATACTGGGATTCGTGGTTGTGGGAAATGGGCACTGGTGGAGGGATGGGTATTTGATCATTGTATAATTAAAACTGAAGTACAAAAATTTGTAAGTCTACAACTGTACCTCATGGTGTCTCACTAATAAAAATAATAAAAGAAAAACAATGGTGATGGAAAGTTAACACTAATGGTGAATTGGTGTTGTAATGCCCATAAGTCAACTATCACTAACTTTGTAAATCACAGTTCTTAATTAAATTTTTTTTAAAAAAATCACACCATTGAAAACCCCTCTTCTAAGAAAAACAAAGAAATCCATTGAAAATAAGAAATTGAGTGTCTCTATCCTTCTCAAAGTCAAGAGAAAAAAGCTGACCAAGAAATGCTAAAAAATTGCTTGTACGGTATCGTCAAGACAGTTTCAGCAGGAAGGAACTCAGAGATAGAGCAAAAACACAAGATAAAATACCTCGTCATCATTGTCTGTGCCTGACCAGGAAGGGACTTATCTTTCGAAATGATTGACACGGGGCTCCTTGCTGCTGCATGGAAGGCTCCGAAAATTCTGCACGGAGCCCCAAACCAATTCATGCCCAAGAGTAAAAGGCTGTCTCCGTTTCCATATTTGACATTCTGAAATGTGTCATCTAATTGACGGTCACAGAAAATGCATCCTGGCTTGCCTGGGGCCAGGGACAGACAGGAGTGGATGAAAAAGAGATATCTCTATTTTGTTCCGGTTTGATTGTGGTAAGTATGGGGGTGTGCTAATACATTCTCCTCCACCTCCTTCTCCTTCTCCCTCCCTCCCTCCCTCCTCCTCCTCCTCCCCCTTCTCCTCCTCCTCCTCCTTCTCTTCCTTCTCTTCCTCCTTCTTCTCCTCCTCCAACTTCTCCTCTACTTCTCCTCCTCCTCTTTTTCCTCCTTCTCCTTCTCCTTTCTCCTCCTTTTCCTCCTCTTCTTCCACTTCCTTTTCCGCCTCCTTCCTGTCTTCTTTCACCTCCTCCTCCTCTTACTCCTCCTACTTCATCTTCTTCTCCTCCTCCCTCTCTCTCCTCCTCCTCCTTCTCTTTCTTCTCCACCTCCTCCTTTTCCTCCTCTTCCTCCTTCCTCCTCCTTTTCCTCCTCCTCCTCCTCTTTCTTCCTCTCCTCCTCCTTCTCCTTCTCCTCCATCTCTTTCTTCTCCTCCTCCTCCCCTTCTTCTTCCACGTCCTTTTCCTCCTCCTTCCTCTTTTTTCCACCTCCTTCTCCTTCTCCTCTTCTTTATCCTTCTCCTCCTCCTCCTCCTCCACCTCTTCCTCCTCCTCCTCCTCCTCCTCCTTCCCCTCCTCCTCCTCCTCCTTCTCCCATGAACCATGACTGCCCCAAATGAAAATGTGACCAGTCTACTCTGACAGAGACAAGTTAGGAATCAGAGTCCCGTGGGCTGAAAATGAATGGATGAGTTTTTGACTGTGTGGTTGGGATATTTGGGAGATGGGAGAGGAACCTGGGGGCACTGGTGGTGGGAAGTTAGCTGCCGTTGGTGGCAGAACTGGTGCTAGAACACCGTTATATCTAAAACTCAGCTGAAAACCTTTGCAGAATATGGTACTTTAAGAATATCGTTCCAATGAGTAGATAAGTAAGCTATTCTATAATACTGCAGTTTTTTTTAAAATTTGGGGGCTACAGGCAGCAATCCGCTGGGGTTTCTGCACTTAGAAGTCATTCCTGGGGCTGGAGGGATAGCACAGCGGGTAGGGTGGTTTGCCTCGCATGCAGCCAACCCGGGTTCGATTCCCAGCATCCCATAAGGTCCCCTGAGCACCGCCAGGAGTCATTTCTGAGTGAAGGAGTAACCCTTGTGCATCTTTGGGTATGACCCAAAAAGAAAAAAAAAAGAAGTCACTCCTGCCAGTGCTTGGGGGACCACATAGGGTGTGCTATTTCTCTGGCCTCTATCAACACAAGGCTTTGGAGAACTAAAGACCATGTGTTAAAATCCAAGAAGGCTTTGAGAGTCCATTAACCCCGACGACAAGGGGGCATTATCTTATGATGAAAGGGTCAACTCCTGGAGCCAAGCTAAAATTATTCAACGTTTCAGCTGGCCAGGAAGATTTCAATAAATGGAGCAAGATGCAGAACCCCTCACCCCGTGACCCAGCACTCCAGGAGTGGTTCTGGAACAGAGGGCCAGGAGGAAGCCCTGAGACCTGGGACTGTGGCCTCCCAAACAATAAAACAACACAGAAGCAGTATCTGACAAAGAAACCTGAGGCCTGAATAGGGGCATTTATTAGCATTTCAATGAAAGACTGTCCAGCTGACCAGCAGCACAGGGAAATTCATCTCAGCAAGCTGCCACGCCAACCTTTTTCTTTTTTAAATAATCATACTCCTAGCTGGGAGCAAACTCAGGAAATGATCTTTTATGGAAATCTCTTGTATCATTACTTATAGGACATTTCATACACAGCTAAAAGTTCATTAAAATGAGATGAATGTCCCACGTTGAATGGAGTTTGGGGCCATGAAGGCAGTCATCCAAAATATGACTTTTAATGAAAGGGAAGAGAAAATACATATTATAGAAGGGTAGCACTGTAGCACTGTCCTCCTGTTGTTCATCGATTTGCTCCAGTGGGCCCAGTAACGTCTCCATCGTGAGACTTGTTGTGACTGTGTTTGGCATCTCGAATATGCCACGGGGAGCTTGTCAGGCTTTGACGTGGGGGCGAGATGCTCTCGGTAGCTTGCCGGGCTCTCTGAGAGGGGCAGAGGAATCGAACCCAGGTCGGCCCCAGTGGGCCACCTGCAAGGCAAATGCCCTACTATCATAAAAAAATAAAAGAGGAATTCTGGTGTTTCTCATAAAGAGGATTTGAGGAATTCTTTGCATCACAATGTAAAAGGAGGTGTTGGTTTTTTTGAAAAAATAAATATAAGTCCAGACATGCCTTCGGGTAATACGGTAAAGCATTTCTAAAGTACAGAGAAATACATATTGCATGCAACGTGAGGAGAAAATCCTTCAAGGGAACAGTCGGCCTCAGAGGTGAGATTTCTGACTTGCCTCTCCCTGTAATTTCCCACTTACTTGCTCTTTGCTGAGATTATTGCATGGAAGTTTTCCCCTTTTATCCTCTTCAGGTTATAGGGGAAGCTGGATAAGGGATGATTGGGTGTTACCCTTTGTATCTCTCGTCTCTGGAGGGTTGTTCAAATTCCAGTGATCTGTCCCAAGTGACAGACACATCATATTTACCCTCCAAAGCCTGTCTTGGTATGATCAGATTTTTTTTTTTTTGAAACACAGACAGAAGGGTTGCTTGGTTGCTCGGAATTTTAATTTTTCCCCACCTTTCGTGATCATGATCATCCTGTTGTTCGTCAATTGCCTTGAGCAGGCACCAGTAATGTCTCTTTCCTAGCCCTGAGATTCTAAAAAGTGCCTTTTTCAAGGTTCTTTCAGGGTTAGGAGAATGAGGCCCATCCTTGTTACTGGTATTTGGCATATTGGGTACGCCACGGGGAGTTTGCCAGACTCTGCCGTGTGGGCAGGTTACATTCGATAGCCTGCCAGGTTGTCCAAAGTAAGAATGAGATAATAATATGTCAGAGTCTCCTGACCCGGGCCTGGCTGTCCTCGCCGGGGTCCCTTGGAGGGGGGCGGGTTGAGTTTCCCTCCCTGCCCTGAGCAGAGCCCCGGCAGCCGAAGACCTCCAGAACCAGTCACAATCATGCTGAGACTGCCTTTATTTTTTTTTAAACATAATATATTTATTTAAAGGTTTTTTTTTTTTTTTTTTTTTGCTTTTTGGGTCACACCCAATGATGCTCAGGGGTTACTCCCTTGCTTTGCACTCAGGAAATATTCCTGGTGGTGTTCGAGGGACGATATGAGATGCTGGGAATTGAACCCTGGTCTACCGCGTCGTGCAGGGTAAACACCCTACCCGCTGTGCTATCGCTCCAGCCCCTAAGAGGTAATATCTTTTCCTTTAATTCTAGAGCTGTGATTAGCAGAGCCATCGATCAAAGAGTTTTAGGCACACAATATTCCAGTACCAACTCCACCATGTTCTGCCCGCTCAACTGCACCCATCTTCCCCTACGTGCAAATCTGACTCTCGTCCTTCAGAGTCTGGCGGTTTGAGTATTTCTGTTCTCAGGTTTTCAGTGCCGTTGAGTCCGATTTTGGGGTAGTGACGTAATGCTCTCCCACATCCAACGGTACATCCAAAGCCCCTGAGTCCCGCTGTCCAATTACTTCCCTTTTCCATATTCCTGCCCATTTCTTTCCTTCTCTGGTTATCTCTTCCTTATATTCTGTGGGGCTGGAGCGATAGCACAGCGGGTAGGGCATTGACCTTGCATGAGGCCAATCTGGGTTCGATTCCTCCGTCCCTCTCGGAGAGCCCGGCAAGCTACCGAGAGTATCCCGCCCATACAGCAGAGCCTGGCCAGCTCCCCGTGGCGTCTTCGAGATGCCAAACACAGTCACAACGAGTCTCACAATGGAGACGTGACTGGTGCCCGCTCCAGCAAATCCATGAACAACGGGAGGACAGTGCTACAGTGATATATTCTGTGGTCAATGGTGATCTGGGCACCCCTCCATTCCTGCATTACACTTCCTTGTCCAGTTAATCTAGTTATCCCATACGCCCCGAGTCAGTGAGCTCACCCTCTGTCCTTCTTCTGCCCTTATTTCACTCCATATCTTTATGAAGGTGTGGTCGGAAGACGCTAGGGAGCTCCAGAGAATGACGAACCCGTCCAATTTGCTGCAACCTGGTATGAACTGGAAGGTCAAAATTTTAATCTTAGGACCAACTGAAGGCAGCTGGAATAAAGAAGAAGGGATCATTAAATCAGTGGTGGTTGGAGGGATGGCTCGGGATGGGAGATGTGTGCTGAAAGTAGATAAAGGACCCAACGTGATGGCCTCTCAGTGTCTGTATTGCAAACCATGATGCCCCAAAGTAGAGGGAGAGGATGGGGGAGATTGTCTGCCCTGGAGGTAGGCGGAGGGGTGGGATACTGGGGACATTGGTGGTGGAGAACATGCACTGGTGGAGGGATGGGTGTTTGATCGTTGTATGACTGACACTCAAACAAGAAAGCTTGTAACTATCTGACGCTGATTTAATAATAATAATAAAAATAATAATAATAACAACTTTACAAAAGACCGGCTGAATGATAGCACTGCACTGGTACCATTCCAATATACCACACACATAATAGAACAGTTTTCCAGTATTTCAAAATCTCTCCCCACACCGCACCAATTTCCAATAAATTCAGCCTCTCTTTCCTTTTCATGTTAAACGCGATCCAAAGTTTTCAGCGCTGGTCTCAATAGAAACTTCTCTGTGACATAGTATGCTTGGCTTCCAACAAGACTGAACATTATTCTGCTCTACTCAAAACGCTTTTTAATCTGAATAATTTTTGCCCAGAAATCCAGGTCACCAGATGAAATTAAATAGACAGTTCCTTGATGTCTGACTCACAGATGTGGAAAATTAAGTGTTCCTCGGAGGGTTCCACAGGAGATAATTCCTTTATTTTTCCTTTGAATTTATGGGTCACACCTGATGATGCTCAGGGCTTCTCCTGGCTCTGCACTCAGATAGGACTCCTGGAGATGCTTGGGACATCCCTATGGGGTGCCAGGGATCAAACTCAATTGGTGCAAGGCAAATGCACCCCCCCCCCAACACACACACACTTAAATGTCCTATCACTCCTACCCCAGGAATAAATTCCTTAGCTAGGTTTAAAGCTCACTGATTCTTCGGGGATGGTAATCTTATGAACAAAATGATAACTCAGCTCATTGTTTCCAATCTACTCTCTACAGAGCAGTGCTGTTAACTCTCCGAGTGACCTGACCTTTCAACTTTCCACTCCGATTATCACCGCCTCTGACCTCTTCCACAAATGCTCCAAAGAATGATTTTGCATTTCCTTCTGGGAACATAGAGTGAAGTGGTGCCATGATAACTGATTCTCATCCCTCCTGTTTGTTATTGTGTTGAAAAAAATTTTTTTTTGCTTTTTGGGTCATCCAGGGTGATGAACAAGGGTTACTCTTGGCTCACACACTCAGGAATTACTCCTGGCAGTGCTCGGGGAACCCTATGGGATGTTGGGAATCAAACCCGGGTCTGCTGCGTGCAAGGCAAATGCCCTACCCTTTGTGCTATCACTCCAGCCCCTGTTTTTTTTTTTAACCTTATATACAGACCTTCTGTCTTGAAAGGTAGAACTCAAACATGAGACTTAACTACATGATGAGGACTTTGTGCTCTCAGATAACTTTTGTAGAGTTATTTGATTACACTGCAGAGTTATGTTCCTAATAATTTAGTCACTTTGATTAGTTTGTAGGGAGCCTGTGTAATTTTTGCAGAGAGTCAAGCACGATTTAATTTTTTTTTGGTGGCGAGCTTAACTGGCCTTCCTCTTAGATTTTATGTTCAAGAGCATAATCGTTCACTTCTTCTCCACCCACATTTTCTTCTTTTCATTTTTTATTTTCGATTCACACTCAGTAGTATTCAGGGGGCCATGCCATGCCGACTATCGAAACTAGCGTTTTGATATAGAGAATGCACACAAAGAGTTGAGATGCCTTCCCTCCACTCACTGCTTCTTTTGAGCTGATAATTTTCCTCCTTGTAGATGTGTAGGTTCTCACTGGGTTTTGCTGAGCATCCTGAGCCTCTGACCCCATCTCTCTGACAGGAATGGCAATAGATGGTGCACCACAGAAACAAAAGTCGCCTTTGCAGCCTGTAGCATTCTGAGTCTTCTTGGAACTGAAATTTGTACGTGTGGAATTTTAGACTCGCTCCCTTCTCATTCCTCTTCTACGGCGTTGCCCATTCTTTTGATTTTTAGTGTGACAAACTCTCACAGAATCCCAACAGCCAAAAGCTGGAGGTGACCCTGCGGTCAAGGAGTTGAGAAAAGAATAAACCGGAGGCACTGTAGACAACCAGTGGAATATTACGCAGCCATGTAAAAGAAAGCCTTTAATCCTGGACCAGTCGTAAAACATTGCTGGCAGGTGTGAAAATTTTGGGAAGATTTAGGCAGTGACATCCTTGACTAGACATGTCTTGTGCTAAGAACGATCTGGACAGTCCTTCTACTTTATGTCAGCCATTCCCTTGTACACATAATGGCTCTTTCCTGACCTATGCTAATGGGAACATTTAAATGGCAACGCTGAGTGAGTGGGAAATTATCTGAATAGTCAACATGATAAAAATTATGTGTGTGTTGTGTGTGTGCGTGTGAGTGTGTGTGTGTGTGTGTGTGTGTGTGTGTGTGTGGTGGGGAGGAAAGTCCTGGGATGGTTCTAGAGCAAAATCATGCATCCTGCAGGTGAGGCAGTGAGTTGATTGCTAAGGTTGATCTTGTTTCCTTGTTGAACTAAACTTCAACATTGCTTAGTCTGGCATACCTAATGCCTCATCCTAGCATAGAATCCCCCAGTCTGTGTCAGGGAGCTGGTACCTTGGCAAAGGCGTTTGTGTTCCACGTGGCTGACGCTGGTTTGATCCCTAAGCAATGCCAGGAACCAGTCATGAGCACAGACCTGGAATACTCGTGGGTGTGTCCAAACGCAGCTCACAAGAAGAGTGCACCAACATAACCACAAAGATTTGTGGACCCCAGGTCTCGGCGGAATCTACACAACCCTTACAATGCAGGGAACATGAGGTGCTGGGCCAAGCACCACGTGAGCTCTGCATTCAAGCTCATCTGCAAGCTTCACCGTTTCGAAAAGACTAAGGAGGGGGTCCAAAGTGATCCAGGCATCTCCCTTTTTTACTCCAGGATATGTCCTCATTCAGCCTTCCAGGGTTGTGACGGAAATTTATTATGTGTATTTTGGTTTTAGAATTGATGTATTAGAATGTACTTTAGAGAGAGGATTTTTGCCTCTGGGCGGAAAGTCTTAAAAAGCGGCCCACTCTGCCTGCTCTTGGGATGAATTTCTGTGTTCCAAGCCCAGAAAAAGGCTGATTTTAGGAAACTGCCTGTAACCATAGTGATAAGATACCATATTTTGTGTGTGAGTGTGTGTGTGTGCGTGCGCGCGCATGAGCGAGTGCACCCGGGGGGCTTGAGCAGGAAGCAAAGTCATGATGTCAACTTGTCCTCCTGTTGTTCATCAATTTGCTCAAGCGAACACCAGTAGCATCTCCATTCGTCTCTGTCACGTGATAGTGTAGCCCAGTGATGTATTGGTGGCTCTTTCAGGGTCAGAGGAATGAGACCCGTTATTGTCACTGTTTTTTTTTCTTTTTGGGTCACACCCGGCAATGCTCAGGGGTTACTCCTGGCTCATGCATTCAGGAATTACTCCTAGTGGTGCTCGGGGGACCATATGGGATGCTGGGAATCGAACCAGGGTCGGCTATGTTGGCTGCGTGCAAGGCAAACGCCCTACCTGCTGTGCTATTGCTCCAGCCCCTATTGTGACTGTTTTTTGGCATATTGAATATGCCACGGGGAGCTTGCCAGGCTCTCCTGTGAAAGTCATGATGAGTTTGCAGAAATGCTCAATTGAAAACAGTCTCTCTGGGACCCCTGAGTTTTGTCTCTGGCTTTAGGTGCTGGGTTAGCCTAGGCTCACCCATCTGATCAACCGGCATAATAAAGGTCTCCTTGTTCCCCCACCATGGATGGTCTCTGCGTGCTTGCTTAAGTGGACAGCCCCCGTTACAACACTCTATTCCACAGAGAAGTGAGAGCATCCTGGCTTCTTCTTCTGGTTTACTTTGTTCAACATGAGATCTCCCAGCTCTAACCGGGCTGCAGCAAACTGCATGATTTCATCATTCTTTGCAGCTGTGTAGTATTCCATGTACACTGCATCTTCATAATTCGTTCATCTATCAATGGACACACAGGCGGATTCCATGTTTTAACTGTTAAGTACTGAGTGCAGCAACATGAATATCTTTGCAGATCACAGTTCTTTGAAAGCAAACATAAAACACAACACACACACTTGGAGGTCAGCCGCACATACTGGGGCAGGGGGGAGGGCAGCTTAGATAGAGAAGGAAACATCAAGTAAAGAGTGTTGGGAGGATCCTCCCAGGATGGGAGATGCATGCTGAAAATAGACTATAGACCGAACATGATTGCCACTTGATACCTCTGTTGTTGCAAACTACAACACCCAAAAGGAGAGAGAGAACAAAAGGGAATGCTGTGCCACAGAGGCAGGGTGGGATGAGTGGGATGGGGGGTGGGAGGGATGCTGGGACCCGTGGTGGTGGAGAATGGGCACTGGTGGAGGGATGGGTACTCGATCATGGTAGAGCTGAAACCCAAGCACAAAACTCTGTAAGTCTACAACTAACTGTTCCTCATGGTGTTTCACTAATAAAAATTAAAAACAAAACAAAACAAATGAACACAACACGCACACACGCACACACGCACACACACACACACACACACACACACACACACAGAGCAACAGATTCTTCAAGCAAGCTAGAAACTGCCCATGATATACTATTCCATTGGAAAAGATAGTGCATCCGGAATACAGAAATGAAGACAAGGAAGAAACTGCCATGCTATCAAATAAGGAAACCCATCAAAATTGTTCAGGGTATATCAGTTGCTGTCATGCCCCCGTTTCCTTCATCCAGGTCATCTTCCTTTCTGCCGGGAGGCTTTCCTGCCTGACATTTGTTCCGCTCCGAATCGGGGAGAATTCTCAATGTCGCTCGTGATGACTGCTATCTGCCCTGTCTGCTTTCTGGAGTTCAGAAAAGCCATTGCTGTTCTCAGCAGCATTTGAAATGTCCTTTTCCCTCTCCAGCTAGAGGGATCCTTGAGATTTTTGTAGGGCTTAAGGACCTTATCGGGAGTCCGAGAGAGAGGAGAGAGTGTCTGGCTCAAAACAAAGGGAAGGGGAAGGATGTGAGATTGTGGTTCGCACATTGAAATAGCCAAGTTTTGAGCTTTGGGGGCATTGCGTCTGCACTGGCCTGGGGGGGTTCACGATCAATACTAGCCTCACCATGACAGCAATGAAACGAAGACTTGGGATGAATGACACATCCTAAGACACCCTGTCACTGTCCTCCCGTTGTTCATTGATTTGCTCGAGTGGGCCCAGTAACATGTGAGACATGTTATCGGGGAGCTTGCCTGGCTTTGCCGTGCCGGTGAGATACTCTCAGTAGCTTGCCAGGCTCTCCGAGAGGGGCAAAGAAATCAAATTCGTGTCAGTCTTGTTGGCCGCATGCAAGGCAAATGCCTGTGCTATCGCTGTGCTATCACTCCAGCCCATCCCATTTTCCATAATTACCACACCATATTTGTTGGGGTTCAGACAGTAGGCAACAAATCATAGAGGGATATATACATATCACAGCGGGTAGGGCGTTCGCCTTACACGCGGCCAACATGACCGACCCGAGTTCGATTCCTCCGCCCCTCTCGGAGAGCCCAGCAAGCTACCAAGAGTATTCGATATGCCAGACACAGTAACAACAAAGTCTCCAATGGAGACGTTACTGGGCCCGCTCGAGCAAATTGAAGATCAACGGGAGGGCCTTTACCTTTATATATATATATATATATATATATATATACATATATATATATATATATATATATATATATATCTCGGACAGCCCGGCAAGTTACCGAGCTACCGAGAGTATCCCATCCACACAGTAGAGCCTGGCAAGCTCCCCGTGACGTATTCGATATGCCCAAAACAGTAACAATAGCAGGTCTCATTCCCCTGACCCTGAAAGAGCCTCTAATATGGCAGAGTTGGGAAAGACAAGTAAGGAGAAGGCTGCTAAAATCTCAGGGTTGTGACGAATGGAGACATTATTGGTGCCTGCTCGAGTAAATCGATGAACAATGGGATGACAGTGATACAGTGATATCCTAGTCCATCTCCCAACAGCCCCTCTGCTCACCCCAGCACATCCAGAAGTGACCGCTGAGCACAGAGCCAGGAGTGAGCCCTGGTGCATACCCCCACCACCATGCACTTCACTGTCCACTGTCCTCCTATTGTTCATCGATTTGCTTGAGCAGGCCCAGTAACGTCTTCATCGTGAGACGTGTTGTTACTGTGTTTGGCATATCGAGTACATCACGGGGAGCTTGCCAGGCTTTGCCGTGCAGGCGAGATCCTTTCAGTAACTTGCTGTGCTGTCCGAGAGGGGAAGAGGAATCAAAGCAGACTTGGCTGAGCCGGCTGCACACAAGGTAAAAGCCCTACCTGCTCTGCTATCAGTCCAGCCCCACCACCATGAAAAAAGAAAAAGATACTCCGAGGAATATTAACACACTTTCCCCTGAAGACTCCAGAGAGGGTGCTTAAGGAGGAGGAATGAAATCTCCTTGGTACTTTCAAAGCTGTTGGGGAAAAAAAATATCACCGTGAGATACAAGACACAAAATTGTGGGGCTGGAGGGATAGCACAGCGGGGAGGGCGTTTGCCTTGCATGCGGCCAATTCGGGTTTGATTCCCAGCATCCCATAGGGTTCCCCAAGCACCACCAGGCGAAATTCCTGAGTGCATCAACCAGGAGTAACCCCTGTGCATCACCAGGTGTGACCCAGAAAAAGAAAAAAAAAGACAAAATTGTTCGTGATTGAGTTTCAGTCATAGTGTTCCAACACCCGTCCCTCCACCAGGGCACATTTCCCACCACCAGTGTACTCAGTTTCCCTCCTGGTACCTTCTGACGTCCTCAGGATGCCTGTATGGTAGTCACCTTCCCTCTCTCTCTCTTTCTCTCTCTCTCTCTCTCTCTCTCTCTCTCCTCTCTACCCCCTCTCTTTTTCTCTCTCCTGCTCTGTCTCTGTCTCTGTCTCTCCTTTTTGGGGACAGATTACAATACACATTCTGGGAGGTTACCATGCGTATACCTTTCCCTCCTTTCTGCACGCAATTCTTATCCAGAGCGACCATTTCCAACCATCTGTCAGAGTGGTCCCTTCTCTATTCCAATTGCCCTCTCCCCAGTCCTCGTGGCAGGCTTCCAACAGTGGACTAATCCTCCTGGCCCTTGTTTCGACTGTCCCTGGGTATTAGTCTCACAGCATGTGTTTTTTTTTCTATACCACCATAAAGTCTAGTGATTCTCTGTCTATCCCTCATTTTCTGCCTCTTCTCTTGCCCCTACAAATTTAGAAAGACTCTCTCTGGGATTGGACTGGAGCTATAGCATTAGCGGGGAGGGTGTTTGGCTGACACGCAGTTGACCTAGGTTCGATTCCTCTGTCCCTCTTGGAGAGCCCGACAAACTACTGAGAGTATCCCGCCTGTGTGGCAAAGCCGGCAAGATCCCTGTGGCATATTTGATATGCCAAACCCAGGAACAACAAGTCTCACAATGGAGACGTTACTGCTGCCTGCTGGATCAAATCAATGAACAAAGGGAGGACAGTGCTACAGTGCTCTCTGGGGTTAGGGAAAGCAACATCAACTTGTCCTGAGGCTTGTTGATGGAATGAGTGTGATTCTGTCTCTAGAGAGGCTTCCCATTTGCCCTCTATTCATTCTGATGGGGGCAGAGTGGAACAATAAGAACATTTTTCCACTGACTAGGATTCTGACTGGACACAACTGGCCAATGGAGATTGAGCAGTAGAAACAACGAACCATTCAGAGGACGTGTAGTCTCCTTGCTCTGCATAAGTATACAGAGCATACACACCTCTCCTGACATTTTTTCCTGCATTTTCTGTACAAACAGTGTATGTCCATCACATGGTCTTCAGTCGTCCATGCTCACTTTCCTCCCTCATGAATAGGCATGTGTTTCTCAAAGACAAAAAAACCCTACTGGAATATGTAATAGCAATATTGCCACTCTCTCTCTTTGGGGATCATCGAGGGTCTGAGGGTATAAGCATGAAAGATCAAGTATGACATCATTTGTCTGACCGAGACAAGAAGGCATCAATCACATAACGCCGTTTCGACTGTTCCTCCAAACATGCAACAAAAGAAGCATCGGTGGTGTCGGTGTCCTTGTCAACACGAACTTGGCCATGAGCATTTGAATACCTAACAACCCGAATCCGACAATTACACTAGAATAGATGTGGCTCACTGCCGGCAGTTTCTATCTTCGTTGTCTATGCACCAAGATCCAATTATGATGAAGGAGAAATTGCAAAGTTCTACGTGGAGCTGGAGAAGTTATATAAAAAAGACCACGTCTTCTACAAGATCATTGCCGGTGATTTTAATGTCAGGATAGGACCGAGAAGATCCGTCGAGAAACTCCACATTGGGACACATGGCCTAGAATAGAATGAACAGGGTGACAGGCTGCCTGAGTTCATCATGTCGACCAAGACCATCCATGGTAACTCACAGTTCCAGAAGGCCGAATCTAAACGTTGGACATAGGAGTCTACTGGTGGACGGTTCCACAATGAAATTGACCACATCATATTCAATTGATGGTTTTGGCTGACCGATGTCGCTGTTGTTCCAAAATTCCAAATGGGATCGGACCACCATTTCCTTTATGCAAAATTCTACTTCACAGAGTGAGGAGAAAGGGCTGCAAAGTTTAAGAAGAAAACTTCCAGAATGACCACCAACTGAGAGCTCTTTGGCACTATTGCGGCAACATGGGAAGATGCTGTTATTGACAACATTGATGAGGAATATGATTGATTGGTTCAGCACCTCCATGATTGTGTAAGGAACACCAAGAGAGAGAGATAGCCACAAAAAAAGCCTGTCTTCGAAAACTCTTGAGCTTATATGCCAACGTGGTTTGGCGCATGCCTCAGGAAACCGCAAGCGAACTTCCGAGCTCACAAAGCAGTGCAGAGATGCGATCAAGGAAGACCTCAAAAAGAAAAGAGCAGAAGTGCTGGTAGATGCAGCAGAAGCTGGGAAAACCATTCGCAATGCCCGCCTGTCCTTCGCCAACTACAAAACCAAGATGACTGCCCTCCAACGTCCTGATGGATCTATCACATCCTCCAGAATGGCAATGGAGAAGATTATCCATGACTTCTACTCGGATCTCTTCGATAGCCATGACCACCTGCTCACATACCAAATTCCGCAGGATGGATATGTCATTACCAACAGTCTCCCTTCTGAAATCTAACACGCCGTTTTGTTCATAAAGAAGAGAACATCATCTAGCCTAGACAAGGTCAGACTCAAACACCTGAAGAATCTGCTGTCGGTACTCATCAATACACTGGTTTGGCTCTTCACACGCTACCTGTATGAATGCAAGGTTCCATCCAAATGGAAAACCAGCAGGACTGTACTACTGTACGAGAAGGGAGACATCCACGACATTGGCAACTATCGCCTGATCATCCTGCTGTCTGTCATCCACAAGCTGTTCACTCAAGACATCCTGAATGGGATTGGCAGAACACGAGATGAAGGACAACCATGCAAGCAAGCCGGGTTTCGCAAAGGATTCAACACGATTGACCATATCCACACGATAACCAAGCTCATTGAAGTTTCTCAGGAGTTCAAGATGCTGCTCTGTCTAACGTTCATTGATTTAACGAAGGCCTTTGATTCTGTTGAGATGGAAGCAGTTATTGAATCCCTAACCAAACAGGGTGTTCAAAGTCAATACATCAGGATACTCTGTGAGCTGTATTACGGATTCACTACGAGGATCTCACCATTCTACAAGGAAGTGATCATGTCAAGAGAGGGGTTCAGCAAGGTGATAACATTTCACCAAAACTCTTCAGTGCCACCCTCAAGAACGTCATGTGACGACTGGAATGGGAAGGAATGTGAGTGAAGATAGACGGTCGGCAACTAGACCACCTCCACTTTGCTGATGACATTGTTCCAATAACACATCAGCCAAGTGGCACAAATGCTGGCCAGTTTCGACCATGAGTGTGGAAAGGTCGGACGACAGCTAAATCTCACAAAGACAATGTTTATGAGAAACAGTCTCGTTCCTGACGTTCCATTCGCTCTCAACGGAACAAATATCTCTGAAAGCAACAGCTATGTGTACCTAGGTTGAAAAGTGAACATGACAAATGACCTGGCACCTGAGTTGTGCAGAAGGAAGAGAGCAGCTTGGAACGCCTACAAGAAATAGCTAACAGGTCATAGAACCTCTGGCTCTGGGCACATCTCTTCGATTCCACTGTTCTTCCTGCATCAACATATGTCTCAGTGACCTGGGCTCTACAAAAGCAAGGTGAGAACACTATTCGGGTCTCCCAAAGAGGAATCACAAGAGCTATGCATGGAGTATAGTGAGAGCTCAGGTCACAGTCACGGTCATGGTCCTCCCGTTGTTCATCGATTTGCTCGAGCAGGCCCAGTAACATCTCCATCATGAGACTTGTTGTTACTGTGTTTGGCATATCGAGTACATCACGGGTAGCTTGCCAGGCTCTGCCATGCGGACAAGAACGATAGCACAGCGAAAAGGCATTTGCCTTTCATGCAGCCAACATAGCCTACTCGAGAGCTCAAGTGAGAGAAAGAATGCGGAGTTTCGATCTCTATTGACGTCAAGAATCAGTGACGTTGTCTCATTTTCCAAGGCTTCGAAAATCAGATGGGCTGCACACATAATGAGATTTGGAGGTAACTGCTGGACTAGAGCTGTTACTGACTAGATTCCACGGAACGTCAAAAGATCGCATGGCTGCCCACCTACGAGATGATCAGACTTTTTCATCAAGATCCTGAACGATCGGTTTGAGGCTCTTTGTGTTCCTAGAACTAGCAGACGCCATTGGGCTACAGGGACGAATGAAGACGTTACTGGCGCCTGCTCGAGCTAATCGATGAGTAACGGGATGTCAAGTGATCAAGTGATCTCTTTGGGGCATGAACCCAGACTCCCCAACTTCTTTTTAATTTCGCTTCTTTTGGGTCACACCTGGTAATGCTCAGGGGTCACTCCTGGCTCTGCACTCAGGATTGACTCCTGGTGGTGCTCGGGGAACCCTATGGGATGCTGAGAATTGAACCTGAGTTGTCCCTGGTCAAGGTAAATAAATGCCCTTCCTGTTATACTATCACTCTGGCTCTCCCCTGTTCTTTCTCTTGAAAGCTAATCTCCTGTCCTGGCTGGTGGACATTCTCCCCAGATGAACAGTGTGTCATTCCAGCCAAGTCCTTGAAATTCCTCCACAGCTGAGGAGTGTCCTTTCCTTTCCCTTCTACTTTCAATAAAAACTTTCCATTTGAAAAGCAAAGAAAAAATTTAAATTTTGAAAGAGTGTCATTATACCCAATCTTATGTATGGAACTCTGCCCTGCATTGGTTAAATTCCTCTTCCTAAATGCCACATCTAGAGCGATAGCACAGCGGTAGGGCGTTCGCCTTACACGTGGCCAACATGGCCGACCCGAGTTCGATTCCTCCGCCCCTCTCGGAGAGCCCGGCAAGCTACCGAGAGTATTCGATATGCCAGACACAGTAACAACAAAGTCTCCAATGGAGACGTTACTGGGCCCGCTCGAGCAGATCGACGATCAACGGGAGGGCCTTTACCCCCTGGGCTGGAGCGATAGCACAGCGGGTAGGGCGTTCGCCTTACACGCGGCCAACATGGCCGACCCGAGTTCGATTCCTCAGCCCCTCTCGGAGAGCCCGGCAAGCTACCGAGAGTATTCGATATGCCAGACACAGTAACAACAAAGTCTCCAATGGAGACGTTACTGGGCCCGCTCGAGCAAATCGACGATCAACGGGAGGGCCTTTACCTTTTACCTCGAGCAAATGCCACGTCACATCCATCAGAGTCAGGTGACAAGTTTTTGTTTTATTTTGGTTTTTTTTTTGAGCGTCTGTTCCATAATGTATACAATTAAGAAGGGCTTTTTTTTCTCTAATTCTAGTGCGAATTGTGTTCTTGGCAGAGTGAAATTATTATTAATATTATTTTTTTAGTCAGCCACAAAAAGACCATTTTTTTTGGTGTATGTAGCATTAGAGTTATAAATATTTATGGATTTCATTTTGGTAGACTCTTCATGCCTATCAGAGATCAACATGTGGATTTTTTGCTTGCTCAGAGGCCACGTGTGGCAGTGCTCAGGGGTTCCTCCTGGCTCTGTTCTTGAGAATCACTCCTGGTGGGGCTCAGGAAGCTATTTGGGATGTAGCAGATTGGACCCAAGTCTGGTAAATGCAAAGTAGTACCTGATGAAGTATCACTAGGGCCCCACTGAATTTTTGTTACTGCATGTCTGCATATTTGGATTTTAAGTTTCTTCATGTCGATGTGCAGACATTTCTGGAACGTCTTTTTTCATGGAACTAAGCCCAGGTTTTAAAAATTCTTGGGCTTTTGGTCTGTGATAATAAGCAAATCAATCTTTTCTTCTCTTTCTTTTTTTTTTTTTTAAACAGTTACTAAGAACCAGTCAAACTTGTCTTGATAGTTTTCTGAAACAAGTTCCAGAATGTGTGTCAAGTCAGGACATGTTTGTTTTCTTCTTATTATTCTAACATTTAGATGTCTTCATGTTTTATTATCTTTGCACATGAACGATTTAGATCTCCAGCTCGTGCTAGGAACTCCTGCCGGATTCCAGGCATAGAGAAAGATGGCCACATCCCCGGGTATTTGTTTATGTCATCTGAGACAATCTGGTATTGTCCAAGGTCAATGCTGCACTGTCCTTGTGTTTAAAGGTTGGCGAATATTGATGCCTTTCACACGTTCACTGACGTGTGAGCAAGAGAGAAACAATCGTAATGATGTCTAAGTGATCACTCTTCCTCAGGCAACGTGAAAAGGCTTTGTTTTAAAGGCGGTCATGGAGAATTGACCAAAAAAATGCATAGGGAAAGAAGGATGTGCTTATTGTATTGACTTATTACTCTGTGTCTTACACATGCACAGATAGTCGATGTGTTTGAGATGGGGCTGGAGAGAAAGGCTCCTGAGGTTATCTGGGGTGGTAAGGCATTGGTCTTTTATTTTTTTAATTTTTATTAGTGACACACCATGAGGTAAAGTTGTAGACTTACAAATTTTTGTGCTTGGGTTTCAGTTATACAATGATCGCGTACCCATCCCTCCACCAGTGCCCATTCTCCACCACCACGGGTCCCAGCATCCCTCCCACCCCCCCATCCCCCAATCCCACCCTGCCTCTGTGGCAGGGCATTCCCTTTTGTTCTCTCTCTCCTTTTGGGTTCCATGGTTTGCAAAAGAGGCATTGAGTGGCAATCATGTTCGGTCTATAATCCTCTTTCAGCATGCTTCTCCCATCCTGGGAGGATCCTCCCAACACCCTTTACTTGGTGCTCCCTTCTCTATCTGAGCTGCCTTTTCCCCTGACATTGGTCTTGCATGCAACTAATCCTGGGTGGTGTACTAACATCCCACAGAGTTCAAAAGAAGTAATTCCTTGAGCATAGAACCAGAAGGAAGCCCAGAGTATGACCAGGTGTGACCCAAAAACTGGAAAGAAAGAAAGAAAGAAAGAAAGAAAGAAAGAAAGAAAGAAAGAAAGAGAGTGGATGAGGGTGGACCAAGTGTCCCTGGGATCATGCACTGGGCCTCGTCAGCACAACTTGGGACATCCCCCCTTTTCTCAAACATGAGCCCCTGTCATTCTGGACATTGTCATAGAACTATAGCTTCCATCCCAATCAGTGGGGACCTTGGTTAAGAGGCGTGTGTCTGCATTACTTCTTTTTAATTTTTTTGCTTTTGGGGTCACACTTGGCGATGCTCAGGGGCTCCTCCTGGCTTTGCACTCAGGAATTACTCCTGGTGGTGCTGGGGGGGGGGGGGGCGTATGGGATGCTGGGAATTGAACCCGGGTCGGTCTCATGCAAGGCAAATGGCCTCCCCACTGTGCTATCGCTCCAGCCCCTGCATTGCTTCTTAGCCAACACCATGATGTTTCAAAAAGTTAATGCGGTCATGTTCATGTGGCCATGAATACTTAGTGGAAAGAAGGGAAAATCGTCCATCTGGGGTTGCTTTGCTTCTCTTACTAAACCGGGCTGAGATCGCCCCAGAGAAACCACACCAAGACAAGTTGCAATGCAGTAAGCAAAGGGTCTTTGTTGGCTAGCTTGAGCTTGACCCCTCGTCCAGCTCACTGACATAGTGGCAGCCCTTTCAGAATGAGTGGCCCCGAGTCTTAAAAGCGAAGAGCTTTTATCCCACAGCATTATATAACAGGGACTTCCCACTGACCACCCTTTTGGCTGCAGTCTGAGGGGCTTTCCACTACTTGGACTTAGCTGATTGGCTATAAGTTGGAGTTACATAAGGGTTATATGGCAGGGAATTTCCCTACCTGCACCTGACTGTCAACTCTAGTTGATCTCATCACGGCTATTTCCCTTCGGGGTAATCATGACTCAATTCCAGGTTTCTGTGCTCAATCCCGGGAATTCTGGAACCGAAACCCAGGCCTAGCTTCATCTGGTTTCTTTATGAACCTGGCACAGCACTGCCATTGTTTCTCTGTCTCTCATTCTTCACCCAAGAAATGAGCCATTGGCTCTGGTCAAGGAGGTAGAGAGGGCTGGAGTGATAGCACAATGGGTAGGGTGTTTGCCTTGCACGTGGCCAACCCAGGTTCAATTCCTGGCATCCCATAGAGTCCCCTGAGCACCGCCAGGAGTGATTCCTGAGGGCAGAGTGCAGGGTGTGACCCAAAAATTAAAAATAAAATAAAAAAGGGTGGTCAGAGAAATGAACGTTTCAGAAAGAAGTATACAGGTGAATACACCTGGCGTCTTCTCCAACACATTTGTGAGTAACTCTTCCTTTCTATGACCAGTGGAATCTTTCAGGTGAGGTCTCCCTCTCTTTGATCTGAAATACTTTGTGTTTTTCTACCAATTTTCCTGTGATAGTTTACCTTTACCTGGTTTTGCCAGGCAAGTTCATAAGAGTGAGAAAGAAGGATGTGCTGGCTGTTGTAACAGGAACCTGGAGGGTGTTGAAATTGCATTCTTGGCTTTCTATCACCACTGGCCTGAGAGCACCAGAGAAGGTGCTGATTTTCATGCCTTCTTCCCTTTCACTGCTTTGAAGAATCCTTCCAGCAAGATAATCTGCAAAACAGCTTCGTAAACCCACACTCGTCACCACTTCAGTGGTTTCCTGTCTGAAGAGATGCATACAATCGAACTCTTAAAACTGCCCAGTGAGGGGCTGGAGCAACAGCACAGTGGATAGGGTGTTTGTCTTGCACATAGCCAACCCGGGTTCGATTCCCAGCATTCCATATGGTCCCCTGAGCACTGCCAGGAGTAATTCCTGAGTGCAGAGCCAGGAGTAACCCCTGTGCATCTCTGGGTGTGACCCAAAAAGCAAAAACAAAACAAAATAAAAAAAAACTGTCCAGTGAAACCCAAGATTCTGCACATCCATCGGCTTGTAAAACGTTTACAAATTTCTCTTGGACTATGAATGATTGATGCTGGGACCACATTCTCTTGGTTATTTACTCCAAGAGATTGATGAGTCGGTCCTCCAAGTCAGGACTCCAAGACAGACTTCACCATTGCAAATTCAAATCCTCAGGAGTTCTTCAAATGATGACGACATTATGATGGCCCAGAAGAAAAAGGGTATTGCACAATTTGATGATCATGCAAGGCAGATCAATACTTTTGTTATTTTTTCTCAAAAAAAAATGGAAGAATGGGGCTGGAGTGATAGTCCAATGGGGAGAGCATTTGCCTTGCATGTGGCCAACCTGGGATGGATCCCTGGCATCCCATATGGTCCACTGAGCACTGCCAGGAGTAATTCCTGAGTGCAGAGCCAGGAGTAACCCCTGTGCATCTCTGGGTGTGACCCAAAAAGCAAAAACAAAACAAAATAAAAAAAAAACTGTCCAGTGAAACCCAAGATTCTGCACATCCATCGGCTTGTAAAACGTTTACAAACTTCTTTTGGACTATGAATGATTGATGCTGGGACCACATTCTCTTGGTTCTTCACTCCAAGAGATTGACGAGTCGGTCCTCCAAGTCAGGACTCCAAGACTGACTTCACCATTGCAAATTCAAATCCTCAGGAGTTCTTCAAATGATGACGACATTATGATGGCCCAGAAGAAAAAGGGTATTGCACAATTTGATGATCATGCAAGGCAGATCAATACTTTTGTTATTTTTTCTCAAAAAAAAAATGGAAGAATGGGGCTGGAGTGATAGTCCAATGGGGAGAGCATTTGCCTTGCATGTGGCCAACCCGGGATGGATCCCTGGCATCCCATATGGTCCCCTGAGCACTGCAAGGAGTAATTCCTGAGTGCAGAGCCAGGAGTGTGCCCTGAGAATTACCAGGTGTGACCCAAAAAGCAAAAAAAAAAAAGAAAAGAAGAATGGATGAAAGGAAGGAAGGAAGGAAGGAAGGAAGGAAAGAAGGAGGGAGGGAGGGAAAGAAGAAAGGAAGGAGGGAGAGAAGGAGGAAAGAAATTTTGGAGAACAGCATAGTTCCCTACAACAGCATGCCATGAATGACTACTTGTACATTAAACCTGAATTAGTGGTTTAGATTGTGGCCACCTATGCATCTTTACGACGAACATGTGTCTTAGAAATACACTCATGTGTTTCAGAAAGCAGCTGATTGGTTAACAAACTGGTATCCAGGAGCAGAGCAAAGCAATAGGATGTTCAGTTGGTTGGCTGGTGTAGGCAGAGGCATTTGTGAATGTAAAACAGTTACACAGCCTTGGAAAGACATATTGATTTTGGTTCCAAAGAAAAACCGGTGCCATCACTGGCCCAAGGTTAATATGAAAACACTTTACAACCATGCATGGGATTTGAAGAGTGTGCTCTGTTGGAGATGATCTTATCTCAGAATAAGAACCGAGTGCTGAAAGTAGGTTAAAAAAAGGGTGAAAAAAAACCACAATAATTTCTCAGTATCTGTATTGCAAATCATAGTGCCCAAAAGGAGAGAGGGAGAGAAAGAGAGAAAGAGAGACACACACAGAGAGAGACAGAGACAGAGAGACAGAGAGAGACAGAGAGAAAGAGAGCGAAGGAAAATACCTGCCATAGAGGCAGATTCAGGGCGGTGGGAAGGTAGCGTGAGGGAAACTGGGCACATTGGTGGTGGGAAATGTGCCCTGGTGGAGGGGTGGGTGTTGGGACACTGTAGGACTGAAACCCAACCATGAACAGCTTTGTAACTGCATCTCACGGTGATTCAATAAAAAATAAATAAATTATTTTAAAAAAATTAAAGTATGCTCTGTAGCCATAAGCTCCCATTCATTAAGAACTGTTGACTTCCTCTCAACCTATTTTCAATCAAAGCGGAAGATAGAAACTGTTTGTCTATGATGTGTCCGTATGAAAACTCCCTCTTCTCATAATCAATTTTAATACACAAGGTACAATCGGAGTGGGGGAGAGATCAATATAGGGAATATTGTTACCGAGAGCCTAAATAAGACAGGACAGAATGAATCTCTTATAAATTAAGGGGGAGTTTGTCAAGACATTATCTTCATGACTCTCACTGGTATATGTGGAAATGTGTTTCAGATTCTTCTCATGTCCAAGAAAAATTGTTACCCTTGGTTGTGAAGTTCGTGGCATATGCTACTTAAAATGTTTGTATGCGTTCCACTCTCGTACAATTTTCATCTATTTCTGTCAGTGTTTCTATCACGAGTAGATTTATTCAGAAACAGGACATATTGACTTTGTCAATTATTAAATAGATAATATCTGGGTCTTTTATTTCTTGAATTATGGACCCTAGCATGTGATTTATAAGAAAATGAAAAGAACCAGCGGGAGTCCAATAGGTTTAGGAAAAATCAGAGTATCAGACACTTAAAAATAATCCCGGAGCTGGAACAATAGCACAGTGGGTAGGGTGTTTGTCTTGCACGTGGCCGACCCAGGTTCGATTCCCAGAATCCCATAGGGTCCCCCGAGCACCGCCAGCAGTAATTCCAGAGTGCAGAGCCAGGAGTAACCCCTGAGCATTGCTGGGTGTGACCCAAAAAGCAAAAAAAAAAAAAACCCTTCGTTTCCCATTATAAAACTTTTGTATTTGGTCTCCATTCAACTCACATTACTTAATAAAATCAGGCTGACTCTTGTTGGCATATCAAATATCGGATAGCTTGCAAGGCTCTGTGTATTCCATATGCCAAAACCAGTAATTACAATGGATCTCATTCCCCTGACCCTGAAGGAGTCACAATATGGCAGCATTGAGAAGGATGAGGAAGGAGAGGCTGATAAAATCTCAAGGCCAAACTAGGCTGCCAAAATGAAGGAAGACAAAAATGATTGTCTGTACTTTCAATGCACGTATGCTATCATCGGATACATCCATCGAGGACCTGATGGTACAAGCGCAGAAGATCAAGTATAACATCATTGGTCTGACCGAGACAAGAAGGCATCAATCACATCACGCCGTTTTCTACACTGGAGAAGAATTGTCCCTCAGAACATGTGATAAAAGAGACATCGGAGGCCTCGGTGTCCTTGTCAACATGAACTTGGCCATGAGCATTGATTCATTCGAATGCCTAACAACCTGAATCAGATGCTTACACTTGAATAGATGTGGCTTATTGCTGGCAGTTTCTATCTTCGTCGTCTATGCTCCAACATCCAATTATGATGAAGGAGAAATTGAAAAGTTCTACATGGAGCTGGAGAAGTTCTATAAAGAAGACCACACCTTCTACAAGATCATTGTCAGTGATTTCAATGCCAAGATAAGACTGAGAAGATCAGCCAAAGAACTGCATATTGGGACCCATGGCCTAGAATGGAATGAACAGGGTGACAGACTGAGTTCATCATGTCGACCAAGACCATCCATGGTAACTCACAGTTCCAGAAGGCCGAATATAAACGTTGGACATGGGAGTCTCCCAGCGGACGGTTACACAATGAAATAGACCACATCATATTCAATCAAAGGTTTTGCCTGACCGATGTCACTATTGTCCCAAAATTCCAAACGGGATCAGACCACCGACTCCTTCGTGCGGAATTCTACTCCACAGAGTGGGGAGAAATGGCTGCAAAGTTTAAGAAGAGAACTCCCAGAACGACCACCAACTGGGAGCTCTTTGGCACTATTGCTGCAATATGGGAAGATACCGTTGTTGACAACATTGAAGAGGAATACGATCGACTGGTTCAGCACCTCCATGATTGTGCGAGGAACGCCAGGAGAGAGATAGCCACAAAAAAAGCCTGTCTTCGAAAACTCTTGAGCTTATTTGCCAATGTGGTTTGGCGCATGCCTCAGGCAACCGCAAGCTCGCAAAGCAGTGCAAATATGCGATAAAGGAAGACCTCAAAGAAAAAAGAGCAGAAGTGCTGGCAGATGTGGCACAAGCTGGGCAAAGCATTTGCAATGCCCACCTGTCCTTCGCCAACTACAAGACCAAGATGACTGCCCTCCGACGTCCTGATGGATCTATCACATCTTCCAGAAGGGCAATGGAGAAGATTATCCATGACTTCTACTCAGATCTCTTCAATAACCCTGTCCACCTGCCCACATACTAAATTCCGCAGGATGTATATGTCGTTCCCAATGTTTTCCCTTCCGAAATCCCACATGCCATTTCATTGGTAAAGAAATGAACAGCACCTGACCCAGACAAGGTCAGACCCGAACACCTGAAGAACCTGCCGTCAGTACTCATCAATATGCTGGCTCGGCTCTTCACACGCAACCTGTCTGAATGCAAGGTTCTGTCCCAAAGGAAAACCAGCAGGACTGTACTACTGTACCAGAAGGGAGACATCCACGACATTGGTAACTATGGCCCGATCTGCCTATTACCTGTCATCTACAAGCTGTTCACTCGAGTCATCCTGAATGAGATTGGCAGAACACTAGATGAAAGACAATCATGTGAGCAATCTGGGTTCCGCAAAGGATTCAGCACCATCGATCATATCCATGTGATAATCCAGCTCATTGAGGTTTCTCAGGAGTTCAAGATGCCACTATGTCTAACGTTCATTGATTTAAAGAAGGCCTTTGATTCTGTTGAGATGGAAGCGGTCATTGAATCCCTACCCAATCAGGGCATTCAAGCTCAATACATCAAGATCCTCTATGAGCTGTATTACGGATTCACTACCAGGATCTTACCATTCTATAAAGAAGTGATCATAGATTTCAAGGGAGGGGTTCAGCAAGGTGATACCATTTCACCGAAACTCTTCAGTGCCACCCTCGAGAACATCATGCGAAGACTGGAATGGGAAGGAATGGAAGTGAAGATAGATGGTCGGCAACTACACTACCTCCTCTTTGCTGATGACATCATTCTAATAACACCAAACATTAGCCACGCGGCACACATGCTGGCCAACTTCGACTGTGAGTGTGGAAAGGTCAGACTACAGTTGAATCTCACGAAGACAATGTTTGCGAGAAGCAGCCTTATTTCTAACGCTCCATTCGCTCTCAACGGAACGACCATCTCCGAATGCAACAGTTATGTGTACCTGTCGAGAAGTCAACATGATGAAAGACCTGGCACCTGAGTTGCGCAGGAAGAAGAGAGCAGCTTCGAATGTCTTTAAGAGCTTCTGAATTTAAGGATTTTAAATGTGTGTGTTGAGGGGGCTGCAGAGATAGCCCAGCGGGGAGGGCGTTTGCCTTGGCATGTGATTTATAAGAAATCTTTTATGACATCTTATTATCTCATTGCTACTTTGGACAAACTTGCAGGCTATCGAATGTAGCCTGCCCACAGGGCAGAGTCTGGCAAACTCCCCGTGGCGTACCAAATATGCCAAATACCAGTAACAATGATGGGTCTCATTCTCCTAAAGAGCCTTGAATATAATCTCAGGGCTAGGATGAAAGAGACGTTACTGGGGCCTGCTTGAGGCAATCGACGAATAACAGGATGATGAAATGAAAAAATGAAATGAAAAGAACCGGGCATCCAGTAGGAAAAATCAGAGTATCAGACACTTAAAAATAATTTCGGGGCAGGAACAATAGCATAGTGGGTAGGGTGTTTACCTTGCACTCGGCTGACCCGGGTTCGATTCCCAGAATCCCATAGAGTCCCCTGAGCACCGCCAGGAGTAACTCCTGTGTGCAAAGCCAGGAGTAACCCCTGTGCATCACCAGGTGTGACCCAAAAAGCACAAAAGAAAAAAGAAATGGTAGAGAAAGATCTACCTGGGCTGGAGCAATAGCACAGCCGTAGGGCGTTTGCCTTGCATGCAGCCAACATGGCCGACTCAATTTTGATTCCTCTGCCCCTCTCAGAGAGCCCGGCAAGCTACCAAGAGTATCTCGCCTGCACGGCAGAGCCTGGCAAGCTCCCCGTGACGTACTCGATATGCCAAACACAGTAACAACAAGTCTCATGATGGAGTCGTTAATGGGCCCGCTCGAGCAAATCAATGAACAGTGGGAGGACCGTGACTGTGACCATGCAGAGAAAGATCCGGTCCCCACTCTGCTATATGTTAGAAAGTCTTGCGATGAAGATTGAATGAGTCACAGAGCTCTCACATAAGCCAGTGTACTGCCAATTAAAAGAAAATGGCAGAGTATCAATAAGAAAGGCTATTCCCCTTTATTTTCCCATCCAAGTACTAATCAGGCCCGACGCTCTCGTCCAAGTTCTAACAAGGCTGGAGCGATAGAACAGCAGTAGGGCTTTTGCCTTGCTTTCAGCCAGCCCGGCCGAGCCGGGTTCGATTCCTCTGCCAATCTCGGAGAGCCCAGCAAGCTACCGAGAGTATCCTGCCTGCACGGCAAAGCTTGGCAAGCTACCTGTGACGTATTCAATATGCAAAAACATAGTAACAACAAGTCTCACGATGGTGACATTACTGGGCCTGCTCGAGCAAATCGATGAACGACGGGAGGACCTATTACCCTTTATTATGATCAAGTTTCTCCTCTTCACGTCAAAAAGTAAGTTCTGACTTGCTTTTCAAGTCTGTGCTCTTCTTTGCCAAGTATCTCAATCCCTTTTCTCCTGAAGCTTGATTTCCATTTTTTATTGTATCACCGTGAGCTACAGTGACAAAGCTTTTTTTTATTATTATTATTATTAGTGCAACACCATGAGGTACAGTTGTAGATTTACAAATTTTTGTGCTTGGATTTCGGTCATACCATGATCAAATACCCATCCCTCCACCAGTGCCCATTTTCCACCACCAGGATAATATCCCTCCCCCCCAACCCCCCCTGCCACTGTGGCAGGGCATTCCTTTTTGTTCCCTCTCTCCTTTTGGGTGTTGTGATCAGCAAAAGAGGCATTGAGTGGCAAACATGTTCAGTCCAGTCTACTTTCAACCTGCATCTCCCCTCCTGGGAGGATCCTCCAAACACCCTCCATTTGGTGTTCCCTTTTCTATCTGAAATGCCCTTTCCCCTAGAATACCCGGCTGGCCTCTAGGCTATGGAGTAATCCTCCTGGTGTTGATCTCAGCTATTCTTGGGTATTAATCTCATATTTTGTTATTTTATATCTCCCAGACGAATGCATTCTTTCTATGTCTATCCCTCTCTTTCTGACTCATTTCGCTTAGCATGATAGACAAAGCTTTCATGTTAGAGTCTCAGTCATATGATGATGGATCACCCATCCCTCCACCAGTGCACGTTCCCCACCAGCAATCTTCCCAGTATAAACTCCCTTCCCCACCCTCCCCCTGCCTCCATGGTAGACAATATTCTACTTTGGGACATTATGGTTTACAATACAGATACTGAGAGACCACCATGTTTGGTCCTTGATCTACTTTCAGCACACATCTCCAATCCCGAGTGATCCCACCAACTTTCACTGACTCAGTGATCCCTTCTCTATCCCAGATGCCTTCTTCACAGCTCATGAGGCAGGCTTCCAACCACAAAGCAATCTTCCTGGCCCTTATCTCTATTGTCCTTGGGTGTTAGTCTCCTATTATGTTTATTTTATTATTTTTTAATGCTCCAGGAAAGTATTCTTGGAGCTTCCTTGCTTACTTACTCTTTTAAGCTTATTTTCTCTTCTCGACCACATGTTCCTTGCCTTCCCTCCACCTTTCCCATCTTTCTAAATTTCATTCAATGTAAACTATGCTGCTTCACAGTACAAGGGACAGTTGAACAGCAAGATCCAGCATAAACAAAAGGAACACAATGTGTGTGCATGTGTGTTTGCTCATAACATGAAAAAGACCAAGGGGAATGTTGTTATCAATCTTTTGGAAAGGAGGAAAGTATTAAGAGAAAAGGTAGGGGGAGTTGGCTGAATTTGGTAGACGTACAATGAAAATTAGTCATGAATTGAGAAAGAGAAAGAGAGAGAGACAGAGAGACAGAGAGAGATAAAAGAGGAAGTAATCCTAACTATTTAACATTTTCTATGCCATAAACACAAGTGTCTTGAAAAATATGTTGTCACTACTGATGCAAAATGAACGGGGTATCACCCAAGGTGTCCTATGCATGCAGGAATCAAACTCCCAAATGATACAGGAGCCATTATGGGCGTCAGGATTGGCTACCAAGTGCCTCAACATTTTGAAGTGACTCATAAAGATGACGTCATAAAGATGACGTCATAAAGATGATGTCATAATGATGCCCAGACTCTGTTGGAAGGTAGAAAGAGTTTATTTGAAAGTAGAAGAGAAAGGTAAAGGAGACCGCTCTCCCTTGTAATGTGTGAAAGAATTTAACATAGAACTATGTTAACAGGTGTGGGCTTTTTAAAACAGGAAAACTGGGTCTTTATGTTACAGAGAATGCAGGGGAATTAAAGATAAGGGTGGTGTGTGTGTGTGTGTGTGTGTGTGTGTGTGTCCTTTTAAATGAAAATTGGGCTCTTTGCATTTCACAAGCATGTTACAAAGAATCAATGAGAAGGAAGACCATTTGGCTTAGCTGTTGGTTAATTATCTCAGCCTAAGCTCTGGGGCCAATATTTTTTGGCTTTTTGGGTCACACCCGGCAATGAACAGGGGTTACAACTGGCTCATGCACTCAGGAATTACTCCTGGCGGTGCTCAGGGGATCATATGGAATGCTGGGAATCGAACCTGGGTCAGCCGCGTGCAAGGCAAACGCCCTATCCACTGTGCTATTTCTCCAGCCCCTATGAGGCCGAATTTTATGAAGTTTGACTACTGTTAAGTTCCCGTTTATCATAAGGAGACCAGGAATTTACAGGCATGTGAAAAATAAAGAAGGAGGCAGTCAAAAATGAGTCTGCTAAAGCAACCAATAGAGGGGAAACTGAGGCTCTCTCTTCCTATATCTGATAAAGATATCAATACATTTCTGGACTTGTAAGTTTGAGTTACCTTGTTATGATATGTCTCTGAGGAAAGACCGCCAATGATTTGTGTAAATTTTGTCTTACGTATAGAAAGAAGCATTCCAATTCACAACACCCATAAACACTCCCAGTGGTGTTATTTTTCTATGAATGTGTGACTTAAGAAGTCGAATTTGAAGCTCATAGATCCACGTTTTGAGTTGGTAATGTTTTCGAGATGTGTTAATTCACAGAGATCTGATTTATTGCTCCAATCTCTTCCATTATTGATTTAGAACGTCCTGGTGATGACGCTGAAATTCGTTTGTTCACCTGCAGAGGTATTTCAGACAACCAGCTGATGCGCCATTTTCACAGACATCAATTTTTGTTAAAATTTCCGGACGCGGAAATGCCTCTTCGTCCTGAACGCACACCACATATTCATCATTACAAGACACATCTGCCTTTCGAAGGACTGGATTAGCTCTTGTATGTCCTTCCAATGATGCACATTTGAGATATCCTTTCAGTTATTGTCAGAACTTTGTGGCAAACCTGTCCCCTTGTGGCAAACGCGTCTCCTTGGAAGTTGGGCACTAGTATATTCCGTGATGTCATCTGGCTTGATCTTCTGCTCCAGAACTTAAGGACAGGGGATAAGTTTGTTCATCCCCAGGGACTCTGCCTTCATGTTCTCTCCCTAGAATATGGTCTCACAGTTAAATACTAACCCAGTTTCAACAATTCATTCATTCATTTTTTTTTTTGGAATCACAGTGAGATATAGTTACAAAGCTTTCATGTTTGAGTTTCAGTCATACAATGATCCGACACCCATCCCTACACCAATGCACATTTCACACCATTTAATGTCCCCATTATACCATCACCACCTCCATCCCAACCCTCCCCCTGCCTCCATGGCAGACAATTTCCCCCATAGTCTCTCTCTACTTTGGGGCATTATGGTTTGCAATACAGATATTGAGAGGCCATCACGTTGGGTCCTTGATCTATTTTCAGTACACATCTCCCATCCCGAGTGTTCCTTCCAACCATCATTGCTTAGTGATCCCTTTTCTATCCCAGCTGCCTTCTCCCCCAGCTCATGAGGGAGGCATCCAACTATTGAGGAATCTTCCTGGCCCTTGTGTCTACTGTCTTTGGGTGTTAGTCTCAATTTATTTTTGCTTTATATTCCACAAATGAGTGCAGTCATTCTATGTCTGTCCCTCTCTTTCTGACTCATTTCACTTAGCAAGATACCCTCCATGACTATCCACTTATAAGCAAATTTCACGACTTCATCTCTCCTAACAGCTGCATAGTATTCCATTATGTAGATATACCAAAGTTTCTTTAACCAGTCGTCTGGTCCAGGCACTCGGTTGTTTCCAGTTCTGGCTATTGTAAACAGTGCTGCAATGAACATACAGGTGCAGATGGCATTTCTACTGTGCTTTTATTCCATCCCTGGGATCTATTCTCAGAAGTGGTATTGCGGGGTCATATGGAAGCTCAATTTCAAGTTTTTGAAGGAATGTCCATATTGTTTTCCAAAAAGGCTGAACCGATTGGCCACTTCATTCATTTTTTTTCAATATTTAAGACCCATGACCAAAATCTGGGTAGTGGGAATATGACAAAAGTCACTTTATTGAAAATGCCTACGTGGAATACCAGTTGGTGATCTATTATCAAGCCACATACTCGATAATACACATTGTTTTTTAAGAAAACAACTGACTGAACCGGTTCACAGAACAACCCAGCGTTCTCCAGCTGCTGAGCAGAACCATTTGATTTGAAATGAACAGAGCCGTGAGGAACACCATGAACTCAGGTGAGGTATGAAGGTGGGAGAAAAATGTATTTCTCTTTAAAGGACAATAAATATTTGGACAGAGGATTATGCCCAGAGGTTGATGCCATAAATTAACCCCGGTGGAGCAAATTGTCCGTCATCATTTATGAAAGCAATCAAGCCCAGAGGAATGAAAACAAACAGAAACCAACTGAAAAAGGGCAACGAGGAAAATCAAAACCGGAGGTCAAGAGTGGAAGGAGAGAAACAGCACTTCCTCTGCAAGCTGACTGAGCTGATGTTCTAATAACAAGTGCATAGTTAACGTGGGCATCTAGAAGGTTCCAGAAGCTTCAAGAAGGTCAGGGGAATTGATGAAATGATTTCAGTTGCCACTTGGACTCTTTGAGTAGATACGTTGGGTACAACTCTCTCCATGATAAAAGGGATGTTGAAAGCATTTCTCAGGTGAAAACCTAGAGAAAAAAATATTGAGACCAGGTATGTTGTCTTCATGATTGATTCACACATGAATTACCTGATACATGTGTGATGTGTGGGTCGTCCGCCCTCTCAGACTGGGGAGAGTCAACTAGCCTTTAAAAGGAGGGATATTGGAAGCAGATGGAGAGATCGTAAAGTGGGCAGGGCACTTATCTTGCACGAGGCTGATCTGGGTTCTATCCACAGCATACCATTGGTTCCCAGAGCCCCTCCAGAAGTGATTCCTGAGCACAGAACCTGGAGTCAAAACTGAGCACCGCAGGGCCTGTTCCCCATAACCCCTCCAAAAAATTAAAAATGAGATATGGTCCTTTAAATTCAGACTGAACAATCTCGGTTTGAAGTAATGCCAGAAGAAGAACACCAGGTTCTTAATTTAGTAAGAGCTTTGTTTTTCTCAAAAAAAATTTTGTTTTCTACTTAGGGACACCATCGATGACACTCTCTCTCTCTCTCTCTCTCTCCCTCCCTCCCTTCCTTACTTCCTTCCTCTTTCTTTCTTTCTTTCTTTCTTTCTTTCTTTCTTTCTTTCTTTCTTTCCTCCTTTATTTTCATTTTGGGCCACATCCAGCAATGCTCAGGGGATCATATGGGATGCCGGGGATGAATCCAGGATTGGCCACGTGCAAGACAAGTGCCTGAACAACTCTACTCTCTCCAGCCCCTTCTTCCTTCTTTCAGTCATCCACGTAATAACAAAAACATCTCTGTCTTTCCCTTTGTCCACGTGTCTCTGATACAACTCGTCTCAGAGTGAGCACTGACAGAGTGAGCAATACCCCTAGTTCTTTATGAAATGTGCCTGTGTCTGTACCCCCCTAACCCAAGTGTTCTGAACCCCAGCGTGGGGGCTGGTTGCAACACCCAGTAGATAACGCTGCTTGGATGCCTAAGTGAGTGTCACTGAAGGAGTTTTGTGTCCTGAAGTCTAATTCCTGGGCTCCAACGTCCGTCTTTTCTTATTCCAAGGAACGTCATAGTAGTATAGGGCAGGTTTTGCAAATGTGCCCCGTCAAGAATCATCATGAGGTGGGAGGCGGAGTCAGATGCAAACCTGTGAAGGGAAGTGTCGTGGTGTGTGGTCTCTGCAGTGTCATGGATAGAAAACATCATATGGGAAGGAGATGCGAGGATGGTGGGCATGGGGGGGTGGGGACCAGGTCCCAGGCAAGGGTCTGAATCCGTCAAATCCAGAATAACAAGGAAAGGGCCAACAGAGTCAGGGGGATTGATTATTATCATTATTGATTATTATTATTGAGACGAGGAACAGTAAGAATTTATATTATTATGATTATTATCGGTGGGCTGGAGCGATAGCAGAGCAGGTAGGGGTTTGCTTTTCATGCGGCTGATCCAGTTCGATTCCTCTGTCCCTCTCAGAGAGCCCAGCAAGCTACCAAGAGTATCCCACCTGCATGGCAGAGCCTGGCAAGCTCCCCATGGCATATTCAATATGGGAAAAATAGTCATAGCAAATCTCACAATGGAGATGTTACTGGTGCCTGCTCGAGCAAATCTATGAACAACCGGAGGACAGTGTACAGTGCTATTGATTATTATTATTGAGATGAGGAACAGAGTAAGAATTGATTGATCACGATCACTTGACATCCCGTTACTCATCGATTTGCTTGAGCGGGTACCAGTAATGCCTCCATTCATCCCTGTCACGTGCCAGTGTAGCCCAATGGCATCTGCTCACACCAGGAACATGAAGAGCCTCAAACCAATAATTCAGGGTCCTGACAAAGAAGTCTGACCATCTTGTAGGTGGGCGGTCATGCAATCTTTTGACGTCCCATGGAATCCAGTCGGTAACAACTCTAGTCCTGCAATAGTTTCCAAATCGCATTACGTGTTCAGCCCATCTGATTTTCGAAGACTTGGAAAACGAGACAGTATCCCTGAATCTCGATCATTGACGGAGGTCAGAACTCCGGATTCTTTTTCTCACTTGAGTGATGCATGATACTCCAAGCATAGCTCTTTCGATTCCTCTTTGGGAGACCCGAGTAGTGTTCTCATCCTGTTTTCATAGGGCCCAGGTCTCTGAGGCATATCTTAATGCAGGAAGAACAGTGGAATCGAAGACATGTGCCCGGAGCTGGAGGTTCTTCGTACTCTTAGCTATTTCTTTGATTCTCTCTTCCTTCTGTGCAACTCAGGTGCCAGGTCATTCGTCATGTTGACTTCTTGACCGAGGTACACATAACTGTTGCATTCAGAGATGTTCGTTCCATTGAGAATGAATGAAACATCAGGAGAGCAATGGAACATCAGGACAAGTCTGTTTCTCATAAACATTTTCTTTGTGAGATTCAGCTGTAGTCTGAAATTTCCACACTCACGGTCGAAGTCAGCCAGCATTTGTACCACTTGGCTAATGTTTGGTGTTATTAGAACGATGTCATCAGCAAAGAGGAGGCAGTGTAGTTGCCGACCATCTAACTTCACTCCCATTCCTTCCCAATCCAGTTGTCGTATTACATTCTCAAGGGTGGCACTGAAGAGTTTGGGTGAAATGGTATCACTCTGCTGAATCCCTCTCTTGACATGGATGATCACTTCCTCTCTGTGAAGTAGAATTTTGCATGAAGGAGAAGGTGGTCTGATCCCGTTTGGAATTTTGGGACAACAGCGACATCAGTCAGGCAAAACCATCGATTGAATATGATGTGGTCCATTTCATTGTGGAACTGTCCACTGGGAGACTCTCATGTCCAACGTTTAGATTCAGCCTTCTGGAACTGTGAGTTACCATGGATGGTCTTGATTGACATGATGAAATCAGACAGTCTCTCACCCTGTTCGTTCCATTCTACTCTGTGGGTCCTGATGTGGAGTTCTTCAGCTGCTCTTCTCAGTCCTATCTTGGCATTAAAATCACCGACAATGATCTTGTAGATGGTCTGGTCTTCTTTATAGAACTTCTCCAACTCCATGTAGAACTGCTCAATTTCTTCTTCCTCATAATTGGATGTTGGTGCATAGACAATGAAGATAGAAACCACCGGCAGTGAGCCACATCTATTCAAGTGTAACCATCTGATTTGGGTTGTTAGGCATGTTAGGTTGTTAGGTTGAATGCATCAATGCTCATGGCCAAGTTCATGTTGACAAGGACACCAACACTACTGGCGCCTCTTTTGCCACATGTTCTCCTCCAGTGTTGAAAATGGCGTGATGTGGTTGATGCCTTCTCATCTTGGTCAGACCAATGATGTCGTACTTGATCTTTCGCACTTGCACCATCAGGTCCTTGATGGATGCATCCAATGCCAGCGTACATGCACTAAAAGTACAGTCATTTTAGTCCTTCTTAGTTTTGGCAGCCTAGTTTGGCCTTGAGATTTTATTAGCCTTTCCTTCCTTCTTAACGTTGCTGTATTGGGGTCTCTTTCAGGGTCAGGAGAATGAGACCCAGTATATTTACTGTTTTTGGCATATCAAATACACAACGGATAGCTTGCCAACCTCTTCCGTGTGGGCGGGATACTCTCGGTAGCTAGCCAGGCTCTCTGAGAGGGATAGAGGTTTTTAGGGAAGGATCTAATCGCCCTTGCAGGTGTTCCCACGGTTCAAACCATGGTCCCATGGTTTGAACCCCCTCAAATATGGTGCGATAATCTTGGAAGATGGGTATTAAGTGTCCGGAAAGCAGCCTGGAGCATGGCGGTGACTGGGTAGTGGAGGTAGTGGAGGTAGTTGAGGTGTGCCGATGAGGTAGTTTTCTGGTACCGGTAGGGTGGGGCTTCTGGGTGTGATCCCTGGGTTGCCGGAGATTGGTGGGAGCAGGCAGAGGATCTCTGTTTCAGGGTCCCATTGAGCCTGGAATTGATTATTATCATTATTATTGGGTGAGATAGCACAGCGGTAGGGCATTTGCCTTGCACACAGCCAACATGGTCGACCCGAGTTCAATTCCTCCACCCCTCTCGGAGAGCCCAGCAAGCTACCCATGATGTATTCGATATGCCAAACACAGTAACAACAAAGTCTCCAATGGAGACGTTACTGGGCCTGCTGGAACGATAGCACAGCAGTAGGGCGTTTGCCTTACAAGCGGCCAACATGGCAGGCCCAAGTTCGATTTATCCACCCCTCTCGGAGAGCCTGGCAAGCTACTGAGAGTATCTCGCCAGCACGGCAGAGCCTGGCAAGCTCCCCGTGACGTATTCGATATGCCAAACACAGTAACAACAAAGTCTCCAATGGAGACGTTACTGGGCCCGCTCGAGCAAATCGATGAACAACGGGAGAACTGTGACCGTGATGACCGTGACTGGGCCTGCTCGAGCAAATCGATGAACAACAGGAGGATAGTGACATAGTGACATTATTATTGACTATTGGAGAGATAGCACAGTGGTAAGGCGTTTTGCCTTGCATGCAACCAACATGGCCCACCCGAGTTCGATTCCTCTGCCCCTCTCGGAGAGCCGGGCAAGCTACCGAGAGTATCTCGCCTGCACGCCAGAGCCTGGCAAGCTATCCGTGATGTATTCGATATGCTAAACACAGTAACAACAAAGTCTCCAATGGAGAGGTTACTGGGCCCGCTCGAGCAAATCGATGAACAACGGGAGGACAGTGCTTGCTTGCTCAATACTGAGGCCAGGGAAAGAGTAAAAATTTGTTATTATTATTATTGATCACGATCATGATCCTCCTGTTGTTCATCGATTGCCTCAAGCAGGCACCAGTAACATCTCCTTCGTCCTAGCCCTGAGCTTTTAAAAAGTGCCATATTCAAGGCTCTTTCAGGGTTTGAAGAATGAGACCCATCATTGTTACTGGTATTTGGCATATTGGGTATGCCACGGGGAGTTTGCCAGACTCTGCCGTGTGGGCAAGTTACATTCGGTAGTCTGCCAGATTGTCAGTTATTATTATTATTTTTGATTATTTTTTTATTACAGTTATTATCACTGATTATTATTTTTGAGCGATATTACAGCAGTAGGGGGTTTGCCTTACACGCAGCCGACCTGACCGACCCAGGTTCAATTCCTCCGTTCCTCTTGGATAGCCCGGCAAGTTACTGAGAGTATCTTGCCTGCACGGCAAAGCCTGGCAAGCTCCCCGTGACTTATTCAATATGTCACACACAGTCACAAGAAGTCTCACCATGGAGATGTTACCAGGCCGGCTCGAGCAAATGGATGAACAATGGGAAGACAGTGGACAGTGGATTATTCTTGAGACGAGGAACAGAGTGAGAAAGACATAACAAGCTGCGTGTGGCTTTGAAAGGAAATGGATCATGTGTGACCTCCACAGTCCGCCCAGTTGAACTCTCAGTGTCTGCCTCTTGCAAAGGACCCTGCTGGGAATTTAGCAAAAGTTGTCACATAGACAGTCTCGACCAAGAGGATGAAAGCTGTGAATCCTTCTCCAAACTGTACTTCTTCTTTGCTTTTCTTTCCTTTTTTTTTGTTGTGTCTTGGGGCCACACCAGGGGTTGCTCAGGGCTGACTCCTGGCTCTTTGCTCAGGGATCACTCATGGCAGGCTTGAGAGAGCATATAGGGTACCGGGATGAACCATGGGTTGGCCATGAGAAAGGATAAGTACCCTTCCAGTTCCAACCCCTCTCCACACTTCTTTCTCTTGAAATCTGGGTAAAGGGTTCTATGTCTGCCCGTTGGACTGTTTTGCTTCTGTGAAGACAGATAAGGAACATGTCTCGAATTAGAACCAGTGTTTGTAACAAAACATGCATTTCCCACCTAGAGAGGTATTGGCTCAAGTTTCCAGAGGTTCACAGCTTTTAAAGCACTATTTTGAGCAACTCCTCATGCATTGTAAGTATATTAGACCAGAGTATTCACAGTTGTTGGAGAGGGGAAAAAAAAGTATAGCAATCAGCCAAAAAACATCATCAAAAAAAAATCCTTGAAAAAAAATTAGAGCTAGGATGTAAAAAAAACTCGTGAGGCAGGGAAAACCGAAACTCGTCTCCTCACAAACAGCTGGAAACAGCAAGAGATGTTTTTTAGAATAGTCAAAATTATATAGGTGTGAATTGGGTGGCTTAAGCATCTTTTGGTGGAGGGGATGGTGTTTATGTTCGCATAGGATCACTCTGTGAACAGGGAGACTCTGGAACTCACGTTTTCACCAACAGTAGAAGAGACAGAGTGTCACAATGTTCAATAATAAAAATATTAAGACTGTTGAGAGACAAGCTAGGAGTGGTGGGGGCCTTGGGACAGGGATGGGGTCCAATGGGTTTGGCTGTTGGAACCAAGTGTATGAAAAACCATTCTGAAGAACATCAGAGGCCACCGACTCGCAATACAAATAAGCAATAAAGTTTTAAAAAATAAAATTAAAAATGTCAATACACATATTAAGACTGGTTTGGAAAACTATAGTATATGTAGTAAGGCTGTTTTAAAACAACTATATAGAGTATATATGTATTGACTGTTTAAAATAAATTACATATATGTGCAGAGAGCGAGAGAGAGAAACCATTGTTATTTGAAGGTCATGTAATTTTGTCTAAGAGGATTATTAGATGAAGATCAAGCTGCTGAGATAATCTCTTGGGAAAATATTCTGTAATTTCCCCTTGATGAAGAGACCAGAACGGTGTCCCTGAATGACCGAATGGGTATGTTTGAGGAAATACCTAAGGATACGACCCTCATCAACAGCCATCCCTGGGTGGGCCTGTGCCAGATGATTCCAATGAGAGGACAAGGTGAACGCGTTTTACCTGTTGACCCGGCATGGAACTGAAGATGTGTGTGGATTTGGTGAAAGAGAAAATATGGATTGCGATGGCAACCACACACACAGGGATTAAATGGGGGGGCGAAATATCGAGATATGATTTCAAAGCTCTGGGCACTAAAAGAGAACTGTGCATTGTAGCACTGTCCTCTTGTTGTTCATCGATTTGCTCGAGCGGGCACCAGTCACGTCTCCATTGTGAGACTAGTTGTTACTGTATTTGGCATATCGAACATGCAATGGGGAGCTTTCCAGGCTCTGTTCTGCCAGAGGAATACTCTCGGAAGCTTGCCGGGGTCTCCGAGAAGGGAGGAGGAATCGAACCCGGGTCAGCCACGTGCAAGGCAAATGCCCTACCCGCTGTGCTATAGCCCCAGCCTAAAAGAGAACAAAATGCAAAACGGCATTCCCTGACACACAATATTTCTCTCTGAGTTTGAATGAAGACCCCAATTGAAAAAGGACAGTAAAGATCATTACCCCCCGGTAATGATCATACACAAAGAAGACCCCAAAGAAACAGAGTGCTAATGTTTCCTTATAGCCCAGGATAGGTCAATCCTGTGCAAATTTTCACTCAACTGGCTATAAAACTCTTTGAGTTTCAATGCTCATTTCTCTCAGAATAACAATGAAAAACCTGGGAGTATAAGAAAACCAAAATTACAAGTTGTAAAGTGACAAAAATATGCATGTTGCTATCATCATATAAGACTAATAAGGAGGAACACTAAGCCGAAGGTGTCTGACTGGCTTCAACCCATACTATAAAGATAGTTGTCTTTTTCCCTGCAAGATTTTAAGGAACTGGGGCATAGCTACCACTTGGAGATTAAGATTGAGTTCACGAAAAAAGTCATTTGAAGAACAGATTTCCATAACACTCGGGAGGAAGCGGAAGCTGAAACAATCCCTTTCTTGTCTTTGAAAAGGATTTGAAGAGCCCTATTAGGGAAGAAAGGAAGGAGGTACTCCCAGATGGTCAGAGATGGCATCTGAGGCTCAGATGTCCAGGGATGATGGACAATGTAAGGGTCTGTTAGGAAATGTAAAACCCGAAATTCAATAGCTATTTGGGGACAGTGTCTGCACAAGCTCGGTGAGAGAACCTTATTTGATCACCTTTTATTCTATTCCAAAATAACTTGCGTATTCAAGGGATGTACTCCAAAATAAGGATAAAAAACTTGCGTAAAGATTTGTAGATCAAAGACCCATGTCCAATCTTAAACCATATACACATACTACATGAAAACTGTGATATAGTTCTGACCTTTTCATTCATACACCACTAAGCAGGAAACTTAGTAAAGAACAGTAAACCATAGAGTTTTGAAAATAAGGATGCAGAGGTGGGGGATTTTCTTCATAAGCATCCTCTCTGGGAAAGGAATTGAATCGAAAGTCTGTCTATTCATCTGTGTGCTCCATAGTAGTAAAGTGGAATAACCCCGTCCATGTGGAATGGACCAAGGGTGAGGTGTCCAACTTCTCATGGAAAGCACATGGTTGGAAACAAAACACCCAGATATGCTTTAGTCATTCGGGAAATGAATACTTCGAAAAGGCAGCTAAGTCACCCATATGTCTTATTTATCATCTCTTCAAATTTTCCAAACACACTCAAAGTAGACAAAGATTTATAGCCACAAGGAAAGTTTTCATAGGCTGCTGATTGGAATGCATGAGGTCCTCAGCACTTGGAGCCCAGAAAGTGCACTCATCTCTCAACACCCACGTGAGAGAGTGTAGCAGACTTGTCCATGAAAAGACAGCAGTTCATAGTTTTTTAAACTTTTATTTTTTTAAATTTATTTTGTAATGGATCACCGTGGGGTACAGGTACAGACTTACAAATTTTCGTGTTTACATTTCAGTAATACAACAATCGTGCATCCATCCATCCACTAGTGCCCATTCTCTACCACCAATTCCCCCAGTATCCCTCTCATCCCCAGCGGTTCAAATGTAAATAAGTGAAAACACTAGACTCATAGAATGCTAATTACTGGTCTATATGACTAGATACACACAATGCAGAGATGCATCAAAATTATAATACCGACTGGAGGAAGCTGGAAAATGCACATATCAAAATACCGCATTAAAAAAAAACTGAAGAAATGTAGAATGAGAAATGGTGTCAGAGACATCAATGTTGGGTGTTGGGACTCTAGATGTATGGTGGATTTTCTCTTAGGAGGCAGGATTAGCAAAAACTCAACGAAGATGCAAAGGGATAATCACGTCCATCATTATGAGCGACAGTCCTACAGCTTGTTCAATATTCCTTCACTGTCCCTGCTATGTATGGGCTAGTTCTCAATGTTTTAAAAACTGTTTATTCAGTAGCCGTGAATTGCGGTCAAATTCAGAAGAGAGATGAAGATTGAGAGCACCAACTAATTTCTTTACCTTCTGGGTATTTGTTTTTCATCCGATGCACCTGCCTTTAATTTTTGTTCTTTGTGAGTAACAAACTATGTGGTTTTGTTAGCGTTAGCCTGTCTAGTCCTGGTCGTCAATTTTAGATAAGGCTTTATTTTTAGATTGCCTCATTATTGTATCTTTAAACCAAACTCTCTCCTGTGTACAACTGGTTCTAAGAGACAATTCATCTCTGTATAGCGACGTTGCAAAGATAGAAGTCCTATGTTCCTGCTAACAGTAATGCCTCAATAAAATCTGACATGGAAGAATAAACAAATCTGAAACAAAATTGTGTGTAATCTGCATAGACACCAATCCATGAAATCAAGGTAGAGATTAAACACCCCCAAACATAAGGACAGAAATTTGAATATCACGACTTTGCCATGAGTGAGAATCATTTCGGGGAAGTTCCTGGTCCACATATTCTGAAATGAAATTTGAGGGATGGATTTAAGAGAGGTTCATCAAATCTCTCTCCAGTGATAGGGGAAACATTTGGTTTGTTGTTCTGTGCAACATTTTGCTAGATTTAAATAGGTAGATTTAACTATAAATAAATAAAACTCATACCTTTCGATGAGGGTATGGATACCTAAATTAATTGGAGTAAGGCAGATTTTGCTTGTGGAAAATGCAGTTAGCTCTATGTATTCCATGAAAACTAGGCTCAGAGTAGGAATACCAATCTTGGAGTGTTCAGCCCGGGTGGAACTCAGGATAATGAAAAAGAAAATAAGTGTCATTGCCCTTGAAAAACGTGAATGTCTGTCTGTCCTTGGTTGCCTGCAATCTAAAGGTCAACTGTCCACTCCAACTTAAGCTCCTCTTAAAACAAATCTCATTATTGCTTGACAGCTGTCTTGAAAACTAACCAGATATTTCCATATGCGTAAGCATCCGTGATTGATCACCGCCGACCATTGGTCGATCCTGTGCCCGGGGCCACAGAGCAGAGCTATAAAAAGCCCAACACATTTGGAGTATCTTCATCCTGCACTTTCCACTTCTCTGGAAGAAGGACCCTAAGACATCGGCAAGATGAAATTTGTACTCCTGGCTCTGTTCGTGGCTGTGGCTTCTGCCAACCTGCAACAGAGGGTAACAGGGAAGAACTGATGTGTGTGTGTGTGTGTGTGTGTGTGTGTGTGTGTGTGTGTATGCATTCCTCACTCTAGTTTGTAAGGTATTTTGTAATTTTGTTGTTGCTGTTGTTGTGGGCACACCTGGGAGTGCTCAGGGCTTGGCCCTGTCTCTGAGCTAATGACTCACTGTTGGTGGTACTCAGGTACCATCTGGGATGCCAGGTTTGAACCAAGAACATTGCAGTACAAGACTAGCGCCCTACCCACTGGACTATCACTCTAGTCTCAGTGCTGGAGACTTGATATACATATTGATCTGTGGATCTGATCATAATCAAACAATCTCTTCCATCTCTCTACATTATTCCTTCCCATCTCGAAGAAGGAGAATTCCTTTATATTTTCATCCACAGTCAAAAGAAAAGTAAGCCAAGGTTAATTTTCTGATAGCACCAGTGTTTTATTGTATATGAGTGAACATATTTTTACTGCCTTTTTTTAGATTTTTTAAAAACATTTTAATAATGTAGGAGTACTGCTATTTTCTGCTATTTATTCAGCCATTGATTAAGCTGATTGAACTGGGCATGAACTCCAAATTACCTTTTTTTTTTTACTATTTTAAGGACCTTATAATTGCATACCCGAGAGTTCCCAATTCTTGTTTTATAACTCTACAATCCTTGTCTCTACCATATCAATTCTTGTTTCTGTAATTCTACCCCATAGGCATTAGAGCCCTACTTTGCTTGGTCAGATAAAGAATCTGTAATTATTTTTTCCCAACGTGCAATGAAGCACAAGAAAAATTGATGGTGGGAGTGTATGAGAAAAGTGAGAAATGTGACTGTCCTTCTTCATTGGAACTTTTCTTCCCAGCACACAGGTCAGTGGCGTATGGCTCGCGTTGCCGCCGACAATGTAGAGAAGATTCAAGAAAATGGGGAACTGAGAGGCTACTTTAGAGACATCTCTTGCGAAGGCGTAGACTGTAACTCCGTCACCTTGAATTTCTGGATGAAGTAAGTGACATTTCCTTGCACCTAGAGCCACACATCTCTTGACTTCACAAACCACTGTTGAGTCTTGCTCTTCCGTATAGAGGGTGGTTAGTGACATATTTGTACTCTCTGAATACTTCAAGTCTTTGAACTTGGTTCACAGAGGAAGTTCTTCACCGAATGCTCCGTGTTCAGTCCACCGGAGAGAATGACAGGGGATGCCCTTAGTTTCCAGGGTGTTCACTCATCAGCTATTTTCACTGCAGGGAGTAGGTGTTGGCAAAAACAGGCCTGAGTGATCTTAGCGGCAGAGAAAATTAGCTATCGGCAATGCACTACAATGAGCATTTTTAAAAAATTATTATTTTTAAATGGATCCTTGTTTGGGTATACAGTGACAGACTTATAAACTTTCATGGTTATGTTTCAATCATACAAGGATGGATTATCCATCCCTCCACCAGTGCCCATTCACCACCACCAGTAATCCCAGTATCCCTCCCACCCCCCCACCCCCCCATCTCACCCCACCTCTGTGGCAGGGCATTCCCTTTTGTTCTCTCTCTCTCTCTCTCTCTCTCTCTCTCTCTCTCTCTCTCCTTTTGGGTTGCAATAGAGGTATTGAAGGACCATCATGTTTGGTCTATAGTCTACTTTCAGTAGCATCTCCCATCCTGGGTGAATCCTCCAAGCATCCTTTACTCGATGGTTCCTTCTCTATCTGAGATCCCTTTTCCCTCAGCATGGGAGGCCGGTTTCCATGCCAGAGGCGATCCTCCTAGCCTTTATCTCTACTATTATTGGGTGTTAGTCTCCCATACTGTTACTTTATATAAAGTGAACATTTTAAGAAAATGTTCAGTGGGAGAATTCACTTTTGAAATAAAATGCTAAGGTGTTAGCAAGTCCGTTGAGGAAAATGTATCTCAGTCTCGATGGTGTTTCTTGTTCTGCCTCTTGATTATCCTTGTTTGACTTCAATATTTTTCTCCTTGATCTATAACGTTGAATGAATTGCCATGAGTTGCAAAGTTACCAAGTTATCCATGATTGGGTTTCCTGCATGCAACCATTCAACAGCAGTCCCATCAACAGGGTCCATTTCCTTCCAAATGAGTCCCCAGCTTCTCCATCTATGGTGAGAGGAGTGATCAGCTAACCAAGTGGCAGGCTTCCTACTGGGAAGCAGTTCTCAAGTCTTGGTTTCTGTCACCTTTCTGGGCATTGGCTGATTCCCCTATGATGTTTCAGAGTACAGGAGACATTTATTCCCCTACGATGTTTCCACAAATATGAGAGATCCTTCTGGATGTCTTCCTCTCTGACTCTCTGACTCAATCCACTCAGCAGAGGTGTCCACATAGAAGTCACATGACTTGACGTCCTCTTGGAGCTGAGCCATGTGTGTCTGGGCCGTACTCTCTTCATCCAGCTATCTGCGCTGGAGCATTCCAGGACAAATCACGGAGATTTTTATTGATTTATTTTTTAGGAACAACGGAGAGTGTGGAATGTTCTCCGCAGTTGGACATAAAGCAGATGATCCCGACATCTACAACATTGATTGTGAGTACTTGTGCTTTGGGCAGAAGGGGCTAGTGTTTTTATTATTATTATTATTATTATTTTATAAAGTAGTTCACGGTATTTGATGACATTTAATATTCGAACACACATCCCACCCCCATCAAACCTTCCTATATCATATTGCAGACGTTTCCATCCTGAAGCTCATACCCAGTCCCAAACCAGAACCAAAATAATATATTTCGTCTTGCTTGTTGTGAAAGACTGCTGAAAACGCTCCAAAAAAGTATGCTTAGATGAAAGAGTGTGGAGATTGTTGTATCTCAACAGGGGCCATTAAGTCCTTCTATAAGAGTTCACTAACGTGCCGTTAAAGGTGGAACCTTGTGTGCTCTATATCTGTTTTTTTAAATGTATATTTCCCTCCAAGATTGTTTCCCTCCTACTTTGAGACCTATCAAATGTGGTGCGGTAATCTTGGAGTATGGCAGGGTGTGTGGTTTTGAAGTATCGCATGGTCAAGAACCTGGTCGTGCCATGACTAGAGGGATTAGTCTTTGGTTAGATTTTTTCCTTTAGGTTTTAGTTAGTTTTTTTCCTTTTTTTTTCACGTGACGATACTTGGACACATCATTTGCTAATTAGTTACACAGAAGAACCTATCAAACTTCTTAAAGTTATGCAATACTGTGCTAGAGAGGAGAGTATACAATGTAGAGGGTGCTTGACCTACAGATGGGTGACCCCAGATCTAATCTCAGCACCAGAAATGGTCCCCTGAGAGCCATTACCTATAATCCTTGAGCACCAGCACCTAGAAAAAGCCCTGATCACCACTGGCTCTGGTCCAAAAACCAAAAGAGAAAAAAAAATCCACAAATTATTTTAATATATGTATTTGACCACACAATTTAGTGATCCCTCAGCTAAAAGATTCCATATGAAAAAGTATGCTTGGGGGGCCGGAGCAATAGCACAGCAGGTAGGGCGTTTGCCTTATATCCGACTGACCTGGGTTCACTCCCCGGTATACCATATGGTCCCCCGAGGACCACCAGGAGTAATTTCTGAGTGCAGAGCCAGTAGGAACCCCTGAGCATCACTGGGTGTTACCCAAAAAGAAAAAACAAAAACTAAAATAAAAAAAATAAATAAAAAGGAAAACTAATTTTGGGGCTGGAGCGATAACATCGTGTGTAGGGTGTTTGCCTTGCACCGACATTAGATTCCCAGCTTCCCCTATGGTCCCCCAAACACCGCAAGGAGTAATTCTTGACTACAGAGCCAGGAGTAACCACTTTGCATCTTCGGATATAAACCACCCCCTCCCCCCAAAAAAGCAAGAGAAAAGAAAAGTATTGTTCACAGTAGGTAGGGCATTTGCCTTGCATGTGGCCAAGCTGGGTTCGATTCCTCTGTCCCTCTCGGAGAGCCCGGCAAGCTACTGAGAGTATCCCGCTGCATGGCAGAGCCTGGCAAGCCAAAACAGTCACGAGTCTCACAATGAAGACGTGACTGGTGCCCTCTCGAGCAAACCGATGAACAATGGGAGGACAGTGACATTGACAGTGATTGTTCACATAAACTACTTGCGATGTATGTGCCCTTAACTTAAAGTGCAGAATTAGCTGTCAGGGCGATAGGACAACGGGTTGGCATTGGTCTATCATGAGGTTGAACGTGTCTTTGATCCCCTGAGCATCACCGGGAGTCATTACTGAATTTGGAGGCAGGAGTAACACCTGAGCACTGCTGGGTGTGACCCAAAGAAAATCAAACCTATAAAAAATTTACACAGGAACAAAAATCTCCAAACAAAAAGAATGCATTTAATTGAAATGAAACGACTGGGAGGGAATTTTTGAGCTATGTAATTTGAAGGAACAGAAAATATTTTTTCACAATCAATATTATCCAAACTAGTAGGGAAATATCCAGGCACTTGGACAACATGGTAAACCATGGCTCTCTGATACTTATCTGACAAGATTTTGGAAGTTATAAATATAAGGATATAACAGTAGGATCCAATAGAATACAACTTTAGAATGTATGTAGTTCAATACTATTTAAGAACCTTTTCTGTAATACCTATTGAAGTATGAAACAGGATTTGGTTGTAAGCTTGGTTTCATTTCAAGAGCAAATATATCTAAGTATGGGTGAGCGATGACTGTGGAGACAATAGGTTCGCCCAATTTGAGAAATTTTAGCCCACAAGTCTTGCAAAATGAGACTGCCCTTTAAGGAAACAATTCAGCCCCCAAATGTTTTCGTCCCGTGAACTTCTTGAGAAGTATGATATGCCATTCACTTAAGCTGCAAATGAAGTCTCCTCTTTCACTACATATTATAGATCTCCCAGAGAGGATGTAAGGGACTCAGCTATAATTTACACACTCGTCGCAGCATAGGCAAAATCTATTCATGTCGAAGTGTATTTCGAAGACAGAGGAAGTGCTCTGCTTGTAGAGAATTTGGTAAATGACATTGCTCAAAAGCTGACGTCACAGAATCTGAAACCTGATGACAGTGATATGGGTCCAAAGATGACGACTTAAAGGCTTGATCTTAGCGTGCACAAAATAAGACGCAGGTGAATGAGATAGCCTATCATTTTTTCCCCTTTCCGCTACTGTGAACAGATTCTGATGGCCCCTTCTACATTTTTGTCTTCCTGCAAGTTCTCAGGCTCTTTCTGATGAACAGGGAGTTAGCAACTGTTAGCCTAAATTTTTGCCCAAATTTAGGGTCACCTAGAGGATCAGATCATGGGCAATACCCAAGGCATATAACCAGAAACAGATCTGCTGGATTCTTGTTTTCTCTGCAATTAGAAAAATACAGGTGCTGAAGTGATAGCACAGTAGGCAGGGCATTTGGTTTGCACGCGGTCGACCCAGGTTCAATTCCCAGCATCCTATAGAGTCCCCTGAGCACCGCCAGGAGTCATTCAGGAGTGAAGAGCCAGGAAGAACCCCTGACCATCACCTCATCACCGGGTGTGACCCAAAAAAGAAAAAAAAATACAAAAAGCCCAATTTCCATTTCAACAAGCCCACACAACCTTCCCTGATCTTTAACTTAGCTGCATTTTCTGTAACACAAAGATTCTGCTTTCCTCTTAAAACCACAGCAGAAGAGCCTTAGTTAAGTGAGTCCTATCCAGGGGAATTCCTTGTCCTTTCTCCTCTCCTTTCCAACAGATTTTTCTACCTTCCCACTCCGAGCACTTTTTATCAACCCAATGTTTTCGTTCTTGAATCTATTAAAGATATTGGGAATCATTGAACCGGCACCCACGGTCCCTGCTCCTTCCATCACAAGAAGATAAGTAAGAAAATATGTGACTCTTCCCGAGTCCTGATTTTTCCCTCCTCTCTTTCACAGTCTCAGGAAAAAATTACTTCACCTTTTGCCATCAATCCAAGTACATGTTGGTCCTCTGCGCCACGAACACCGATGCAAATGGACTCGTCACAAATGTGGTAGAAGCTGCCGGTATGCTTCTCATTCTGGGCAGAATAAGTGAATGTTTTGACATGTAGACTTTACTTAAGGAAACGATACACACATGCATTGAATTGAAAAAAGAATGAGTCCCACATATCCTGGAGACCTGGAGTTTCCGCTAATAGAAGCCCAGAATGCACTCTCCAGTCCAATATATCTCTCAGCAAATAAACATACCCTGGAGTTATGATATATTTAACCCTACCGAGCACAGTGGGTAGGGCGTTTGCCTTGCACGGGGCTGACCGAGGCTTGATTTCTCTGTCCCTCTCGGAGAGCCCGGCAAGCAACCAAGAGTATGCTGCCCTCTTGGAAGAGCCTGGCAAGCACCACATGGCGTATTTAACATATGGCCAAAAGAGTCACAACAAGTCTCACCATGAAGACGTGACTGGTTCCCGATGAGCAAATGGATGAACAATGGGAGCACAGAGCTACAGTACTCTTATGGGAAATCAAGCCACCCTCCCACCCCGAACAAAAACCCTAAGGATGAAATGTGCCCCTTAGCTATCATAGTTTAGGACATGGAACGCAAACCATTTGCTCGAGGGGACCTAAGGAAAAATAAAATCAGTGACAGATACCTTTCAGCTGCAGAACTGCACCAGGTCAGCCTAGAGTATCACTGTGTTCAGTCTTTTAGACGTACGAGCAACCTGGTCAAAAATTGAGTGAGAAGCATTCAGGACTTGATATTTTCAGGGCGTCTTCGGGTAGCTATGTGAAATACCCCAGGCTTTGCTCAAGGGAACTGTGGAGTGATGATGTGCTCACTTAGCATCCTCCTGACATCTCTATCAGAAAGGACTCACCTGTTCAAGACCCAGAGGAGGGGTACTGCGAGGGAGGGATGTTGCATTCAACAACCTGGGTAGCCTGGGGAAGACAGGGAAATCTATCCTTCTGCATGGGGTGACTGTGGCCCATTCTAAAGAGTAGGATGCATTGTAATGACTGTCTTTTTCCCTTCTTCTCTGCCCATTGCAGTAAGACCTGGCCACAAATTCAATTGGGCAGATCAGATTGTGTACACAAACTTGGTAAAGCAACACGGTATCAACGAAGAAAACATCTTGAATGTCGAATCAGCAGGTAAATTAACTGTTTGCTCTTCTTGGGTATAAAAGTGGCCATTCTGAACTTTTCTTCAAGAAAGCTTTATTATCTAGTGTCCCTTGGACACCTGGGATCTGGGAAAAAAAATTTTTGATGAATGTAGTGCTTAGAAATATTGAAAGTATCAGCTATCATTTTGAACCCTCTCTTAATTCTCATCCACAGATACCTGCCCTCAGTAAGGACATCTGTTGGGTGAGTGATGATAGGGTTTCTCCTGATATTTTACGAGGTGAGGGTGACTTTGGGAGGGGTGTCCACTTGAAACAGTAAGATACGACTCCTCTGAAGAGAGGGGTGGCAACGACTATGATGCAGACACGTGTATGTGTGCGAATTTAAACCATGCTCCACGCTAACGTGGAACTATCGCATAGAATTGGGATTCTGTGTTTCGAGGACAAAAGTTTTTTAAAAACAGTGAAGCATTGTACTCTGAATGAGGTTTTAATCTTGCGAATCCCAGTGACAGCAAGCTATCATAGGAACTCTTCTAGAGATGTCCATGTCATTCAAGGAAGTCTCATGTCTCCTATGTGGAGTGTGCCAGCCCTTGTGTTACATATCCTGTACACCACATTTGGTCTCTGAGAACAGCTAAGTGACGTCCAATTACCCACCAGTCCCCAAGAAATAAGAAAAGAAGTCCAATAGGGCACACACTTGCAGAGTTCAGTTCCCCATGTCATGCAGCCACGAACACGTTTCTATATTACCTTCTTGATGTTGATTTGCTTCGGAGAGCCCGGCAAGCTACCGAGAGTATTCAATATGCCAAACACAGTAACAACAAAGTCTCCAATGGAGACGTTACTGGGCCCACTCGAGCAAATCGATGATCAACGGGAGGGCCTTTACTTTACTTACTTTTACTTCTTGATGTAAGGTCTCCTAGAAGATCATCCACGACCACATGTATTATAGCAGTGAAGTTCTTACCCTGAATATCACAGATGAAGGTTCATGCCACAAATTCTGCAGTAAAATTTCTTTTACAGGGGCTGGAGTGATAGCATAGTTGGTAGGGCATTTGCCTTGCACACGACCAACCTGGGCTTGATTCCCAGCCTCCAATAGGGTCCCCCTAGCACAGCCAGCAGGAATTCCTGAGTGCACAATCCAGGAGTCACCCAGGAGCATTGATGGGAGTGAGCCAAAAAGCCAAAAAAAATCTCTTATAAATTACATTTATAACTGCTCCCTCATTCCCAAAATGTTTACCACAATGGAACCCTTGGAATCTATATAAAATTTTTTTAATGTTTTAATTTTTGTAGACCTCTCCAGATCCTGCTGACCTCTACAAAAGCAGTCGCATCTCAGAAACCAGATCAGGAATCCAATTGTAATTCCTTCTTTCCTACTATCTTCATGAGCTCAGCCCATGGTTTCCTCTTCTTTCCTTTCACACACGTTGTTGTATTACATTGGATGCCTAAATTAATAAACTGATCATTCTATGCACAAGGCTGTGTTTGATGCAACGACTCTTATTTGGAAAGCACAAAAATAACTGCTTGAATAGGAGTATTTCGACAATTACCTCTCCTCCAAAATGGGGATTCGTTCTCTTTAGGCAGATGGAATCCTATTCGGAAGTGTCTTGGTCAGTGGAGAAATAAGATCAACTATCTCGAGGATGATACTTTTCATTATATTGATTAGATTACTAATTGATTGGATATCCCTTGCATGTCCCATGAAGGATAAGAGAAAATGATCAAGCTTTAATCGAATTTAATTTAATCAGACATATATCAATTCTATTCTGATTTCCCAGTTAATGCTAGAACATATGTCAAACACTGCATGCGTGAACAGTATTAACTATCTGGTCGGAGAGAAGGGGATAGGATATAATAGAAGACAACATGGTATGGCCAATGTCATAACTTAGAGGAATTACTACTCTCAAAACTTTTCCTCTTGGGGCAGAAGCAATAATACTATTATTATTAGGTTAGGGCATTTGCCATGCATGTGGCCGACTTGGGTTCGATCCCCGGTGTCCCAGTTGGTCCCATAAGCACCACCAGGAATAATTCCTGAGTGAAAAGCCAGGAGCAACCCCTGAGCATCACTGGGTGTGACACCCCCCAAAAATCCTAAATCAATAACATTTTTATTTAAAGCTCTTTCTGGAAATAACAGTTCGTTTTTTCATGACAGGTTTCTCACTAAAAGTAGAAAAGTGGCTGAAATTTGAGAGATGTTATATATCATGACACCATTGTAACTTAAGACTGGACATATCTTATACAGTCCCTCTAGCACTAGGAGTGATTCCTGAGTGCATGATCCAGGAGGAACCCCTGACCAACGCCAGGTTTGATCCAAAAAGAAAAAAATATTTAATAGGCATCTGCATAAACCAAGGGTCTGTTTACATAAGGACAGAATGCCCAATAGACTGCTTGCAAAGTTCACTGGTAGGGGACCTTTACTTCCTTAACTAAACGCCATCAATAGATGTGTGGGCAGTTTCCCCTGAGACAAACCAAAAGATTTGCTATCAAGCTTCTTCAATGGATGAACACACAGCGTCTCATGCTGAGTGAAAGGAGTCTGAGGGAGGGGGACAGACATGGAAGGGCTGCACTCATTTGTGGGATGTAAAAACCAGAGTGTGAGAATAATACCCAAATATGGAGGGAACAAAAGAGTCAGGAGGGCTGGTCCAAGGTTGGAAGTTGCCCACAGGTGATGGTGGGGATAAGGCAGTTGGGATAGAGAAGGGGCCACTGTGACAACGAGAGTTGGAAATGACCACACTGGACAAGAACTGAATGCGGAAAGTTGATAAAGGGAGATACATGATAACGTGTTATTACCTGTCTGGTACGGGTGAAAGCAAAAAAAGAAATTTGAGGTTTTTCACTTGGGAAAATTACCATTCTACCAGCACTATCAGGCTGATAAAAGGAGTTGGTTTTAGTTTACCCATCTTTATAAATTTCCCACTTTTGGTGATGGGCTCACTAATGTTTTTGAAGAGAATCATAAATTTTGACACTACTGTAACCACATCCCTGTAATTATTTAATGAAGAAAATTTCAATTTTAACTTTCTTTTGATAAGATCACTCATCTCATCTTGATTAGACTAATATTCTTTTTTTAATTTTTGGTTTAGGGGTCACATTTGATGGTACCCAGAGTTGACTCTGGTTCTGTGTTCAGGGATCATTCCTGGCCCCAGGAATCAAATGGGGTACTGCAAATCAAACCTGGATAGACCATGTGAAGGCACCTCTTCTCTGGGCCCTTCTAGTATATTATTACTTAAATAATGACAAGGCACAAACACCCAAATTATCTAAACCTATATTATCCTGGATAAATGATAGAATTCGATGCCCATTTGATCATGACTATCGTTCAAGTCCACGGAATTAGCAAAATCTATAATGGTCTTCAGTGTATGACGACTTTTCACAATATTTTGAAACCACTTCAGGAATTAAAGTCTATCCCAAATTTAATGAATCAATGTTTCTTTGATTAACCCAAACGCCTTTGCTAAGCGATTATAAAGTCTCTCCATCTATTCATCTATAGCTTGATTCACCTTCATAGCAAAACCATGATCGTTGTGATCTCAAACACCTGTCTTTCTAAGGCACCTCCTAACGAACACAGTGAGGATATGTGTGGCGATTTGGACGCACATATTCTAACATATGCAACAGAATAGTTTTCCAAAATTCAAATGTTTTTGTGGCGATTTGGATGTATCCATTCTTTTATATGCAGTGAAACTGTCTTCCAAAATGCAAATTATTTTGTGTGTAGATATCTGATCCACTCTCAGAGTGTCCCTCATGACTTTGTCACCACAGAAGAATAATGACACATCGCTCGTGCAGTGAAAGTTCACGTAAGTCAAAAATCTGTGTGCTCACTTCCCTCATACTCTGGAGAGAGGGTACTTGGTGGTGGGATTGGTGTTTGAATATGATCTGCAATGAACGTTCGTGAAATACTTCTTGGAAAAGTAATTTAAAAATTTGCAAAAAAAAGAGAAAATTGTATGTAAAAGAAAATTATTTAACACACCAACGGAGAGAGTCAGTAAGAGGTAGAGTGCCTGCCACAGAGGCGGGGAGGTGGGTGGGGTAGAAAGGGTTGGGGGTGGTGGGAGGGATACTGGGAACATTGGTGTTGGAGACTGGGCACCCGTGGAGGGGTGGGTACTTGAAATTGTATGACTGAAACATAATCGCGAAAGTTTGTAAGTCTGTAACTGTGTCTCACCTTGATTCATTAAAAAAATGGAAAAATAAAATCTACTTGCTACCATTTTGCCTGTGCATTCGTAAGTAGCTTCTCTAAAAGAATTATAGATGATGGCGAAGTGTGTACACCTCCATGGGTACCTACGTCCTCAGGTACATACAGACTCGGATAAAATTGTTTTCTCTCTTTTTTCCCACGACATTCTCCTCAGTCTAAATCACCGTGTCTTCTTGTGTCGTTCTGTGACCGCATTCACCTGGATTTTACAAGCGAGGTCAGAAGTTTAAGAAGGAGAACCTGCATGCTCTATTGGAGCAGGTGCCTTGGGATGGAGGGTCGGCTTTTCATCAGATTTGCTGTATGGAAAATAACAACTGCACCCAGGATAGTACCTGCAGTGCCTTTTGAGCTGAGTAGAAAAGTCAGCATCTCACAGGCAACTTTATCCCCGTTGTCTTCAAAACAGAAAATCTCGCAGCAACATTCTCTGTAATAGGCAATGATTTGGGGGACTGCTTCTGAAGAGACACCTGCAATCTCGTTGAAATTGTTTCAGTAGAAATCAAGCATCATGCATTTGCCTGGGTTGGGATAATAATTACAGACTCACTGGAACAGTGAATCGTAGATAGTTGTGTGTGTGTGTGTGTGTGTGTGTGTGTGTGTGTGTGTGTGTCGCCAGAGGCCCATAATTTTACTTTTTTAAAAAAATTATTTTTTTCTGCCTCTCTGAAATATATTCCCAGGAGTGGTATTGCTGGGTCAAATGGGAGCTCAATTTCTAATTTTTTGAAAATCGTCCTTACTGTTTTACAGAGGGCCTGAACCAGTCTGCATTCCCACCAGCAGTGAAGGAGGGTCCCTTTCTTGCCACATCCACGCCAGCACCAGTAGCTTTTGTTCTTGTGGATGTGGGCCAGTCTCTGTGGTGTGAAATGATATCTCATGGTGGTTTTGATCTGCATATCCCTGATGATTAATGATGTAGCGCATTTTCTCATGTGCCTTTTAGTCATTCCGATTTCTTCTTTGAGAAAATTTCTATTCATTTTATTGCCCCATTTTTTGAATGGGGTTGGATTATTTCTTCTTGTGGAGTTCAACCAGTACTTTGTATATCCTTGATATCAACCCCTTGTCAGATGAATAGTGGACGAATGTCCTTTCCCATTCTGTAGACTGTCTTTGTATTTTGGTCACTGTTTCTTTTGCGGTGCAGGAGCTTCGTAGTTTAAGATAGTCCCATTTGTCCATCTCTGTTTTCACTTGCTTGGCCAGCGACGTGACATCTTTGAAGATACCATTAGCTTCAATGTCATGGAGGGTTTTGCCGACTTTGTCTTTAATGTACCTTATGGATTTCAGTCTGATGTTGAGGTCTTTAATCCACTTTGATCTTCCTTTTGTAAGAGATTTTAGGCAGAGATCTCTGCCCACATTTTTGTATGTAGCCGTCCAGTTTTGCCAGCACAATTTGTTAAACAGTCTTTCCTTGCTCCACTTCACTTTTCTTGCCCCTTAAATGAAGTATAGTCGAAGTGACATCTGCACTTGTTTATTCATTGCAGCCCTCCTTACAATAGTTAGAATCGGGAAAAGGCCTGAGTGCACTAGTACACATGAGTGGTTAAAGAAACTTTGGTAATATTTGCACAATGGAGTACTATGTAGCTGTTAGAAAAGAGGAAGTCATGAAATTTACATACAAGAGGTACTACATGGAAAGTTTCATGTTAGGAAGAGAGAGAAGAAAGCTACATGAAAAAAAAATCCCGTTCACAATTGTGCCCCAGAAAATCAAGTACCTAGGATTCAGCTTAACTAAGGAAGTAAAGGACCTGTACAAAGAAAACCTCATACGCTACTTCAGGAAATAAAAGAGGACACGAGGAAATGTATAGATATCCCCTGCTCATGGGTCGGGAGACTTAACATTGTCAATATGGCAATACTACCAAAAGCATTGTATACATTCAATGCAATCCCTATAAGGATACCCATGACATTCTTCAAAGAAATGGAGCAAACACTCCTGGAATTTATACGGAACAATAAGCCCCCACGAATAGCTAAAGCAATTCTTGGGAAAAAGAAAATGGGAGGAATCAACCTCCCGAACTTCAAACTGTACTACAAAGCAGTAATAATTAAAACAGCAAGGTACTGGAACAAAGGCAGAACTGCAGAACCGTGGAATAGGGTTGAATACACTGACATCTCCCCTCAATCACATGATCATCTAATCTTTGATAAAGGTGCAAGTAATGTGAAGTGGAGTAAGGAAAGCCTCTTTAACAAAGTTAGAGAGAGTCCTGCTGGAAGAACTGGATGACTACATGCAAAAAAGTGGGCTCAGAACTCTACCTAACACCATGTACAAAAGTAAGATCAGAATGGATTAAAGACCTCAACATCAGACCAGAAACCATAAGGTACATTGAAGACAAAGTTGGCAAAACCCTCCATGACATTGAAGCTAATGGTATCTTCAAAGATGCCACGCCACTGGCTGAGCAAGTGAAAACAGAGATAGATCAATGGGACTATCTTAAACTAAGAAGCTTCTGCACTTCAAAAGAAACAGTGACCAAAATACAAAGACAGTCTACAGAATGGGAAAGGATATTCGCCGAACACACATCTGACAAGGGGTTGATATCAAGGATATACAAAATACTGGTTGAACTCCACAAGAAGAAAACATCCAACCCCATCAAGAAATGGGGCAATGAAATGAACAGAAACTTTCTCAAAGAAGAACTCCTTCACCAAATACACATCCGACAAGGGGTTGATATCAAGGATATACAAGGTACAGGTTAAACTCCACAAGAAGAAATCACCCAATCCCATCAAAAAATGGGGCGAGGAAATGAACAGAAACTTTCTCAAAGAAGAAATCCGAATGGCAAAAAGGCATATGAGAAAATGCTCTACATCACTAATCATCAGATAGATGCAGATCAAAACCACAATGAGATATCATTTCACACCACAGAGACGGGCCCACATCCACAAGAACAAAAGCAACTGGTGCTGGTGCGGATGCGGCGAGAAAGGGACCCTGTTTCACTGCTGGTGGGAATGCCGGCTGGTCCAACCCTTTTGAAAAACAGTATGGATGATCCTCAAAAAATTAGAATTTGATCTGCCATTTGACCCAGCTATAGTACTCCTGGGAATATATCCCAGAGAGGCAAAAAGGTATAGTCGAAGTGACATCTGCAATTGTTTGTTCATTGCAGCACTCTACAATAGCCAGAATCTGGAAAAAACCTGAGTGCCCAAAAGCAGGTGACTGGTTAAAGAAACTTTGGTAAATTTACACAATGGAGTACTATGTAGCTGTTAGAAAAGATGAAATTATGAAATTTACATACAAGTGGTACTACATGGAAAGTATCATGTTAAGCGAAATGAGCCAGAAAGAGCGGGATAGACACAGAAAGATTGCATTCATCTGGGGAACATAAAGCAAGAAAAAGGGAGACTAACACCCAGGAATGGCTGAGATTTGTACCAGGAATTTTGCTTCATGAATGGAAGGCCAGCCACAAGTTCTAGGTGAAAAGGAAGCTCAGATAGAGAAGAGAGCACTAAATAAAGGGTGTTGTGAGGACCCTCCCAGGGTGGGAGAAGCATGCTAAAAGTAGTCTATAGACCAAACATGATTGCCACTCAATGCATCTCTTGCAAAACACAGTACCCAAAAGAAGAGAGAGAGAACAAGGGGGAACACCCTGCCACAGAGGCAGGTGGGACGGGGGGGATGGGGGGTGGGGGGATGCTGTAACCCGTGGTGCTGGATGATGGGCACTGGTGGAGGGATGGGTACTTGATCATCGTATAACTGAAACCAAGCACAAAATTTGTAAGTCTATAACTGTACCTCATGGTGTTTCACTAATAAAAAAAAAAAAGAAGAAGAACTTCAAATGGCAAAAAAGCACATGAGAAAATGCTCTACATCATTAAACATCAGGGAGATGCAGATCAAAACCACAATGAGATGCCATCTCACACCTCAGAGACTGGCCCACATTCAAAAGAACAAAAGCAACCGATGCTGGCGTGGATGTGGCGAGAAAGGGACACTCCTTCACTGTTGGTGGGAATGTTGACTGGTTCAGCCCTTCTGGAAAACAGTATGGACGATTCTCAAAAAATTAGAAATTGAGCTCCCATTTGACCCAGCAATACCACTCCTGGGAATATCTCCCAGAGAGGCAAAAATGTATAGTCGAAGTGACATCTGCACTTGTTTGTTCATTGCAACACTCTTTACAATAGCCAGAAACTGGAAGAAACCTGAATGCCCAAGAACAGATGACTGGTTAAAGAAACTTTGGTACATCTACACAATAGAGTACTATGTAGCTGTTAGAAAAGATGAAGGCATGAAATTTATATACAAGTGGTATAACATGAAAAGTATCATGCTAAGCAAAATGAGTCAGAAAGAGCGGGATACACATAGAAAGATTGCAGTCATCTGGGGAATATAAAGTAACAAAATATGAGATTAATACCCAAGAATAGCTGAGATCAGCACCAGGAGGATTATTCCATAGCTTAGAGGCCAGTCAGGCATTCTAGGGGAAAGGGCAGCTCAGATAGAGAAGGGAGCACCAAATAAAGGATGTTTGGAGGATCCTCCCAGGAGGGGAGATGCATGTTGAAAGTAGACTATGGACTGAACATATTTGCCACTCAAAGCCTCTTTTGCAGACCACAACACCCAAAAGGAGAGAGAGAACACAAGGGATCGCCCTGCCACAGAGGCAGGGTGGGATGGGAGGAATGGGGGTGGGAAGGATATTATCCATGGTGGTGGAAAATGGGCACTGGTGGAGGGATGGGAGTTTGGTCATTGTAGGACTGAAACTAAAAATGAAAGCTTTGTACTGTATCTCACCGTGATTCAATAAAGAAAAGAATAAAATTAAAACAACAACAACAACAACAAAATAAAGATGCCTTTAGCTTCAGTGTCATGGAGGGTTGTTCTCCATGTACCTTATGGATTCAGGTCTGAAATTGAGGTTTTTAATCAATTTTTAAATGGTTTTAAATGACTTTCTAGCTGGCATTAAACAGAGGTTTGAGTTATTATTTTTGCCTGGTCCAGTTTTCCCAGAAACATTTGTTGAAGAGGCTTATCCTGCCCCACTTCACATCTTACTCCTTTATTAAAGATTAAGATATATACTTGAGCAACTGTTTCAGGATAGTCAACTCTTCCATTGGTCTGCGGGTACATCTTTATGCTAATGCCATGCTGTTTTAATTACTTCTGCTTTGTAGTACAGTTTGAAGTGAGGGAAAAGAGTGACTCCTATTTTTTTTTTGCCCCAAGGTTTATTGTTCCATATAAATTTCAGGAGTGTTTTGTCTATATGTTTGAAAAATGTCACGAGTACCCGTAGAGAGACCACCTTGAATCTGTAAAATAATTGGGAGAGTATTGTCATTTTGAAGATGCTAATCCTTTGGATCCATGAGCAGGGGATGTGTCTCCATTTCCTTGTGTCCTCTTTCACTTCCTGAAGTTGAGTATTGTAGTGTTTACATTATGCAGGGGTTCATCAAGTCTTTGTTCAAGTCGATGGGTATTATTTCACTTGGAAAACAGGTTGATACATTTTGAAAATCAAATCCTCGGAAGTATGGCACTGCCAACAGGTCAACCTGTACCTGTGTGGCAAGTGCGTCAGCAGCCTGATGGTGACTTCAGACTTCCTGTCACGATCACCATCAGCCTGTTGTACGTTGATTGCCTCGAGCAGGCACCAGTAATGTCTTCTTCGAACTTGCCCTGACATTCCAAAAAGTTCCACGTTCAAGGCTCTTTCAGGGTTAGGAGAATGAGACTTCCCGACACACCAAAATTGCCACTGTGCCTTTGGCCAGATCCCAACAACTTGGGACCAAGTTTATCAAGAGATTCAATGGCCAAAAGTTAGATAAGTGGGAGCCATTCCCACAAACCGCCTCAGGCTCAGCTATAGAAGCTCATTGATTGTCCTTATTTCAGAGACCATAGATAGATCTTGAAAGAGATCAAAAGCCACAGTTCATCTCAGACCTGTTCATGGCTGAACTGACCGGGGTAAACAGAGAGGGGGCAGGTCGCCCTGGGTACGCCCCTCCCAAGCAGATTGCCAGGCAGCCACTTGGTTCCACAATCCAAAATCTTTGCCATAGCCCTGGCTTGACTCCATTGTCTCAGGACAAAACTCACCAAGATAGAATCTGCTGAAAAGTTTGGTGTGTGCGTTTTGTGACTGAAATCTCCAGGCTTTCTTGGTGTCAGGATGTGCTAGCTACCTCCACCTCCCTGTACTTCTCGGGACCTCAGCAGTAACATCCACACCCCAAAGCCAGTTGACAATTTTACGTCCTGAAAAAATACAGAATACCCTGAACAAACATCATGACCTCTTATCAACTGTACTGGAAACCATAATGCATAAAAGGTAACAAAGAGACAGAGGAAGAGGGAAAGTGTGTCCCATAGAGGGAGTCTGGGGGTCAGCATTGGAGGTTTGGGGGATTATGGTGGGGAAACTGGGGACATAGGTGGTGGGAAATGTGCACTTGTTGAGGGATGGGTGCTGGACCATTGTATGCCTGGAACCCAGTTATGAAAATCTTTCTAATGGTCTACCTCATGCGCATCCAATTTAATTTTTTTTAATAAGTAATGTAAAGCGATAGCACAGTGGTAGGGCATTTGCCTTGCATGCAGCCAACGTGGCCGACCCGAGTTCGATTCCTCCACCCCTCTTGAAGACACTGGCAAGCTACCGAGAGTATCTCGCCCGCACAGCAGAGCCTAGAAAGGTACCTGTGACGTATTCAATATGCCAAACACAGTAACAGCAAAGTCTCCAATGGAGACGTTACTGGGCCTGCTCAAGCAAATCGATGAACAACGGGAGTACAGTGATTATTGTAATGTAAAGTAATGGAATGGGAAAGTAACCTCAAGGATAATAGAGATAAGGACCAGGAGGATTGCTCCATGGCTTGGCAGCCGGCCTCACATACCAGGGAAGAGAGAGCTCAGATGGAGAAGGAATCACATAGTAAAAAATGCTTGGAGTTTCCGCTCGGGATAGGAGTGTGGTCATGGATGATCTTCTAGGAGACCTTACATCAAGAAGGTAAGATAGAGACATGTTCATGACTGCATGACATGGGGAACTGAACTGTGCAAGTGTGTGCCCTTTGGACTTCTTTTCTTATTTCTTGGGGGCTGGTGGGTAATTGTACCTCACTTGGATGTGCTCACAGACCAAATGTGGTGCACAGGATATGTAACTCAAGGGCTGGCACACTCCACATAGGATACATGAGACGTCCTTGAATGACATGGACATCTCTAGAAGAGTTCCTATGATAGCTTGCTGTCACTGAAATTCACAGGATTAAAGCCTCATTCAGAGTACAATGCTTCACTGTTTTTGAAAAACTTTTGTCCTCGAAACGCAGAATCCCCATTCTATGCCATAGTTCCATGTTAGGGTGGAGCACGGTTTAAGTTCGCACACATACACGTGTCTGCATCATAGTCCTTGCTACCCCTCTCTTCAGAGGAATCGTATCTTATTGTTTCAAGCGGACACCCCTCCCAAAGTCACCCTAACCTCGTGAAATATCAGGAGATACCCTATCATCACTCACCGAACAGATGTCCTTATTTAGGCCAGGTATCTGTGGATGAGAATTAAAAGAGGGTTCAAAAGCACAGCTGATACTTTCAATAATTCTAAGCACGACATTGATCAAAAAAAATTTTTCCCCAGAATCCAGGTGTCCAAGGGACACTAGGAAATGAAGCTTTCTTGAAGAAAAGTTCAGGATGGCCACTTTTATACCCAAGAAGAGCAAACAGTGAATTTACCTGCTGATTCGACATTCAAGATGTTTTCATTGTCAATACCATGTTGCTTTACCAACTCTCTGTACACTCTGCGATCTGCCTTTTTGAATCTGTGGCCAGGTCTTACTGCAATGGGCAGAGAAGAAGGGAAAAAGACAGGCATTACACTGCATCCTAGCCTTTAGAATGCGCCACAGTCACCCCATGCAGAAGGATAGATTTCCCTGTCTTCCCCAGGCTACCCAGGTTGTTGAATACAACATCCATCCCTCGCAGTACCCCTCCTCTGGGTCTCCCAACAGGTGAGTCCTTTCTGACAGAGATGTCAGGAGGATGCTAAGTGAGCACATAATCACTCCACAGTTCCCTTGAGCAAAACCTGGGGTATTTCACATAGCTACCCGAAGACGCCCTGAAAATATCAAGTCCTGAATGGATCTTACTCAATTTTTGACCAGGTTGCTCATACGTCTAAAAGACCGAACACAGTGATACTCTAGGCTGGTCTGGTGCGGTTTTGCAGCTGAAAGGTCTCTGTCAACGATTTTATTTTTCCTTGGGTGCCCTGATGCCAATGCTTTGCGTTCCAAGTCTTAAACTATTTTACCTAAGGGTCATATTTCATTCTTCTGTTTAAGGGTAGGGGGGTGCTTCGATTTCCCATAAGAACACTGTAGCACTGTGTTCCCATTGTTCGTCGATTTGCTCAAGCAGCCACCAGTCCTGCCACTTGTTGTGACTGTTTTGTGCATATATCTGAAACGCCAGGGCTGCTTGCCAGGCTCTGCCAAGAGGGCGGGATCCTCTTGTTAGCTTGCTGGGCTCTCCAAGACGACAGAGAAATCGAACCTGGATCAGCCGTGTGCAAGGCAAACGCCCTACCCGCTATGCTTGGTAGGGCTAAATATATCATAACTCCAGGGTATGTTTATTTGCTGAAATCAAAACTTGATTTTCCCGGATGAGAGATATATTGGACTGGAGAGTGCATTCTGAACTGCTATGAGCGGAAACTCCAGGTCTCCAGAATATGTGGGACTGATATTTTTTCTCAATTCAATGCAAGTGTGTCTTGTTTCCTTAATAAAGTCTACATGTGAAAACATTCACTTATTCTGCTCAGAAGGAGAAGCATACCGGCAGCATGGACCACGTCTGTGACGAGTCCATTTACATCAGTGTTCTGGAAGCAGAAGACCAACAGGTTCTTGGATTGATGGCAAAAGTCGAAGACATTTTGTCCTGAGACTGTGGAAGAGAGGGGGGAAAATCAGAAATCAGGAGGAGTCAAATATTTTCTTATTTATCTTCTTGGGCTGAACGGAGGAGGGACCATGGGTGCGAGTTCGATGATCACCATGTCTTTAATAGCTTCAAGAATGACAATATTGGGTTCATAAAAAGTGCTCAGAGTGGGAAGGTAAAAAGTCGATTTGACTGGAGAGGAGAAAGGACAAGGAATTCCCTTGGATAGGACTCACTTAACTAAGGCTCGTCCGCTGTGGTTTTAATAGGAAATTGGAATCTTTGTGTTCCAGAGAATGCGGCTAAGTTCAAGATCAGGGATGGTTGTGTGGCCATGTTGAAATGGAAATTAGGCTCTTTGTATTTTTCTTTCCTTCTTTGGGTCACACCCACTGATCTGGTGATGGGAAGGGGTTTCTCGTGGTTCTTCTCTTAGGAATTACTTCTGGAGGTGCTCGGGGACCCGACGGGATGCTGGGAATTGAACCCAGGTTGACCGCATGCAAGGCAAATGTCCTACCAACTGTGCTATCACTCCAGCCCCTGTATTTTTTTATCTGCAGAGAAAACAAGAATCCAGCAGATCCTTTTCTAATTATTTCCCTTAGGTCCTGTCCATGATCTGATCCTCCAGGTGAACCTAAGTTCTGAGCAGAATTTAGGCTGGACTGTTGGTAATTCCCTGTTCATCAGAAAGAGCCTGAGAACTTGCAGGAAGACAAGAATGTAGAAGGGGCCGTCAGAATCTGTTCACTATAGTGGTTAGGGGGAAAAATGGGAGACTTTCTCATTCCCCTGCGTCTTATTTTGTACACGCTAAGATCAAGCCTTTAAGTCGTCATCTTTGGACCCATATCACTGGCATAAGGTTTTAGATTCTGTGACATCATCCTCTGAGCAATGTCATTTACCAAATTCTCCACAGGCAGAATGCTTTCCCCATCTTCAAAATACATCTAGACATGAATAGATTTTGCCTATGCTGCGACGAGTGTGTGAATTATAGCTGAGTTCCTTACATCTTCTCTGGGGGACCTATAATATGTAGTGAAAGAGGTGACTTCATTTGCAGCTTAAGTGAATTGCATATCACAGTTCTCAAGAAGTTCACTGGAAGAATAACTTTAGAGAATGAATTGTTTACTTAAAGGCAGACTCATTTCCCAAGACTTGTGGGTTAAATTTTCTGATATTGGGCGAACCTATTACCTCCACAGCCATCGCTCACAAATACTTAGGTATGTTTGCTGTGGTGTCATGGCTTGGTGGTCATGGGTTCCTCCTGAATCTGCACTCAAGAATTACTCCAGGGGGTGCTTGGGTGACCACATCGGAATCTGGAGATCAATCCCAGTTCTGTCGGGTGTCAGGAAAAAGCCCTACCCTCTGTGCTATTGCTCCGGCCCCCCAAGCATACTTTTTCATATGGATTTCTTTAGCTGGGGAATCACTGAATTGTGTGGTCAAATAAATTGATTAAAGTAAATGGTGGGGTTTTTTTTCAATTTTGGTTTTTTGGACCATAGTCAGTGGTGATCCGGGCTTTTTCTAGGTTCTGATGAACAGGGATTATAGGTCATGGCTCTCAAGGGACCATTTCTGGTGCTGAGATTAGATCTGGGGTCACCCATCTGTAGGGCAAGCACCCTCTACATTGTACACTCTCTGTCAAGCACAGTATTGCATCAATTTAAGAAGTTTGAGAGGTTTCTCTGTGTAACGAATGAGCGAATAATGCGTCCAACTATCGTCATGTGAAGAAAAAGGAAGAAATCTAACTAAAGAAATGGAAATAAAAGTCTAACTAAAGACTAATTCCTCTATTCATGGCACGTCCAGGTTCTTGGCCGTGCGATACTTCAAAACCACACACCCTACCCATACTCCAAGATTACCGCAGCACATTTGGTAGAGCTCAAGGTAGGAGGCAAACAATCTTAGATGGAAATATACATTGAAAAAAAACAGATATAGAGCACACAAGATTCCACCTTTAAAGACACGTTAGTAAACTCTTATAGAAGAACTTAATGATCCTTCTTCACAAACAACAATCTCCACACTCTTTCCTCTAAGTATACTTTTTTGGGAACATTTTCATTGGTCTTTCACAACAAGCAAGACAAAATATATTATTTTGGTTCTTGTTTGGGACAGGCCTTGGACTTCAGGATGGAAAAGATTGCAATATGGTGGAAGGATAGTGTGATGGAGGTGAGATGGGGGTTCGAATATTAAATGTCATCACATATCGTGAACTACATTATAAAATAAAATAAGAAGAAGAAGAAGAAGAAGAAGAAGAAGAAGAAGAAGAAGAAGAAGAAGAAGAAGAAGAAGAAGAAGAAAAAGAAGAAGAAGAAGAAGAAAAACACCAGCCCCCTCCTGCCCAAAGCACAAAGACTCACATTCAGCGTTGTAGTCTTCGGAACCTTCTATTTTATTTCCAACTACGGAGAAGTTTTCACACTTTCCGTTACTCCTAAAAAATAGATCAATAAAATTTTCCGTGATTTGTCACGGAACGCTCCAACGCAGATGGCTGGATGAAGAGAGTATGGCCCAGACAGCTATGGCTGAGTTCCAAGAGGATGTCAAGTCATCTGACTGACATCTATGTGGAGATCTCTGCTGAGTGGATTGAGTCACAGAGAGAGAGAGAGAGAGAGAGAGAGAGAGAGAGAGAGAGACATAGAGAGAAAGATATCCAGAAGGATTTCTCAAATGTTCGTGGAAACATTATAGGGGAATAATTGTATCCTGTAGACTGAAACATCACAGGGGAATCAACCAATGCCTACAAAGGTGACAGAAACCAAGACTTGAGAACTGCTTCCCAGTAGGAATCTGGCCACTTGGTTAGCTGGTCACTCGTCTCCCCATAGATGGAGTAACTGGGACTCTTGTGGAAGGAAATGGTCCCTGGTGAAGGGACTGGTGTCGAATTCTTGCACGAAAGAACCCCAATTGTGGATAACATAATATATTTATGCAGTGTTTTGACAGTGTGTGATCTCACTTCAGTTTGGTTTTCACTGAAGTATCTATCCCAATTTCGAGTATTTCCAATGTCCCATCGAGTATCCAGCAGACACTGAATTCACGATCATCTTTAATCAAATCTCTTTCACACGAACTTTTCTCTCTGATCTTGGATTCTACACCTCAATAACTCAGTTGGTGTTTCTAACGAAGCATCACACTTACTGAGGACTATCTCTCAGATCATGTCTGTGGTTTAGATTATTAATATTTTACCTATCACTCATCCTGTGTGGGAATCGTTAACCAAAACAAAACCAAAGCAAACCAAAAACAAAAACCACTGATATTTCAATGGTCAAGATCAGGAATCTTTTTTGTCATTTTCTGATTGTCATATTTTATAGGCAAATAAAAATTGTTCCATAAACATTCAACAGATGTTATGTGGAACCATTCACTGATGACAGTCTAACGTGAAAAATATCAGGGATGGTTGTGTGGCCATGTTGAAATGGAAATTGGGCTCTTTGTATTTTTCTTTTTTCTTTTTTTTATCATTTTTTTATTAGTGAAACACCATGAAGTACACTTATAGACTTATAAATTTTTGTGCTTGGGTTTCAGTTATACAATGATCAAGTACCCATCCCTCCACCAGTGCCCATCCTCCCCCACCACGGTCCTAGCATCCCTCCCACCCCCCATCCCCCCGCCCATCCCACCCTGCCGCTGTGGCAGGTCATTCCCCCCTGTTCTCTCTCTCTTCTTTTGGGTACTGTGTTTTGCCAGAGAGGCATTGAGTGGCAATCATGCTTGGTCTATAGATTACTTTTAGCATGTCTCTCCCACCCTGGGAGGGTCTTCACAACACCCTTTATTTGGTGCTCTCTTCTCTATCTGAGCTTCCTTCTCACCTAGCACATGTGGCTGGCCTTCAAGTCATGGAGCAAAATTCTTGGTACTAATCTGAGCCATTCCTGGGTGTTAGTCTCCCGTTTTGTTGCTTTATGTTCCCCAGATGAATGCAATCCTTCTGTGTCTATCCCGCTCTTTCTGACTCATTTCGCTTAACATGATACTTTCCATGTAGTACCACTTTTATGTAAATTTCATAACTTCATCTTTTCTAACAGCTACATAGTACTCCATTGTGTAAATGTACCAAAGTTTCTTTAACCAGTCATCTGCTTTTGGGCACTCAGGTTTTTTCCAGATTCTGGCTATTGTAAAGAGTGCTGCAATGAACAAACAATTGCAGATGTCACTTCGACTATACCTTTTTGCCTCTCTGGGATATATTCCCAGGAGTGCTATACCTGGGTCAAATGGAAGATCGAATTCTAAGTTTTTGAGAATCGTCCATACTGTTTTCCAAAAGGGTTGGACCAGCCTGCATTTCCACCAGCAGTGAAGGAGGGTCCCTTTCTCGCCACATCCGCGCCAGCACCTGTTGCTTTTGTTCTTGTGGATGTGGGCCATTGTCTGTGGTGTGAGATGATATCTCATTGTTGTTTTGATCTGCATCTCTCTGATGATTAGTGATGTAGAGCATTTTCTCATGTGCCTTTTTGCCATTCGGATTTCTTCTTTGCGAAAGTTTCTGTTCATTTCCTCGCCCCATTTTTTGATGGGATTGGGTGATTTCTTCTTTTGTAGTTTAACCAGTACCTTGTATATCCTTGATATCAACCCCTTGTCGGATGTGTATTTGGTGAATATCCTTTCCCATTCTGTAGGCTGTCTTTGTATTTTGGTCACTGTTTCTTTTGAGGTGCAGAAGCTTCTTAGTTTAAGATAGTCCCATTTGTCTATCTCTGTTTTCACTTGCTCGGCCAGTGGCGTGACATCTTTGAAGATACCACTAACTTCAATATCGTGGAGAGTTTTGCCAACTTTGTTTTCAATAAACATTATGGATTCCGGTCTGATGTTGAGGTCATAAATCCATTTCGATCTTACTTTTGTGCATGGCGTTAGGCAGAGATCTGAGCCCACTTTTTTGCATGTACCCGTCCAGTTTTGCCAGCACAATTTATTAAAGAGGCTTTCCCTGCTCCATTTCACTTTTCTTGCCCCCTTATCGAAGATTAGATGATTATATGTTTGGGAGGAGATGTCAGTATATTCAACTCTGTTCCATTGGTCTGCAACTCTGCCTTAGTTCCAGTACCATGCTGTTTTGATTATTACTGCTTTGTAGTAGAGCTTGAAGTTAGGTAGGTTGATTCCTCCCATTTTCTTTTTCCCAAGAATTGCTTTAGCTATTCGTGGGGGCTTATTGTTCCATATAATTTTCAGGAGTGTTTGCTCCATTTCTTTGAAGAATGTCGTGGGTATCCTTATAGGGATTGCATTGAATTTGTACAGTGCCTTGGGAAGTATTGCCAATTTGACAATGTTGATTCTCCCCATCCATGAACAGGGGATATTTTTCCATTTCCTCGTGTTCTCTTTTATTTCCCGAAGTAGCATTTTGTAGTTTTCTTTGTACAGATCCTTTACTTCCTTAGTTAAGCTGATTCCTAGATACTTGATTTTCTGGGGCACAATTGTGAATGGGATTGTTTTCTTGATGTCAATTTCTTCTCTTTCGCTATTTGCGTATAGGAATGCCATGGATTTTTGGGTATTGATTTTTTAGCCTGCCACTTTACTATACAAGCCTATTGTTTTTAGGAGTTTATTGGTAGATGTTTTAGGGTTCTCTAAGTATAGTATCATGTCATCTGCGAATAGTGAGAGCTTAATTTCTTCTCTCCCTATCTGGATGCCCTTAATATCTTTTTCTTGCCTAATCGCTATTGCAAGTACTTCCAGTACTATATTGAACAGCAGTGGAGAGAGTGGGCATCCTTGTCTCGTCCATGACCTTAGGGGGAAGGCTCTCAGTTTTTCCACATTGAGGATGATGTTTGCTGTAGGTTTGTGGTAGATGGCTTTAACTATATTGAGGAAAGTCCCCTCTATTCCCATTTTGGCAAGGGTTTTCATCATGAATGGGTGCTGGATCTTGTCAAATGTTTTTTCTGCATCTATTGATATGATCATATGATTTTTATCTTTTCTTTTGTTGATATGATGGATTATGTTGATTGATTTCCGAATGTTGAACCATCCTTGCATCCCTGGGCTGAATCCTACTTGGTCATGATGTATGATCTTTTTGATGAGTTGTTGAATTCTCTCTTTGTATTTTTCTTTCCTTCTTTGGGTCACACCCACTGATCGGCTGATGGGAAGGGGTTTCTCATGGTTCTTCTCGTAGGAATTACTTCTGGAGGTGCTCGGGGGACCCGACGGGATGCTGGGAATTGAAACCGGGTCGACCATATGCAAGGCAAATGCCCTACCTACTGTACTATCACTCCAGCCCCTGTATTTTTTTATCTGCAGAGAAAACAAGAATCCAGCAGATCCTTTTCTAATTATTTCCCTTAGGTCCTGTCCATGATCTGATCCTCCAGGTGAACCTAAGTTCTGAGCAGAATTTAGGCTGGACTGTTGGTAATTTCCTGTTCATCAAAAAGAGCCTGAGAACTTGCAGGAAGACAAGAAGGCAGAAGGGGCCGTCAGAATCTGTTCACAATAGCGGTTAAGGGGGAAAATGGGAGGCTGTCTCATTCCCCTGCGTCTTATTTTGTACATGCTAAGATCAAGCTTTTAAGTCGTCATCTTTGGACCCATATCACTGGCATAAGGTTTTAGATTCTGTGATGTCATCTTCTGAGCAATGTCATTTACCAAATTCTCCACGAGCAGAACGATTTCCCCATCTTCAAAATACATCTAGACATGAATGGATTTTGCCTATGCTGCGACGAGTGTGTAAATTATAGCTGAGTTCCTTGCATCTTCTCTGGGGGACCTATAATATGTAGTGAAAGAGGAGACTTCATTTGCAGCTTAAGTGAATGGCATATCATACTTCTCAAGAACTTCACGGGAAGAACAGTTTTAGAGACCGAATTATCTACTTAAAGGGTAGTCTCATTTCGCAAGACATGTGGGATAAATTTTCTGATATTGGGCGAACCTATTACCTCCACAGCCATCGCTCACAAATACTTAAGTATTTTTGCTATGGTGTGATGGGGTGATTGTCAGGGGTTCCTTCTGGCTCTGCACTCAGGAATTTCTCCAGGGGGTGACTGGGGGACCGTATCGTAATCTGGGGATCGATCCCAGTTCTGTTGCGTGGAAGGCAAACGCCCTACCCTCTGTGCTATTGCTCCGGGCCCCCAAGCATACTTTTTTATATGGAATCCGTTAGCTGGGGGATCACTGAATTGTGTGGTCAAAGAAATTGTTTAAAATGGATTGTGGGGTTTTTTTCTCTTTTTTTTTTTTTTTTTTTTTTTTGGATTTTGGACCATAGCCAGTGGTGATCAGGGCTTTTTTCTAGGTTCTTATGAACAGGGATTATAGTTCATGGCTCTCAGGAAACCACTTCTAGTGCTGAGATTAGTTCTCGGGTCACACATCTGTAGGGCAAGCACCCTCTACATTGTACACTCTCTGTCAAGCACAGTATTGCATAAATTTAAGAAGTTTGAGAGGCTTCTCTGTGTAACAAATGAGCGAATAATGTGTCCAACTATCGTCATGTGAAGGGAAAGGGAGAATTCTAACTAAAACCATAGAAAGAAAATCTAACCAAAGACTAATTCCTCTATTCATGGCACGTCCAGGTTCTTGGCCATGCAATACTTCAAAACCACACACCCTACCCATACTCCAAGATTACCACAGCGCAAATGATAGGGCTCAATGTACGAGGCAAACAATCTTAGATGTAAATATACATTTAAAAAAAACAGATATAGAGCACACCAGATTCCACCTTTAACGACACGTTAGTGAACTCTTATAGAAGGACTTAATGATCCCTGTTGAGATGCAACAATCTCCACACTCTTTCCTCTAAGCAGACTTTTTTGCCACCGATTGCCTCTTTGGCAATCCACAGAACCCAATAGGAGAGAGAACAAAAGGGAATGTCCTGCCACAGAGGAAGGGTTGGATGGGGGGTAAGGGGTGTGGGAGGGATACTGGGATACTGGGGTCTGTGGTTGTGGGAAATGGGCACTGGTGGAGAGATGGGTATTTGGTCATTTGATCATTGTATAATTGAAACCCAAGCACAAAAATTTATAATTCTACAACGGTACCTCATGGTGTCTCACTAGTGAAAATTAAAAAAAAACTTAATTTTTTAATCGAATCACCAAGAGATACAGTGACAAAGCTCTAGGGATCAGGTTCAGTCATACACTGTCACAATACCCATCCCTCCAAGAGTGTACGTTTCCACCATCAGTGTTCCTCTTTCCAATCCTCTTCCTTACCACCATCACCTCTATGGCAGGCACTTGTACTCTCATCTGATGGGTATTGGGTAAATAATTTTTCCCATTGCACTGGTTGTCTCCGTATCTTGGTCACCAGTTCTCTTCAGGTACACAAACGTCTTACCTAATGTAGTCTCATTTATCTTTGCTTCTGCTTGCTTGCTCAGTGGTTTTTCCATCTTTAAAGATGCCTTTAGGGACCAAACATAGTGGCCTCTCACTATCTGTATGGCAAATCACAATGCCTAAAACTAGAGAGAGATTAAAAGGGAAATTTTCTGCCATGCAGGCAGAGGTTGGCATAGGGAGAGGCGGAATTCTGGGGACATTGGTGGTGGAGAATGTGCACTGGTGGAGGGATGGGAGTTGGCTCATTGTAGGACTGAAACTAAAAATGAAAGCTTTGTACTGTATCTCACCGTGATTCAATAAAGAAAAGAATAAAATTAAAACAAGAACAACAAAATATAGATGCCTTTGTCTTCAATGTCATGGAGGTTTGTTCTCCATGTACCTTATGGACTCAGGTCTGAAATTGAGGTTTTTAATCCATTTTTAAATGATTTTCTAGCTGTAAAATAATTGGGGGAGTATTGTCATTTTGAAGGTGCTAATCGTTTGGATCCATGAGCAGGGATGTGTCTCCATTTCCTTGTGTCCTCTTTCACTTCCTGAAGTTGAGTATTATAGTGTTTACATTATGCAGGGATCCATCAAGTCTTTGTTCAAGTCGACGGATATTATTTTACTTGGAAAACAAGTTGATACATTTTGAAAATCAAATCCTCGGGAGTATGGCACTGCCAACAGGTCAACCTGTACCTGTGTGGCAAGTGCGTCAGCAGCCTGATGGTGCCTTCAGACTTCCTGTCACGATCACCATCAGCCTGTTGTACGTTAATTGCCTCGAGCAGGCACCAGCAATGTCTTCTTCGAGCTAGCCCTGACATTCCAAAAAGTTCCACCTTCAAGACTCTTTCAGGGTTAGGAGAATGAGACTTCCTGACACACCAAAATTGCCACTGTGCCTTTGGCCAGATCCCAACAACTTGGGACCAAGTTTATAAAGAGATTCAATGGCCAAAAGTTAGATGAGTGGGAGCCATTCCCAAAAAACGTCTCAGGCTCAGCTATACAAGCTCATTGATTGTCCTTATTTCTGAGACCCATAGATAGATCTTGAAAGAGATCAAAAGCCACAGTTCATCTCAGACCTGTTCATGGCTGAACAGACCGGGGTAAATAGAGAGGGGCAGGTCGCCCTGGATACCCCCCTCCCAAGCAGATTTCCCGGCAGCCACTTGGTTCCACAATCCAAAATCCTTGCCATAGCCCTGGCTTGACTCCATGGTCTCAGGACAAAACTCACCAAGATAGAATCTGCTCAGAAGTTTGGTGTGTGGGTTTTGTGACTGAAATCTCCAGGCTTTCTTAAGGTCAGGATGTGGTACCTACCTCCATCTCCCTGTACTTCTGGGTACTTCGGCAGTACCATCCACACCCCAAAGCCAGTTGACAATTTTCCATCCTGAAAAAATACAGAATGCCCTGAACAAACATCATGACCTCTTATCAACTGTACTGCAAACCTTAATGCATAAAAGGTAACAAAGAGACAGAGGAAAAGGGGAAGTGTGTCCCATAGAGGGAGGCTGGGGGTCAGCGTTGGGGGTTTGGGGGATTATGGTGGGGAAATTGGAGACATAGGTGGTGGGAAATGTGCACTGGTGAAGGGATGGACCTTTGTATGACTGGAACCCAGTTATGAAAAGCTTTCTAATGGTCTACCTTTGGGCATCCAGTTTAATTTTTTTAAAACAAGTAATGTAAAACGATAGCACAGTGGTAGGGCGTTTGCCTTGCATGCAGTCAACGTGGCCGACCTGAGTTCGATTGGGGGACTGATTCTGAAGCGACACCTACAACCTCATTGAAATTGTTTCAGTTGAACCCAAGTTTCATGCATTTGCCTGCGTTGGGATAATAATTAGAGACTCACAGGAGCATTGGATCGTAGATGCTTGTGTGTGTGTGTGTGTGTGTGTGTGTGTGTGTGTCACAAGGAACCCATAATTTTGCCGTTTTTTAAATTCAATTTTTTAATAGAATCGCCAAGAGATACAGTGACAAAGCTCTAGCGATCAGGTTTCAGTCATACAGTGTCTGAATACCCATCCCTCAAACATGTACCTTTCCACCATCAGTGTTCCTCTTGAAATCTCCCTTCCTTCCCACCATCACCTCAATGGCAGGCACTTATACTCTCATTTCATGGGTAACAGGTAACAAATTTTTCTCATTCCACTGTCTGGGTCCGTATCTTGGTCACCACTTCTCTTGAGGTGCAGAAACGTCTTACCTAATGTAGTCTCATTTATCTTTGCTTCCACGTGCTTGGTCAGTGGTGTTTGATCTTTAAAGATGCCTTTAGGGACCAAACATAGTGGCCTCTCAGTATCTGTATTGCAAACCATAAGACCTCAACCTAGAGAGACATTAAGAGGGAATTGTCTGCCATGCAGGCAGCAGTTGGGATAGGGTGAGGGCGAACTCTGGGGATATTGGTGGTGGAGAATGTGCCCTGGTGAAGGGATGGGTGTTTGCTCATTGGCGGACTGAGACTCAAACTTGAAAGCTTTGTAACTTTATCCCACAGTGATTCAATAAAAAAAAGAATAAAGTTGGAACATCTACAACAAAATAAAGATGTTGTTAGCTTCAATGTCATGGAGGGTTGTTTTCCATTTACTTAGGATTTCAGTCTGGTATTGAGGTCTTTAATCCATTTTGAAGTGACTTCTGGCTGGAATTAGATAGAGGTTTGAGTTCTTATTCTTGCATTGTCCAGTTTTCCACGCAACATTTGTTGAAGAGGATTTCCCTGCTCCACTTCACATTTCTTACTCCTTTGTTAAAGATTAAGCTATCATATATTTGAGCGTCTGTTTCAGGATACTCAACTATATTCCGTTGGTCTGCAGGTCTGTCTTCATGCCAATACCATGCTGTTTTAATGACTACTGCTTTGTATTACAGTTTGAAGTTAGAGAAGAGAGTGAATCCCCCCCTTTTTTGTTGCCCCAAGTTGTATTGTTGCATATACATTTCAGGATTGGTTTATCTATGTGTTTGAAAAAGCTTATGAGTACCCTACGAGGGATCACATTGAATCTGTAAAATATTTGAGAAAGTATTTAAATTTTTAAGAAGCTAATCATTTTGATCCACGAGCATGGGATGTGTCTCTATTTCCTAGCGTCCCCTTTCATTTCCTTAAGTAAAATTTTGTAGAGTTTTCTTTGTACCGGGATCAATCAATTCTTTGTTCAAGTCAATGGATGTTCCTTGTGAATAGCAAAATATGTGTTTTGCCAGCGTTAGCATGTCTAGTCCTGGTCGTCAATTTTAGACAGGGCTTGATTTTACGATTGCCTCATGATTGTAAACCCAACGCTTTCTCCTGTGTACAACTGGTTCCAAAAGACCATAGATCTTTGTATAGCAGAGTTGCAAAGGTAGAAGTCCTATGCTTCTGCAAACAGTGATGCTTCAATAACATCTAACTTGAAGAATAAATAAAACTGTAACAAAATTGTGTGTAATCTCCATACAAACCAATCCACGAACTGAAGGTAGAGATTAAACACCCCCAAACATACGGACAGAAATCTGAATATCACGACTGAGACATGAGTGAGAATCATTGTGGGGAAGTTCCTGGTCCACATATTCTGAAATGAAATTTGAGGGGTGAATTTAAGAGAGAATCATCAAATCTCTCTCAAAGGATATGGGAAACATTTTGTTGTTCTTGTTATCCTGTGAAATAGTTTGCTATATTTAATTAGGCAGATTTTGCTATAAATAAATAAAACTCATATCGTTCTATGAGGGTATGGATACACAAATTATTTGCATTAAAGCAGATTTTGCTTTTGAAAAATGTGGTTAACTCTATGTATTCCATGCAAACTAGGGTCAGAGTAGGAATACCAATCTTGGAGTGTTGAGCCCGGGTGGAGCTCAGGATAATGAAAAGGAAAATGAGTGTCACTGCCCTTGAAAGCCGTGAACGTCTGTCTGTCCTAATGTTTCCTGCAACTGAAAGGTCAACTGTCCACTCCAACTTAAGCTCCTCTAAAAACAAATCTCATTATTGCTTGACAGCTGTCTTGAAAACCAACCGGATGTTTCCATATGCGTAAGCATCTGTGACTGATCACCGCGGACCATTGGTCGGTCCTGTGCCTGGGTCCACAGAGTAGTGCTATAAAAAGCCCAACACATCTGGAGTGTCTTCATCCTGCACTTTCCACTTCTCTGGAAGAAGGAGCCTAAGACATCGGCAAGATGAAATTCGTACTCCTGGCTCTGTTCGTGGCTGTGGCTTCTGCCAACATGCAACAGAAGGTACCAGGGAAGAACTGATCTGTGTGTGTGTGTCTGTGTGTTTGTGTGTATGCATTCCTCACTCTAGTTTGTAAGGTATTTTGTAATTTTGTTGTTGTTTTTGTGGACAACCTGGCAGTGCTCAGAGCTTTGTCCTTGTTCTGAGCTGATGACTCACTGTTGGTGGAACATGGGTACCATCTGGGATGCCAGGGTAGAACCAAGGGCATTCCAGTACAAGACAAGCGCCGCCCACTGCACCATCTCTCTAGTCTCAGTGCTGAACACTTGATATACATATTGATCTGATGATCTGATCACAATCAAACAATGTCTACATTCTCGCTACCTTATTCCTTCCCATCTCGAAGAAGGGGAATTCCTTTGTATTTTCATCCGCAGTCAAATAAAAGTAAGCCAATGTTAATTTGCCAACATCACCGATATTTTCAAGGTATATGAGTGAACATTTTTTTACTATATTTGTTAAAATTTTTAAAGAATTTTTAATAATGTAGGAGTACTGCTATTTATTCAGCCATTGTTCAGCTGATTGAAAAGAGCATGAGCTCCATATTACTTTTCTTTTTTTTATTTACTATTTTAAGGAGCTCAGAATTGCATACCCGAGAGTTCCCAATTCTTGATTTTATAACTCTACCATTCTTGTTTCTACCATATCAATTCTTGTTTCTGTAATTCTACCCCAGAAGCATTAGAGCCCTACTTTGCTTGGTCAGTTAATCAGTCTGCATTTTGTTTCCCAACGTTTAGTGAAGCACAGGATAAATGGATGATGGGAGTGTAGGAGAAAAGTGAGAAGTGTGACTGTCCTTCTTCACTGCAACTTTTCTTCCCAGCACACACGTCAGTGGCGTTCGGTTCGCACCGCCGCCAACAACATAGAGAAGATTCAAGAAAATGGGGAACTGAGAGGCTTCTTTACAGACATCATCTGCGAAGGTGTAGATTGTGCCTCCGCCACCTTAAATTTCTGGATGAAGTAAGTGACATTTCCCTGCACCTAGAGCCACACATCTCTTGACTTCACAAACAACTGTTGAGTCTTGCTCTTCCATATGGAGGGTGTTTCGTGATATATCTGAACTCTGAAGACTTTGAGTTTTTGAACTGGTTCAGAGAGGACGTTCTTCAACGAATGCTCTGCGTCCAGCGCACCGCAGAGAATGTTAGGGGATGCCTTTAGTTTCCAGGGTTTTCACTCATCAGCTGTTTTCACTGCATCGTCAATGACAGAATTTTTTAAAAAGACAGGAAAGAAGTTTTCCTTGTGAAATGAAGGACCATGATATGCCAATCCTTCTGCATTTCATAGGTCACCATTTCTGAATATCTCAGAAACAGTTACACGTGTATGTAAAGGGATGTCCATGATATTTTTCATGTTAGACTCTGTCATCAGTGAATGGTTCCACATAACATCTGTTGAATGTTTATGGAACAATTTTTATTTGCCTATAAAATATGACAATCAGAAAATGACAAAAAAGATTCCTGATCTTGACCATTGAAATATCAGTGGTTTTTGTTTTTGGTTTGCTTTGGTTTTGTTTTGGTTAACGATTACCACAGAAGATGAGTGATAGGTAAAATATTGATAATCTAAACCATAGACATGATCTGAGAGATAGTCCTCAGAAAGTGTGATGCTTCGTTAGCAAATACCAACTGAGTTATTGAGGTGTAGAATCCAAGATCAGAGAAAAAAGTTCGCGTGAAAGGAGTTTTGATTAAAGATGATCATGAATTCAGTGTCTGCTGGATGGGTCATTGGAAATACTCGAATTGGGATAGATACTTCAGTGAAAACCAATCTGAAGTGAGACCACACACTGTCAAAACACTGCATAAATATATTATGTTATCCACAATTGGGGTTTTTTCGTGCAAGAATTCGACACCAGTCCCTTCACCAGGGACCATTTCCTTCCACAAGAATCTCAGTTACTCCATCTATGGGGAGACGAGTGACCACCTAACCAAGTGGCCAGATTCCTACTGGGAAGCAGTTCTCAAGTCTTGGTTTCTGTCACCTTTGTAGGCATTGGTTGATTCCCCTGTGATGTTTCAGACTACAGGATACATTTATTCCCCTATAATGTTTCCACGAACATTTGAGAAATCCTTCTGGATATCTTTCTCTCTATGTCTCTCTCTCTCTCTCTCTCTCTCTCTCTCTCTCTCTCTCTCTATCTCTCTCTCTCTGTGACTCAATCCACTCAGCAGAGATCTCCACATAGAAGTCAGTCAGATGACTTGACATCCTCTTGGAACTCAGCCATAGCTGTCTGGGTCGTACTCTCTTCATCCAGCCATCTGCGTTGGAGCGTTCCGTGACAAATCACGGAAAATTTTATTGATTTATGTTTCAGGAATAACGGACAGTGTCAAAAGTTCTCCGTAGTTGGAAATAAAATTCAAGGTTCCGAAGACTACAACGCTGAATGTGAGTCTTTGTGCTTTGGGCAGGAGGGGGCTGGTGTTTTTCTTCTTCTTCTTCTTCTTCTTCTTCTTCTTCTTCTTCTTCTTCTTCTTCTTCTTCTTCTTCTTCTTATTTTATTTTATAATGTAGTTCACGATATGTGATGACGTTTAATATTCGAACACCCATCTCACCTCCATCACACTATCCTTCCACCATATTGCAATCTTTTCCATCCTGAAGTCCAAGGCCTGTCCCAAACAAGAACCAAAATAATATATTTTGTCTTGCTTGTTGTGAAAGACCACTGAAACTGTTTCCAAAAAATTATACTTAGAGGAAAGAGTGTGGAGATTGTTGTATGTCAAGAAGGATCATTAAGTTCTTCTATAAGAGTTTACTAACGTGTCGTTAAAGGTGGAATCTTGTGTGCTCTATATCTGTTTTCTTTTTTTCAATGTATATTTCCATCTAAGATTGTTTGCCTCCTACCTTGAGCTCTATCAAATGTGCTGCGGTAATCTTGGAGAATGGGTAGGGTGTGTGGTTTTGAAGTATCGCACAGCCAAGAACCTGGACGTGCCATGAATAGAGGAATTAGTCTTTAGTTAGTCTTTTATTTCCAGTTTTTTAGTTAGATTTCTTCCTTTTTCTTCACATGACGATAGTTGGACGCATTATTCGCTCATTTGTTACACAGAGAAACCTCTCAAACTTCTTAAATTGATGCAATACTGTGCTTGACAGAGAGTGTACAATGTAGAGGGTGCTTGCCCTACAGATGCGTGACCCCAGATCTAATCTCAGCACCAGAAATGGTCCCTTGAGAGCCATGACCTATAATCCCTGTTCATCAGAACCTAGAAAAAGCCCCAATCACCACTGGCTATGGTCCAAAAAACCAAAATTGAAAATAAAACCCACAATTTATTTTAATCAATTTATTTGACCACACAATTCAGTGATCCCCCAGTTAAAGAATTCCATACGAAAAAGTATGCTTTGGGTACCGAAGCAATAGCACACAGGGTAGGGCTTTTGCCTGGCACCCGACAGAACTGGGATCGAAATCCAGATTACGATATGGTCCCCCAAGCATCCCCTGGAGTAATTCTTGAGTGCAGAGCCAGGAGGAACCGCTGACCACCACGCCATGACACCATAGCAAACATACCTAAGTATTTGTGAGCGATGGCTGTGGAGGTAAAGGGTTCGCCCAATATCAGAAAATTTAACCCACAAGTCTTGCAAAATGAGACTGCCTTTAAGTAAACAATTCAGTCTCTAAAGTTATTCTTCCCGTGAACTTCTTGAGAAGTATGATATGCCATTCACTTAAGCTGCAAATGAAGTCTCCTCTTTCACTACATATTATAGGTCCCCCAGAGAAGATGTAAGGAACTCAGCTATAATTTACACACTCATCGCAGCATTGGCAAAATCTATTCATGTCTAGATGTATTTTGAAGATGGGGAAAGCATTCTGCTTGTGGAGAATTTGGTAAATGACATTGCTCAGAAGATGATGTCACAGAATCTAAAACCTTATGCCAGTGATATGGGTCCAAAGATGACGACTTAAAGGCTTGATCTTAGCGTGTACAAAATAAGACGCAGGGGAATGAGACAGCCTCCCACTTTTCCCCCTAACCACTATAGTGAACAGATTCTGACGGCCCCTTCTACATTCTTGTCTTCCTGCAAGTACTCAGGCTCTTTCTGATGAACAGGGAATTACCAACAGTCCATCCTAAATTCTGCCCAGAACTTAGGGTCACCTGGAGGATCAGATCATGGACAGTACCTAAGGGAAATAATGAGAAAAGGATCTGCTGGATTCTTGTTTTCTCTGCAGATAAAAAAATACAGGGGCTGGAGTGATAGCACATTAGGTAGGGCATTTGCCTTGCATGCGGTCGACCCGGGTTCAATTCCCAGCATCCCGTCGGGTCCCCGAGCACCTCCAGATGAAATTCCTAAGAGAAGAACCATGAGAAACCCCTTCCCATCACCCGATCAGTGGGTGTGACCCAAAGAAGGAAAGAAAAATACAAAGAGCCCAATTTCCATTTCCACACGGCCAAACAACCATCCCTGGTCTTTAAATTAGCCGCATTCTTTGGAACACAAAGATTCCAATTTCCTATTAAAACCACAGCGGACGAGCCTTAGTTAAGTGAGTCCTATCCAAGGGAATTCTTTGTCCTTTCTCCTCTCCTTCCAAGTAGAACTTCTACTTTCCCACGCTGAGCACTTTTTATGAAGCCAATATTGTCATTCTTGAAGCTATTAAAGACGTTGGGATCATCGAACTCACACCCAAGGTCCCTCCTCCTTCCAGCACGAGAAGATAAATAAGAAAATATTTGACTCCTCCTGATTTCTGATTTTTCCCCCTCTCTTCCACAGTCTCAGGACAAAATGTCTTCACCTTTTGCCATCAATCCAAGAACCTGTTGGTCTTCTGCTTCCAGAACACCGATGTAAATGGACTCGTCACAGATGTGGTCCATGCTGCCGGTATGCTTCTCCTTCTGAGCAGAATAAGTGAATGTTTTCACATGTAGACTTTATTAAGGAAACAAGACACACTTGCATTGAATTGAGAAAAAATATCAGTCCCACATATTCTGGAGACCTGGAGTTCCACTCATAGCAGCTCAGAATGCACTCTCCAGTCCAATATATCTCTCATCCGGGAAAATCAAGTTTTGATTTCAGCAGATAAACATATCCTGGAGTTACGATATATTTAGCCCTACAAAGCACAGCGGGTAGGGCGTTTGCCTTGCACGGAGCTGATCCAGGTTCCATTTCTCTATCATCTCGGAGAGCCCGGCAAGCTAACAAGAGGATCCCGCCCTCTTGGCAGAGCCTGGCCAGCACCCCGTGGCATTTTAGATATATGCACAAAACAGTCACAAGTCTCGCCCTGAAGATGGGACTGGTGGCCCATTGAGCAAATCGACGAACGATGGGAGCACAGTGCTACAGTGTTCTTATGGCAAATCGAACCTCCCCCCTACCCTTAAACAGAAGAATGAAATATGACCCTTAGGTAAAATAGTTTAAGACTTGGAACGCAAAGCATTGGCATTAGTGCACCCAAGGAAAAACAAAATCTGTGACAGAGACCTTTCAGCTGCAAAACCGCACCAGGCCAGCCTAGAGTATCACTGTGTTCGGTCTTTTAGACGTACGAGCAACCTGGTCAAAAATTGAGTAAGATCTATTCAGGACTTGATATTTTCAGGGCGTCTTCGGGTAGCTATGTGAAATACCACAGTCTTTGCTCAAGGGAACTGTGGAGTGATGATGTGCTCACTTAGCATCCTCCTGACATCTCTGTCAGAAAGGACTCACCTGTTGGGAGACCCAGAGGAGGGGTACTGCGAGGGAGGGATGTTGCATTCAACAACCTGCGTAGCCTGGGGAAGACGGGGAAATCTATCCTTCTGCATGGGGTGACTGTGGCCCATTCTAAAGAGTAGGATGCAGTGTAATGCCTGTCTTTTTCCCTTCTTCTCTGCCCATTGCAGTAAGACCTGGCCACAGATTCAATAAGGAAGATCAGATTGTGTACACAGACTTGGTAAAGCAACACGGTATCAACGAAGAAAACATCTTGAATATCGAATCAGCAGGTAAATTCACTGTTTGCACTTCTTGGGTATAAAAGTGGCCATCCTGAACTTTTCTTCAAGAAAGCTTCATTTTCTAGTGTCCCTTGGACACCTGGATTCTGGGGAAAATTATTTTTTTGATCAATATACTGCTAAGAAATATTGAAAGTATCAGCTATCCTTTTGAACTCTCTTAATTCTCTTCCACAGATATCTGCCGCAAATAAGGACATCTGTTCGGTGAGTGATGATAGGGTATCTCCTGATATTTTACGAGGTTAGGGTGACTTTGGGAGGGGTCTCCGCTTGAAACAATAAGATACGACTCCTCTGAAGAGAGGGGTGGCAAGGACTATGATGCAGACACGTGCATGTGTGCGAAATTAAACCGTGCTCCACCCTAACTTGGAACTATAGCATAGAATTGGGATTCTGCGTTTCGAGGACAACAGTTTTTTAAAAACAGTGAATCATTGTACTCTGAATGATGCTTTAATCCTGTGAATTTCAGTGACAGCAAGCTATCATAGGAACTCTTCTAGAGATATCCATGTCATTCAAGGAAGTCTCATGTCTCCTACGTGGAGTGTGCCAGCCCTTGTGTTACATATACTGTGTACCACTTTTGGTCTCTGAGCACAGCCAAGTGACGTCCAATTACCCATCAGCCCCCAAGAAATAAGAAAAGAAGTCCAATAGGGGACACACTTGCAGAGTTCAGTTCCCCATGTCATACAGCCACGAACACGTTTCTATCTTCCTTCTTGATGTAAGGTCTCCTAGAACTTCATCCACGACCACACGTATTATAGCAGTGAAGTTCTTACACTCAATATCACAGATGAAGGTTCATGCCACAAATTCTGCATTAAAATTTCTTTTACAGGGTCTGGAGTGATAGCATACTTGGTAGGGCATTAGCCTTGCACACGACCAAGCTGGGCTTGATTCCCAGCCTCCCATAGGGTCCCCCGAGCACAGCCAGCAGGAATTCCTGAATGCACAATCCAGGAGTCACCCATGAGCATTGTTGGGTGTGAACGAAAAAGCCAAAAAAATTCTCTTATAAATTACATTTATAACTGCTCCCTCATTCCCAAAATGTTTACCACAATGGAACCCTTAGAATCAACATAAATTTCTTTTAATGTTTTAATTTTTGTAGAACTCTTCAGATCCAGCTGGTCTCTACAAACGCAGCAACGTCTCAGAAACCAGATCCGGAATCCAATTGTAATTCCTTCTTTCCTACTGTCTTCGTGAGCTCAGCCCATGGTTTCCTCTTCTTTCCTTTCACACACGTTGTTGTATTACATTGGATGCCTTAATTAATAAACTGATCATTCTATGCACAAGGCTGTGTTTGATGCAACGACTATTATTTGTAAGGCACAAAAATAACTGCTTGAATAGGAGTATTTCGACAATTACCTCTCCTTCGAATAGGAGATTCGTTCTCTTTAGGCAGATGGAATCCTTTTCAGAAGTGTCTTGGTCAGTGGAGAAATAAGATCAACTATCTCGAGGATGATACTTTTCATTATATTGATTAGATTACTAATTGATTGGGTATCCCTTGCATGTCCCATGAAGGATAAGAGAAAGTGATCAGGCTTTAATCGAATTTAATTTAATCAGACATATATCAAGTCTATTCTGATTTCCCAGTTAATGCTAGAACATATGTCAAACACTGCATGCGTGAACAGCATGAACTGTCTGGTAGGAGAGAGGGGGATAAGATATAATAGAAGACGGCATGGTATGGCCAATGTCATAACTTAGAGGAATTATTACTCTCAAAACATTTCCTCTTGGAGCCCAAGAAATAGTATAGAGGTTAGGGCATTTGCCTTGCATGTGGCCGATCTGGGTTTGATCCCCGGTGTCCCATGTGGTCCCGTAAGCACCACCAGGAATAATTCCTGAGTGAAAAGCCAGGGGCAACCCCTGAGAATCACTGGGTGTGACACCCCCCAAAAAACTTAAATCAAGAACATTTTTATTTAAAGCTCTTCCTGGAATTGACAGTTCGTTTTTGCATGACAGGTTTCTCACTAAAAGTAGAAAAGTGGCTGAAATTTAAGAGATGTTATAAATCATGACAGCATTGTAACCTAAGACTGGACATATCTTATACAGTCCCTCTGTAGAAGGAGTGATTCCTGAGTGCATGATCCAGGAGGAACCCCTGAGCATCGCCAGGTTTATCCAAAAAGAAAAAAAATTTTAATAGGCATGTGCATAAACCAAGGGTCTGTTTGCATAAGGACAGAATGTCCAATAGCATGATTGCAAAGTTCACTGGTAGGCGACCTCTACTTCCTTAACTAAACGCCATCAAGAGATGTGTGGGCAGTTTCCCCTGAGACAAACCAAGAGATTTGCTATCAAGCTTCTTCAATGGATGAACACAGAGCGTCTCATGCTGAGTGAAAGGAGTCTGAGGGAGGGGGACAGACATCGAAGGGCTGCACTCATTGGTGGGATGTAAAAACCAGAGTGTGAGAATAATACCCAAATATGGAGGGAACAAAAGAGTCAGGAGGGCTGGTCCAAGGTTGGAAGTTGGCCACAGGTGATGGAGGGGATAAGGCAGTTTGGATAGAGAAGGGGCCACTGTGACAACGAGAGTTGGAAATGACCACACTGTACAAGAACTGAATGCGGAAACTCAATAAAGGGACATACATGATAACGTGTTAGTACCTGTCTGGTACGGGTGAAAGCAAAAAAAACTTTTTTGAGGTCTTTCACTTGGGAAAATTACCATTCTACCAGCACTATCAGGCTGATAAAAGGAGTTGGTTTTACTTTACCCATCTTTATAAATTTCCCACTGGTGTTGATGGGGCTCACTAATGTTTTTGAAGAGAGCCATAAATTTTGACACTACTGTAACCACATCCCTGTAATCATTCAATGAACCAAATTTTAATTTTAACTTTCTTTTGATAAGTTCACTCATCTCATCTTGATTAGACTAATATTCTTTTTTTTAATTTTTGGTTTAGGGGTCACATCTGACGGTACCCAGAGTTGACTCTGTTTCTCTGGTCAGGGATCATTCCTGGCCCCAGGAATCAAATGGGGTACTGGAAATCAAACCTGGATAGGCCATGTGATGGCACGTCTCTGGGCCCTTCAAGTATATTATTATTTAAATAATGACAAGGCACAAACACCGAAATTATCTAAACCTATAATATCCTTGTGGACCACAGGATAAATGATAGAATTCGATGCCCATTTGATGATGACTATCGTTCAAGTCCAAGGAATTAGCTAAGTCTATAAATGTCTTCAGTAGATGACGACGTTTCACAATGATTTAAAACCACTTCAGGAATTAAAGTCCATCCCAAGTTTAATGAATCCATGTTACTTTGATTCACACAAGCACCTGTTGTAAAGCGATTATAAAGTCTCTCCATCGTTTCATCTTTATCTTGATTTACTTTCAAATCAAAAGCAGGATCGTTGCGATCCCAAACACCTGTCTTTCTAAGGCAGCTCTTAGCGAATGCAGCGGGGATATTTGTGGCGATGTGGATGCAAACATTCTTCTATATGGAACGGAACAGCCTTCCAAAATGCAAATGTCTTTGTGGCGATTTGAACGCATCCTTTCTTCTACATGCAAAGAAACAGCCTTCCAAAATGCACATGTTTTTTGTGTGTACATATCTGATCCACTCTCAGGGTGTCCCTCATGGCCTTGTCACCATACAAGAACAATGACACTGGGTCATGCAGTGAAAGTTCAAGTAAGTCAAAAATCTCTGTGCTCACTTCCCTCTTACTTTGGTGAGAGGGTACTTGGTGGTGGGATTGGTGTTTGACTATGATCTGCAATGAACGATCGTGAAATACTTCATGGAAATGAAATATAAAAAAGTGCAAAAATAAGAGAGGAAATTATCACTTAATCACTTACCTTCCAGTTAGTCATCGATTTGCTCGAGCAGGCGCTAGTAACGTCTCCATTTGTCCCTGTCGTGTGCTAGTGTAGCCCAATGGCATCTGTTCGCTCTGGGAACATGAAGAGCCTCAAACCTATCGTTCCTGATCTTGATGAAGAAGTCTCACCATCTGGTAGGTGGGCGGCCACGCGGTCTTTTGACATCCCATGGAATTCAGTCGGTAACAGCTCTAGTCCAGCAGTCATCTTTAAATCTCATTACGTGACCAGCCCATCTGATTTTCGACACCTTGGCAAACGAGACAGCGTCCCTGATTCTTGACCGTCGACGGAGGTCGGAACTCCGGATTCTTTCTCTCATTTGAGTGAAACGTGATATTCCAAGCATAGCTCTTTCAATTCCTCTTTGGGAGACCCCAATAGCATTCTCATCTTGTTTGCGTAGGGCCCAGGTCTCTGAGGCATATGTTAATGCATGAAGAACAGTGGAATCAAAGAGATGTGCCCGGAGCCGGAGGTTCTTCGTCCTCTTAGCGATTTCTTCGACGTTCTTGAAGGCGTTCCAAGCCGCTCTCTTCCTCCTGCGCAGCTCGGGTGCCAGGTTATTTGTCATGTTGACCTCTCGACCTAGGTACACATAGCTGTTGCATTCGGAGATGGTCGTTCCATTGAGAGCGAATGGGGCGTCAGAAACGAGGCTGTTTCTCATAAACATTGTCTTCGTAAGATTCAGCTGTAGTCCTACCTTTCCACACTCACGGTCAAAGTCGGCCAGCATTTGTGCCACTTGGCTGATGTTTGGTGTTATTAAAACAATGCCATCAGCAAAGCGGAGGTGGTGTGGTTGCCGACCATCTATCTTCACTCCCATTTCTTCCCATTCCAGTAGTCGCATGATGTTCTCGAGGGTGGCACTGAAGAAGATGAAATTATACTTAAAAACAAATGATGTAACACCCAAAAGGAGAGAAAGAGTAAGAGGGAATGTCCTGCCACAGAGGCGGGGGATAGGAATCAAAAGGGGTGTTGGTGGTGGGAGGGATATTGAGAACATTGGTGGTGGAGAATTGGCACTGGTGGAGGGATGGGTACTTGATCATTGTATGACTGAAACGTAAGCACAAAACTTTGTAAGCCTGTGACTGTATCTCATGGTGATTCATTAAGAAAATAAAAAAATACTGTTTTCCAAAAGGGCTGAACCAGTCGGCATTCCCACCAACAGTGAAGGAGTGTCCCTTTCTCACCACATCTGAGCCAGCACCGGTTGCTTTTGTTCTTGTGGATATGGGCCAGTCTCTGTGGTGTGAGGTGATATCTCATTGTGCTTTTAATCTGCATATCCCTGATGATTAATTATGTGGAACATTTTCTCATGTGTCTTTTAGCCATTCGGATTTCTTCTTTGTCAAAGTTTCTATTCATTTCATCTCCCCATTTTTTGATGGGATTGAATGTTTTCTTTTTGTGGAGTTGAACCAGTATTTTGTATATCCTTGAAATTAATCCCTCCTTCACTGTTGGTGGGAATGCCAACTGGTTCACCCCTTTTGGAAAACAGTATGGATGATTCTCAAAAAACTAGAAATTGAGCTGCCATTTGACCCAGCAATACTACTCCTGTGAATATATCCCAGAGAGGCAAAAAAGTATAGCCGAAGTGACATCTGCAATTGTCTGTTTATTGCAGCACTCTTTACAATAGCCAGAATCTGGAAAAAACCTGAGTGCCCGAGAACAGATGACTGGTTAAAGAAACTTTGGTACATTTACACAATGGAGTACTATGTAGCTGTTAGAAAAGATGAAGTCATGAAATTTACATACAGGTGGTGCTACATGGAAAGTATCATGTTCAGCGAAATGACTCAGAAAGAAAGGGATAGACGTAGAAAGATTGCATTCATCTGGGGAACATAGAGTAACAAAATAGGAAACTAACACCCAAGTATGGCAGAGATTAGTACCAGGAATTTTACTCAATGACCCGGAGGACAACCACACATGTTAGGGGAAAAGGGAGCTCAGAAAGAGAAGGGAACACCAAATAGAGGGTGTTGGGAGGATCCGCCCAGGATGGGAGAAGCATGCTGAAAGTAGACTATCGACCAAACATGATTGCCACTTAATGCCTCTTTTGCAAACCACAGCACTCAAAAGGAGAGAGAGGGAAATGCCCTGCCACAGAGGCAAGATGGGATGGGGGCTGGGGGGGAGGGGATGCTGGGACCCGTGGTGGTGGGAAATGCGCACTGGTGGAGGGATGGGTGTTTGATCATTGTATAATTGAAACCCAAGCACAAAAATATGTAAGTCTGCAACTGTACCTCATGATGTCTCACTATTAAAAAAATAAATTAAGTAATAAAAAAATATATATCTTCAGTAAAAAAAATGGAAAAATAAAATCCGTGTGCTACCATTTTGCCTGTTTATTCCTGAGTAGCATCTCTACAAGAATTATAGATGTTGGTGAAGTGTGTACACCTCCATGGGTCATTCCTCAGTTACCTATGGATTGGGATATAATTTCTTTTCAATCTTTATTCCCATGACATTCTCCTCGGTCTAAATCACCGTGTTTTTTTTGTGTTGTTCTGAAAGCCCCATTCACCTAGCTTTTACAAGAGATGTCAGAAGGTAAAGAAGGTGAACGTGCATGATCTATTGGAACTGGTCCACGGGCGATGGAAGGTCGGCATTTCATCAGATTTCCTTTATGGAAAATAATAACTGCGCCCAGGACTGTATCTGCAGTGCCTTTGAGGGGAGTAGAAAAGTCAGCATTTCACAGGCACCTTTATCCCTCTCGTCTTCAAAACAAAAATCTCACTGCAACATTCTCTGTAATATGCAATGATTTTGGGGGAATGCTTTTGAAGAGACACCTACAACCTCACTGAAATTGTTTCAGTAGAAATCAAGCCTCATGCATTTGCCTTGGTTGGGATAATAATTACAGAATGACTGGAGCAGTGAATCCTAGATGGTTTGGTGTGTGTGTGTGTGTGTGTGTGTGTGTGTGTGTGTGTGTGCGTGTGTGTATGTGTGTCGCAAGGGGCCCATAATTTTGCTTTTTTTTAATTTTAATTTTTTATTGAATTGCCAAGAGATACAGTGACAAAGCTCTAGGGATCAGATTTCAGTCATACACTGTCACAATACCCATCCCTCCAACAGTATACGTTCCACCATCAGTGTTCCAATTTACACCCCTCTCCCTTCCCACCATCAACTCTATGGCAGGCACTTATACTCTCATCTGATGGGTATTGGATGAATAATATTTCCCATTCCACTGTCTGTCTCTGTATCTTGGTCACCACTTCTCATGAGGTACAGAAACGTCTTACCTAATGTAGTCTCATTTATCTTTGCTTCCGCTTGCTTGGTCAGTGGTGTTTGATCTTTAAAGATGCATTAGGGACCAAACATGATGGCCTCTCAGTAACTGTATTGCAAACCATAAGGTCTAAAGCTAGAAAGTGATTAGAGGGAAATTGTCTGCCATACAGGCAAGGGTTGGGATAGGGTGAGGGGGGATACTGTGGACATTGGTGGTGGAGAATGTGCCCTGGTGGAGAGATGGTTGTTTGCTCATTGTAGGACAGAAACTCAGAAATGAAAGCTCTGTAACTTTGTATCACAGTGATTCAATAAAAAAAGAAGAAAATTGAAACAACAAAAACAACAAAAATAAAGATGCCATTAGCTTCAATGTCATGGAGAGTCGTTCTCCATGTAACCTATTGATTCAGGTGTGGTTTTGAGGTATTTATTCCATTTTGAATTGATTTTCTGGCTGGCATTAGACAGAGGTTTGAGGTATTATTTTTGTTTTGTCCAGTTTTCCCAGCAACATTTGTTGAAGAGGCTTTCCTTGCTCCACTTCACATTTCTTGCTCCTTTGTTAAAGATTAAGCGATCATATATTTGAGCGTCTGTTTCAGGATATACAACTCTATTCCCTTAGTCTGCAGGTCTGTCTTTATGCCAATACCTTGGTGTTTTAATTACTATTGCTTTATAGTACAGTTTGAAGTGAGGGAAGAGAGTGACTCCCATCTTTTTTTTCCCTCAAATTGTATTGTTCCATATACATTTCAGGATAGTTTTGTCTATTTGTTTGAAAAAATATCATGAATACCCTTAGAAGGACCACATTGAATCTGCAAAATCTTTGGGGGAGTATTGCCATTTTTAAGATGCTAATCCTTTTGATCCACGAGAAGGGAATGTGTCTCCATTTCCTAGTGTCCTCTTTCATTTCCTGGAGTAGAGTTTTGTAGTGTTTACTTTGTACAGGGGCCCATCAAGTCTTTGGTCAACTCGATGGATGTTATTTTAGTTGGAAAACAGGTTGATACCTTTTGAAAATCAAATCTTCAAAAGTATGGCCCTGCCAACACGTCAACCTATACCTGCGGGGCAAGTGCGTCAGCAGCCTGGTGGTGACTTCAGCCTTCCTGTCACGATCAGCGTCAGCCTGTTGTTCATTGATTTCCTCTAGCAGGCACCAGTAATGGTGCTAGCCCTGAGATTCTAAAAAGTGCCACATTCAGGGCTCTTTCAGGGTTAGGATAATGAAAATGCCTGACACCCCAAGCTTGCCACTGTGCCTTTGGCCATTTCCCAACTACTTGGGAGCAAGTTTATCAAGAGAATAAATGGCCAAAAGGTAAATGTGTGGGAGCCATTCCCACAAACCACCCCCGACTCAGCCATACAAGCTCATTGATGGGCCTTATTTTAGAGACCCATAGATAGATATTGAAAGAGATCAAAAGCCACAGTTAATCTCGGACCGATGTATGGCTGAACAGACTGGGGTAAATCAAGAAGGGACAGGTTGCCCTGGGTTCCCCCCCACAAGCAGATCCCCCCGGCAGCCACTTGGTTCCACAATCCAAACTGCCTGCCATACTCCTGGCTTGACTACAATGTCTCAGGACATAAGTCACCAAGATAGAATCTGCTGAAAAGTTTGGTGTGTGGGTTTTGTGACTGAAATCTCCAGGCTTTCTTGGGGTTGGGATGGGGTACCTACCTCTACCTCCCTGTACATCTGGGGGCCTTGGCAGTTACATCCACACCCCAAATACAGTTGAAAATTTTACTGTCCTGAAAAAATACTGAATACCCGGAACAAACATCATGACCTCTTAGCACCTGTATTGCAAACCATAATGCATAAAAAGTAATGAAGAGAGAGAGCAAGAAGGGAAGTGCGTCCCATAGATGGTGGCAGGGGTCAGGGGTGGGAGGTTGGGGGATTATGTGGGGAAACTGGGGACATTAGTGGGAAATATACACTGGTGAGGGATGAGTCCTGGACTATTGTAGGACTGAAATCCAATTATGAAAAGATATTGCTTTTGGAAAATGCGGTTAGCTCTATGTATGCCACGCAATCTAGGGTCAGAGCAGGAATACCAATCTTGGAGGATTCAGCCCAGGTTGAACTCAGGATGATCTAAAAAAAAATGAGGATCACCGCCCTTGAAAAATGTGAATGTCCATCTGTCCTATGGTTGCCTGCAATCTAAAGGTCAACTCTCCACTCCAACTTAAACTCCTTTAAAAAGAAATCTCATTACTACTTGACAGCTGTCTTGAAAACCAACCGGATGTTTCCATATGAGTAAACATCCGTGACTGATCACCACCGACCTTTGTTCGGTCCTGTACCTGGGTCCACAGAGCAGTGCTATAAAAAGCCCAACACATTTGGAGTATCTTCATCCTGCAGTTTCCACTTCTCTGGAAGAAGGACTCTAAGACATCGGCAAGATGAAATTTGTACTGCTGGCCCTGTTCGTTGCTGTGGCTTCTGCCAACTTGAAACACGAGGTACCAGGAAAGAATGGATGTGTGTGTGTGTGTGTGCGCGTGTGTGTGTGTATGTTTGTGTGTATGCATTCCTCACTCTAGTTTGTAAGGTATTTTGTAATTTTGTTGTTATTGTTGTAGGCACACCTGGCAGGCTCAGGGTTTGGTCTTGGCTCTGAGCTAATGACTCACTGTTGGTGGTAGTCGGGTACCATCTGGGATGCCAGGGTTGAACCAATTGCATTCCAGTACAAGACAAGCGCCCTACCCACTGTACTATCTCTCTAGTCTAAGTGCTGAACACTTGATATACATATTGATCCACAGATCACAATCAATTTTTTCCATCTCTCTACCTTATTACTTCCTACCTTATTACCTTATTACCTTAGTACCTTATTACCTTCTCTACCTTATTACTTCCCATTTCGAAGAAAGGGAATTCCTTTATATTTTCATCCGCAGTCAAAAGAAAATTAAGCCAACGTTAATTTGTCAACATCACCGATGCTTTTATGGTATGTGAGTGAACATATTTTTTTACCATCTTTGTTAAATTTTTTAAAAAATTTTTAATAATGTAGGAGTACTGCTATTTATTCAGCCATTGATTAAGCTGATTGAAAAGAGCATGAACTCCACATTACTTTTCTTTTTTTTAAATCTTTTAAGGACCTCAGAATAGCATACCCGAGAGTTCCCAATTCTTCTTTTTGTAACTCTACAATTCTCGTTTCTATCATTTCAATACTTGTTTCTGTAATTCTACCGCATAGGCATTAGAGCCCTAATTTGCTCCGTCAGATAAACAATCTGAATTTTTCCCCCACCGTGTAATGAAGCACAAGAAAAATTGATGATGGGAGTGTATGAGAATAGTGAGAAGTGTGACTGTCTTTCTTCATTGGAACTTTTCTTCCCAGCACACAGGTCAGTGGCGTATGGTTAGCCTTGCCTCCAACAATATAGAAAAGATTCAAGAAAATGGGGAACTTAGAGGCTTCTTGAGAGACATCTCTTGCGAAGGCGTAGACTGTGACTCCGTCTCCTTGAATTTCTGGATGAAGTAAGTGACATTTCCTTGCACCTAGAGCCACACGTCTCTTGACTTCACAAACAACTCTTGAGTCTTGCTCTTCCCTATGGAGGGTGTTTAGTGACATACCTGAACTCTGAAGACTTCAAGTCTTTGAAATTGGTTCAGAGAGGAAGTTCTTCAACGAATGCTCTGTGTTCAGCCCACCGGAGAGAATGACAGGGGATGCCCTTAGTTTCCAGGGTATTCAGTCATCAGCTGTTTTCACTGCATCGTCAATGACAGATTTAAAAACAAATATTTAGGAGAGAAGTGTTTCTTCTGAACTGAAGGACCATGATATTGCCAATTAATTGTTGCATTTCATAGGTCACCGTTTCTGAATATCTTAGAAACAGTTACACAAGGATTTAAAGGGCTGTCCATGATATTTTTGATGTTATACTCAGTCATAAATGAATGGTTCCATATAACATCTGTTGAAGGTTTATGGAACAATTTTTATTTGCCAACAAATTATCATCCTTATTTGAGTTCAATATTTTTCTCTTTTATCTTTCCTCTTTGACTTCAATATTTTTCTCTTTGATCTACATTTATGGAATTGCCATGAGTTGCAAAGTTACCAAGTTATCCACGATTGGATTTCCTGCATGCAACTATTCAACACAGACCCCTTCACCAGGGTCCATTTCCTTCCATAAGAGTCCCCAGCTTCTCCGTCTATGGGGAGATGAGTGCACTAACCAAGTGGCCAGCTTTCTACTGAGAAGCAGTTCTCAAGTCTTGGTTTCTGTCACCTTTGTGGGCATTGGCTGATTCCCCTATGCTGTTTCTGAGTACAGGAGACATTTATTCCCCTACGATGTTTCCACGATTATGGGAGATCCTTCTGGATGTCATCCTCTCTGTCTCTCTGACTCAATCCACTCAGCAGAGGTCTCCACATAGAAGTCACATGACTTGACATCCTCTTGGAGCTCAGCCATGTGTGTCTGGGCATACTCTCTTCATCCAGCTATCTGCGCTGGAGTGTTCCAGGACAAATCATGGACGTTTTTATTGATTTATTTTTTAGGAACAACGAACAGTGTGAAAAGTTCTCCTTAGTTGGAAATAAAGCAGAAGGATCCGAAGACTACAACACTGATTGTGAGTCCTTGTGGTTTGGGCAGGAGGGGGCTGGTCTTTCTATTATTATATTTTATTTTATAAAGTAGTTCACAATTGTGATGACATTTAATATTCGAACACACAACCCACCCCCATGATTCCTTCCTACCACCATATTGCAGACGTTTCCATCCTGAAGCCCAAGCCCAGTCACAAACAAGAACCAAAATAATATATTTTGTCTTGCTTGTTGTGAAAGACTGCTGAAAATACTCCAAAAAAGTATTCTTAGAGGAAAGAGTGTTGAGATTGTTGTATCTTAACAGGGGCCATTAAGTCCTTATATAAGAGTTCACTAACGTGTCGTTAAAGATGGAACCTTGTGTGCTCTACATCTGTTTCTTTAAAAAAATGTATATTTCCCTCTAAGACTTTTCGCCTCCTACTTTGGGCCCTATCAAATGTGGAGTGGTAATCTTGGAGTATGGGTAGGGTGTGTTGTTTGAAGTATCGCACGGCCAAGAAGCTGGACGTGCCATGAATAGAGGGATGAGTCTTTGGTTAGATTTTTTTCTTTTTTCTTGTGTATATTTTTTTCTTTTTTGTTCACATGAAGATAGTTGGACGCATTATTTGCTAATTTCTTACACAGAGAAACCTTTTAAACTTCTTAAATTTATACAATACTCTGCTGGAAAGAGAGTGTACAATGTAGAGGGTAATTGCACTACAGATGGGTGACCCCAGATATAATCTCAGCACCAGAAATGGTTTCCTGAGAGCCATGAAATATAATCCCTGTTCATAATAACCTAGAAAAATCCCTGATCACCACTGGCTATGGTCCAAAAACCAAAAGAGAAAAAAAAACCCTACAATTTATTTTAATCTATTTATTTGACCACACAATTCAGTGATCCCTCAGCTAAAGGAGTCCATATGAAAAAGTATGCTTGGGGGCCCAGAGCAATAGAACAGCAGGTAGGGCGTTTGCCTTACACCCGACCAACCTGGGTTCGATTCCCAGCATCCGATATGGTCCGCTAAGTACCCCCTGGAGTAATTCCTGAGTGCAGAGCCAGGAGGAACCCCTGACCATCACCCCATCACATCATAGCAAACATATGTAACTATTTGTGATCGATGGCTGTGGAGGTAATAGGTTCGCCAAATATCAGAAAAATTAACCCACAAGTCTGGTGAAAAGAGACTGCCCTTTAAGTAAAAAATTCAGTCTCTGAAGTTTTTCTTCCCGTGAACTTCTTGAGAAGTATGACACGCCATTCACTTAAGCTGCAAATGAAGTCTCCTCTTTCTCTCCATATTATAGATCTCCCAGAGAGGATGTAAGGGACTCAGCCATAATTTACACACTCCTCGCAGCATAGGCAAAATCTATTCATGTCTAAGTGTATTTCGAAGAAGGGGAAAGCGTGCTGCTTGTAGAGAATTTTGTAAATGACATTGCTCAAAAGCTGATGTCACAGAATCTAAAACCTGATGCCAGTGATATGGGTCCAAAGAGGACGACTTATAGGCTTGATCTTAGCGTGTACAAAATATGACGCAGGTGAATGAGCTAGCCTCCCATTTTTCTCCCTCGCAAATACTGTGAGCAGATTCTCACGGCCCCTTCTGCATGAGGCTGACCCGGGTTCAAGTCCCAGCATCCCATAGGGTCCCTAGAGTACCGCCAGGAGACATTCCATAGTGCAGAGCCAGTAGTAACTAACTCCTGACCATCACCCGATCACTGGGAGTGATCCCCCCACAAAAAAAAAGAAAAATGAAAGAGCCCAATTTCCCTTTCAACATTCCCACACAACCATCCTTGATCTTTAACTTAGCCTCATTCTCCATAACAAAGATTGCGCTTTCCTGTTAAAACCACACCAAAAGAGCCTTAGTTAAGTGAGTCCTATCCACGGGAATTCCTTTTCCTTTCTCCTCTGCTTTCCAACAGATTTTTCGACCTTCCCACTCCGAGAACTTTTGATGAACCCAATATTTTCATTCTTGAAGCTATTAAAGATGTTCGATCATTGAACCCACACACACGGTCCCTGCTCCTTCCATCACAAGAAGATAAATAAGAAAATACTTGACTCTTCCTGACTTCTGATTTTCTTCTTCTTCTCTTCCACAGTCTCAGGACACAATTTCTTCAGGTTTTGCCATCAATCCGAGAACCTGTTGGTCATCTGCATCCAGAACACCGATGTAAATGGACTGGTCACACATCTGGTAGATGCTGCCGGTATGCTTCTAATTCTTTTTTTAAATAATTTTTCTATTATTGAGACATCATGAGGTACAGTCGCAGACTTACAAATTTCTGTGCTTGGGTTTCAATTATACAATGATCAGAATAAGTGAATGTTTGACATGTAGGCTTTACTTAAGGAAACAATACACACATGCATTGAGTTGAGAAAACAAAATCAGTCCCAAAATTCTGGAGACCTGGAGTTTCTGCTATAGGAGCCCAGAATGCACTCTCCGGTCCAACTTATCTCACATCCGGGTAAATCAAGTTTTGATTTCAGCAAGCGAACACATCCTTGAGTTATGATGTATTTATCCCTACCAAGCACAGTGGGTAGGGCGTTTGCCTTGCACGTGGCTGACTCAGGTTCGATTCATCCATCCCTCTGAAGAGCCCAGGAAGTTACTGAGAGGATCTCGCTCTCTTGGCAGAGCCTGGCAAGCACCCGGTGGCATATTCGATATATGGCCAAAACAGTCACAACAAGTGTCACACTGGAAACGTGACTGGTGTCCGCTTGAGTAAATCGATGAACAATGAGAGAACAGTGCTAGAGTGCTCTTATGGGAAATCCAACCAATCCTCCTACCCCCAACCAAAACCTTAAGATTGGAATACGCCCCTTATCAAAAATAGTTTAGGACTTGGATAGCAAAGCATTTGCAGGAGGGCAAAAAAGAACAAATAAAATCGGTGACATACCTTTTAGCTGCAAAACTGCACAAGGACAGCCTAGAGTATGAATGTGTTCGGTCTTTTAGAGGTATGAGCAACCTGGTCAAAAATGGAGTAAGGAAGGATCAGGACCTGATATTTTCAGGGCGTCTTCGGGTAGAATTGTGAAATACCACAGGATTTGCTCCAGGGACCTGTGAAGCGCTGATGTACTCACTTAGCATCCTTCTGAGATCTCTGTCAGCAATGACTCACCTGTTGGGAGACCACAGGAGGGGTACCAGGAGGGAGGGATGTTGTATTCGATAACAGGTGTATCCTGGGAAGACGGGAAAATCTCTCCTTCTGCATAGGGTGCCTATAGCCCATTCTAAGTAGTAGGATGCATTGGGATGACTGTCTTTTTTCCTTCTTCTCTGCCAATTGCAGTAAGGCCTGGCCACAAATTCAATGAAGCAGATCGCAAAGTGTACAGACAGTTGGTAAAGCAACAAGGTATTGACAAAGAAAACATCGTGAATGTCGAATCAGCAGGTAAATTCACTATTTGCTCTTCTCGGGTATAAGGGTGGCCATCAGGAAGTTTTCTTCAAGAAAGTTTCTTGTTCTAGTGTCCTTTGGACACCTGGGTTCTGGGGAAAAAAATTCTTTGATGAATGATGCGCTTAGAAATATTGAAAGTATCAGCTATCCTTTTGAACCGTCTCTTAATTCTCTTCCACAGATACCTGCCCTCATTAAGGACATCTGTTGGGTGAGTGATAATCAGGTGTCTCCTGATATTTGAACAGGTTAGGGTGTCTTTGGGAGGGGTGTCTGTCTTACCTCCTTGATGTAAGATCTCGTAGAAGATCGTCCACGACCACACATATTACAGCAGTGGCTTTCTTACCCTGAATTTCTCAGATTAAGCTTCATCCAACAAATTCTGCACGAAAATTTCCTTTACAGGGGCTGGAGTGATAGCATAGTGGGTAGGGCATTTGCCTTGTCCGTGGCCAAGCTGGGGTCAATTCACAACTTCCCATAGGGTGCCCTGGCACGACCAGCAGGAATTCTTGAGTGCACAAGCTAGGAGTCACCCATGAGCATCGCTGGGTGTGACCCAATAAGCAAAAAAATTCTCTTTCAGATTATATTTATAACTGCTCCCTCCTCCTGAAAGTGTTTACCGCAACGGATGCCTTGGAACCAACTAAAATTTCTTTTTAATGTTTTGATGTTTGTAGACCTCTCCCCATCCCGCTGACCTCTACAAAAGCAGCAGCATCTCCGATACCAGATCAGGAATCCAAATGTAATTCCTTATTTCCTACTATCTTCATGAGCTCAGCCCATGGTTTCCTCTTCTTTCCTTTCACTCACGTTGCTGTATCACATTGGATGCCTAAATCAATAAAATGATCATTCTATGCACAAAGCTGTGTTTGATGCAAAGACTCTTATTTGTAAAACGCACAAATACCTCCTTGAATAGGAGGATCCGGACAATTTCCTCTGCACTGATGTGGGAATGGCTCCCACAAATCTAACTATTGGCCATTTAATGTCTTGATAAAAAACTTGGTCCCAAGTTGTTGGGATCTGGCCAAAGGCACAGTGGCAATCTTGGGATGTCAGGAAGTCTCGTTCTCCTAACCCCGAAAGACCCTGAATATGTCACTTTTTAGAATGTCAGCGCTAGCACGAAGGAGACACTACTGGTGCTTGTCGGAGACAGCCAACGAACAACAGGCTGATCGTGATAGTGACAGGAAGGCTGAAGGCACCACCAGGCTGCTGACGCACTTGGCCTGCAGGTACACGTTGACCTGTTGGCAGCGCTATATTTTCGAGGATGTCATTTTCAAAAGATATCAACCTGTTTTCCAACTAAAATAACATGCATCGACTTGAACAAAGACTTCATGGGCCACTGTACAAGGTAAACACTACAAAACTCTCATGCAGGAAAGGAAAGAGGACATGAGGAAATGGAGACACATCCCCTACTAATGAATCAAAAGAATAGCATATTAAAAATGGCAATACTCCCCCAAATATTTTACAGATTCAATGTGGTCCCTCTAAGCGTACTCATGACATTTTTCAAACAAATAGACTAGACACTCCTGAAATTTATATGGAACTGTAACCTTGGGGCAAAAAAATTTGGAATCACTCTCTTCCCTAACTTCAAACTGTAATACAAAGCATTAGTAACTAAACCAGCATGGTACTGTAATAAAGACAGACCCGCAGACCAAGATAATAGCTTTGAATATCCTGAAACAGACGCTCAAATATATGATAGCTTAATCTTTAACAAACGAGTAAGAAATGTAAAGTGGAGCAAGGAAAGCCTCTTCAAGAAATGTAGCTGGGAAAACTGGACCACTCAAAGATAATACCTCTGGCTGTCTAATGCCAGCCAGAAAAGTCATTTCAAAATCGATTAAAGACCTCAATACCAGACCTGAATCCATAAGGTCCATGAAGAACAACCCTCCATGACATTGAAGCTAAACCCATCATTATTTTGTTGTTGTTGTTGTTGTTTAAATTTTATTCTTTTTTGAATCACGGTGAGATACAGTTACAAAGCTTTCATGTTTGAGTTTCAGTCCTCCAATGAGCAAACTCCCATCCCTCCACCAGGGCACATTCTCCACCACCATTGTCCCCAGTATTGCCCCTCAGCCTATTGCAACTTCTGCCTGTATTGCAGAGAATTTCCCTCTTAGTCTCTCTCTAGTTTTAGGCATTATGGTTTGCAATAGAGATGCTGAGAGGCCATCATGTTTGGTCCTAAAGGCATCTATAAAGATGAAACACCATTTACCAAGCAAGCAGAAGCAAAGATATATGAGACTACATTAGGTAAGATGTTTCTGTACCTCAAGAGAAGTGGTGACCACGATACAGAGACAGCCAGTGGAATGGCAAAAATCATTTACCCAATACCCATCAGAGGAGAGAATAAGTGCCTGCCATAGAGGCGATGGTGGGAAGGAGAGTTATTTCAAGAGGAATACTGGTGGTGGAAACGTACAGTGTTGGAGGGATGAGTATTCGGACACTGAATGACTGAAACCTGATTGCTAGAGCTTTGTCACTGTATCTCTTGACGATTCAATTAAAAAATTTAATTAAAAAAAAAGGAAAATTATGTCCAGCTTGCGACACACACACAGACACACTGAGACACACAAACACAGGCAAACACACAAATATCTACGATTCACTACCCCAGTGAGACTGTAATTATTATCCCAACCTAGCCTGAGAATTGATTCTACTGAAACAATTTCCATGAGGTTGTAGGTGTCTCTTCGGAAGTAGTCCCCCAATATCATTGTGTATTTCAGAGAATGTTGCCGGGAGATTTTTGTTTTGAAGACACAGTAATTATTTTCCATACAACAAATCTGATGAACAGCCGACCCTCCATCCCCTAGGGAACTGCTCCAATAGAGCATGGACCTTCTCATTCTTTACCTTCTGACGTCTCTCGTCAAAGCCAGGTGAATGGGGCTTTCAGAACGACAAAAGAAAACACAGTGATTTAGACCGAAGAGAATATCGTGGGAATAAAGTGAGAAAACAAATTTTATCCGAGTCCTTAGGTACCTGAGGAATGACCTACGGAGGTCTACACACTTTGACAACATCTATAATTCTTGTACAGAAGCTACTCACGAATGCACAGGCAAAACGGTAGCACACGGATTATCTTTTTCCATTTTTTTAATGAATCACCATCAGATTCAGTTACAGACTTACAAAGTTTGGCGATTAGGTTTCAGTCATACCATTTTCAAGGACCCACCCCTCCACCAGTGCCCATTCTCCACCAACAACTTTCCCAGTGTCCCTCCCACCACACCAACCCCTTTCTATCGCACCCATCCTCACTGCCTCTGTGGCAGGCATATTCCCTCCTACTCTCTCCTTTGGGGTATTACAACATTTGCTTTTGCGTATAATTTCCTCTCTTATTTTTGAAATTATTTTATATTTCATTTTCATGAAGTGTCTCACGATCTTTTATTGCAGATCATATCCAAACGCCAGTCCAACCACCAAGTACCTCTCTCCACAGTAGGAGGGAAGTGAGCACGCGGATATTTGCTTTACTTGAACTTTCATTGCATGAACCATGTGTCATTGTTCTTGTGTGGTGACAAGGCCACGAGGGACACTCTGAGAGATGATCTGATATGGACACACAAACAACCTGTGCATTTTGGAAGGCTGTTCCATTGCATATAGAACAATGGATGCGTGCAAATCCCCACAAATATCCTAGCTGCATTCAATAAGAGCTGCCTTAGAAAGACAGGTGTTTGTGATCGCAAGGATCCTGGTTTTGCTTTGAAGGTAAATCAAGCTACAGATGAAGAGATGGAGAGACTTTATAACCACTTTACAACAGGTGCTTGTGTGAATCAAAGTAACATTGACTCATTCAACTTGGGAGAGACTTTCATTCCTCAAATGCTTTTAAATCATTGTGAAAAGTGGTCATCATATACTGAAGACCTTAATAGACTTAGCTAGTACCGTGGACGTGAATGATAGTCATCATCAAATGGGCATCGAATTCTATCATTTATTTTTTGGTCCACAAGGAAATTTTTGGTTTAGATAATTTGGGTGTTTGTGTCTTGTCATTATTTAAATACTAATATACTTAATGGGCCCCGAGAGGTGCCTTCACATGGTTGACCCTGGAATAATACCCAGCACGTCATTTGATTCCTGGGGCCAGAAATGATCCCTGAGCACAGAGCCTGGAGTGAATTCTGGGTACCATCAAATTTGACCCCCAGACAAAAAATTAAATCAAGCATAAGGTGTAATGGAAAGGAGAGAGTGTACTTACCAAAAGAAAATTCAAATCAGATTCTCGTTCTTTAAATATTTTCAGGGATGTGGTTACAGTAGTGTTAAAGTTTATGGTTCTGTTCTAAAGCATTAGTGAGCCCCATCACCACCAGTGGGAAATTTATAAAGATGTGTAAAGTATACCCAACTCCTTTTATCAGCCTGATACTGCTCGTAGGAAGGTAATTTTCCCAAGTGAAAGATCTCAATTTTTTTTTTGCTTTCACCCATACCTGACAGGTACTAACAAGTTATCATGTGTGTCCCTTTACCGACTTTCAACATGCAGTTCTTGTCCAGTGTGGTCATTTCCAACTCTCGTTGTCACAGTGGTCCCTTCTCTATCCCAACTGCCTTCTCCCCACCATCACCTGTGGGGAACTTCCAACCTTGAACCAGGCCTCCTGACCCTTTTGTTCCCACCACCTTTGGGTATTATTCTCACACTCTGGTATTTACATCCCACAAATGGGTGCAGCCCTTTGACATCTGTAACTCTCCCTCTGACTCTTTCCACGCAGCATGAGACTCTCTATGTTCATCCATTGAAGAAGTTTGATAAAAATCTTTGGGATTATATCAGGGGAAATTGCCCAAGGCCATATATCTCTTGATGGCATTTAAGGAATTAAAGGTCCTCAGCAGTTAACTTTGCCAGAAGGTAATTGGGCATTTTTTCCTTATGCCAACAGATCATTGGCTTATGCAGATACCTCATTAACTTATTTTTTTCTTTTTGGATGACACCTGACAATGCTCAGGGGTTCCTCCTAGCTCTGCACTCAGGAATCACTCCTGGCAATGCTCAGGGGACCCCACGGGATGCTGAGAAACGAACCTGGGTCAGTTACGTGCAAGACAAACGCACTACCCGGCCCTTCTATCCATCTAGCTTCATTAACTTTTGTCCCTCTAGATACTCCATGCTCATAAGATATGTCTAGTCTTAGTTTATAATGCTGACATGATTTCTAACCTCCCTCAAATTTCAGCCACTTTCCTACTTTCAGTGAGAAACCTGTCACGCAAAAACGAACTAACATTTCCAGGAAGGGCTTTAAATGAAAATGTTATTGTTTTGTTTTTTTTAGGGGGGTGGGTGGTCACACCCTTTGATTCTCATGGGTTGTTTCTGACTTTGCACTCAGGAATTATTCCTGGTGGTGCTTAGAGGACCACAAGGGATGCCGGGGATTGAACCCAGGAAGGCTACATGCAAGGCAAAAGCCCTACCCGCTGTACTTTCACTTCAATTAAAGTCTATCCCAAACTAAACAAGTCAATGTTACTTTGACTCCACAAGTACCAGTTCTAAAGCTGTTATTCACTTCCCGAAAAGTAAATTTCTGAGAATATTAATTACGATATTGGCCAAATCATGTTGTCTTCTGTTTTATCCTATCCCCCTTTCTCCTACCAGACAGTTAATGCTGTTCACGCATGCTGTGTTTGACATATGTTCTAGGATTAGCTGGGAAACCAGAAGAATAGACTTGATATATGTCTGATCAAATGAAATTAGATTAAGCCCGATCACTTTCTCTTATCCTTCATGGGACATGCAAGGGATATCCAATCAATTAGTCATCTAATCAATACCTTGCCAAAGTATCATCCTCCAGAGAGTTGGTCTCATTTCCCCGCTGACCAGGATACTTCCAGAAAAGGATTCCATCTGCCTACAAACAACGAATCTCAATTTCTGTGGAGAGGTATTTGTCTGGATCCTCCTATAAGCAGTCATTTCTGTGCTTTACAAATAAGAGACTTTGCATCAAACACAGCCTTGTGCATAGAATGATCAGTTTATTAATTTAGGCATCCAATGTGATACAATAACGTGTGTGAAAGGAAAGAAGAGGAAATCATGGGCTGAAAGCACAAAGATACTAGGAAAGAGGCAATAAAATTGGATTCCAGATCTGGTATCTGAGATGCTGCTGCTTTTGTAGAGGTCAGCAGGATCTGGAGAGGTCTACAAAAATTAAAACATTAAAAAAACTTTCAGTTGATTTCAAGGGTTCCATTGCCATAAACATGGGGGAGGAGGGAGCAGTTATAAATGTAACCTGTAAGAGAACTTTTTTTTTTTTTGCTTTTTGGGGCACAGCCGGCAATGCTCATGGGTGATTCCTGGCTTGTGCACTCAGGAATTCCTGTTAGCAGTGCTCGTGGGACCCTATGGGAGGCTGTGAACTGAGCCCAGTTTGGCCGCGGGCAAGGCAAATGCCCTACCCTCTATGCTATCACTCCAGCCCCTGTAAAAGAGATTTTCGTGAAGAATTTGTGGGATGAAGCTTAATCTGTGATATTCAGGATTAGAACTTCACTGCTATAATACATGTGGTTGTGAATGATCTTCTACGAGATCGTATATCAAGGAGGTAAGATAGAAACGTGTTCATGGCTGTATGACATGGGGAACTGCATTCTGTAAGAGTGTGCTCTACAGGACTTCTTTTCTTCTTTCTTGGAGGCTGGGGGGTAATTGGATCTCACTGGGCTGTGTTCAGGGACCACTTGTCATTCACAGGATATGTAACACAAGAGCTGGTACAATCCACACAAGAGACATGAGACTTCCTTGAATGTCATGGACATCTCTAGAAAAGTTCCTGTGATAGCTTGCTGTCACTGGGATTCACAGGATTAAAGCCTCATTGAGAGCACAGTGCTTCACCGATTTTGAAAAATGTTTGTCCTCCAGACACAGAATCCCAACTCTCTGCTGTAGTTCCAAGTTAGCGTGGAGCACGGTTTAAATTTGCACACGTGCACGTGTCTGCATCATAGTCCTTGCCCACCCTCTCATCACAAGAGTCGTATCTTATTTTCTGAAGCGGAGACCCCTCCCAAAGACACCCTAACCTGTTCAAATATCATGAGGCAGCTTATCATCATTCACGCAACAGATGTCCTTACAGAGGGCAGGTATCTGTGGAAGAGAATTAAGAGACATTTCAAAAGGATAGCTAATACTTTCAATATTTGTAAGAACTACATTCATCAAAGAATTTTTTTCCCAGAAGCCAGGTGTCCAAAGAACACTATTCTAAGAAACTTTCTTGAAGAAAACCTCGTGTTGGCCATTTTAATACCGAGAAGAGCAAATAGTGAATTTACCTGCTGATTCGACATTCAAGATGTTTTCTTTGTCAATACCGTGTTGCTCTACCAACTGGCTGTACACACTGAGATCTGCCTCAGTCAATTTGTAGCCAGGTCTTACTGCAGTTGGAAGAGAAGAATAGAAAAAGACAGTCATCACAATGCACCCTACTATTTAGAACGGGCTACAGTCACCCCATGCAAAAAGATAGCTTTTCCTGTCTTCCCCAGACTACCCATTTTGTCAAATACAACATCCCTCCCTCCTGGTACTCCTCTGCTGGGTCTCCTAACAGGTGAGTCATTGCTGACAAGATCTCAAGAGGATGCTAAGTGAGCACATCAGCACTCCATAGTTCCCTGGAGCAAAGCATCGGGTATTTCCATAGCTACCCAAAGACGCCCTGAAAATATCAAGTCCGGAAAGATTCTTACTCTATTTTTGACCAGGTTTCTCCTACCTCTAAAACACCGAACACCGTCATTCTCTAGGCTGGCCTGGTTCAGTTTTGCAGCTGAAAGGTATCTGTTACCGATTTTATTTTTTCTTGGTTACCCTCCTGCAAATACTTTGTGTTCCAAGTCCTAAACTATTTTGACTAAGGGACACATTCCAATTCTTAGAGTTTTGGTTGCGGGTGGAATGGGTGGTTGGATTTCCCATAAGAGCACTATAGCACTGTGCTCCCATTGTTCATGGATTTGCTCAAGCGGGCACCACTCACGTCTCCAGGGTGAGACTTGTTGTGACTGTTTTGGGTATATATCAAATCCGCCACGGGGTGCTTGCCAGGATCTGCCAAGAGGGCGGGATCCTCTCGGTAACTTGCTGGGATTGCCAAGAAACCGGTGGAATCGAACCTCGGTCCGCCACATGCAAGACAAATGCCCTACCCGCTATGCTCGGTAGGGCTAAATATATCATAACTCCAGGATATGTTTATTTGCTTAAATCAAAACTTGATTTACCCGGATTGTGAGATAAACTGGACTGGAGAGTGCATCTGGGCTTCTATTACCGGAATCTCCAGGTATCCAGAATATGTGGGACTGATTTTTTTTCTCAATTCAATGCATGTGTGTATTGTTTCCCTAAGTAAAGTCTACATGTGAAAACATTCACTTATTCTGCTCAGAAGGAGAAGCATACCGGCAGCATCTACCAAATCGGTGACGAGTTCATTTACATCGGTGTTCTGGATGCAGATGACCACCAGGTTCTTGGATTGATGGCAAAATTTGAAGAAATTTTCTCCTGAGACTGTGGAAGAGAGGGGAAAATATCAGAAGTCAGGAGGAGTCAAATATTTTGTTATTTATCTTTTTGTGATGGAAGGGGCAGGGACCGTAGATGCGGGTTCAATGATCCCAATGTCTTTAATAGCTTCAAGAATGAAAATACTGGGTTCATAAAATGTGCTCAGAGTGGGAAGGTAAAAAAATCTGTTGGGAAGGAGAGGAGAAAGAAAAAAGAAATTCCCCTGGATAGGACTCACTTAACTAAGGACTCACTTAACTCTTTTGGTGTGGTTTTAAGAGGAAAGCAGGATCTTTGTGTGACAGAGAATGCGGCTAAGTTAAAGATCAGCTATTGTTGTGTGGGCATGTTGAAATGGAAATTGGGCTCTTTGTATGTTTCTTTTCTGTTTGGGTCACACCTGGTGATGGGGTGATAGTCAGGGATTACTCCTGGCTCTGCATGCAGGAATTACTCCGGGCGGTTCTTGGGGTCCCTATGGGACGCTGGGAATTGAACCCGGGTCCGCCTCGTGCTAGGCTAATGCTATACCTACTGTGCTATCACTCCAGCTCCTGAAATTTTTTTAATTGCCGAGAAAACAAGAATCCAGCAGATCCTTGTCTGGTTATTTGCCTTAGGTGTTGCCCATAATCTGACCCTCCAGGTGACCCTAAATTCTGGGCAGAAATTTAGGCTGGACAGTTGCCAACTCCCTGTTCATCAGAAAGAGTCTTAGAACTTGCTGAAAGACAAAAATGTAGAAGGCGCCATCAGAAACTGTTCACAATAGTGGCGAGAGGGAAAAAAATGGAGGCTATCTCATCACCTGTATCTTATTTTGTACATGGTAAGATCAAGTCTTCAAGTCGTCATCTTTGGACCCATATCACTGGCATCAGGTTTTAGATTCTGTGACGTCAGCTTCGGAGCAATGTCATTTACCAAATTCTCTACGAGCAGAACGCTTTCACTGTCTTCGAATTACACTTAGACATAAATAAATTTTGCCTATGCTGCGACGAGTGTGTAAATTATATCTGAGTCCCTTATATCCTCTCTGGCGGATCTATAATATGTCGTTAAAGAAGAGACTTCATATGCAGATTCAGTGAATGGCATATCATACTGCTCAAGAAGATCCCCGGAACAATAACTTTTGATACTGGATTGTCTACTTAAAGGGCAGTCTCATTTTTCAAGACTTGTGGGTTAAAGTTGCTGATATTGGACGAACCTATTATCTCCAAAGCCATCGATCCCAAATACTTAGGTATGTTTGCTATGGTGTGATGGGGGTGATGGTCAATTCCTCCTGACTCTGCATTCAGGAATTACTCCAGGGGGTGCTTGGGGGACCATATCGGATGCAGGGGATGGAACCCAGGTCAGCCGGGTGTAAGGCAAACACACTACCCACTGTGGTATTGCTCCAGACGCCCAAGCATACTTTTTCATATGGACTCCTTTAGCTGAGGGATCACTGAATTCTGTGGTCAAATAAATGTATTAAAGTAAATTCTGGGTTTTCTTTTTTTCTCTTTTGGATTTTGGACCCTAACCAGTGGTGACCAGGGCTTTTTATAGGTTCTGGTGCTGACGGACTATAGGAAATGGGCCTCAGGGGACCATTTCTGGTGGTGAGATTAGATATGGAGTCACCCATCTGTATGGCAAGCACCCTCTACATTGTACACTTTCTCTCCAGCACAGTATTGCATAAATTTAAGAACTTTGATAGCTTCCTCTGTGAAAGAAGTTAGCGAATAATGCGTCCAACTATCGTCATGTGAAGAAAAAGGAAAAAAAAAATCTAACTGAAAAAAACGAAAAAAGTCTAACCAAAGACTAATTCCTCTATTCATGCCATGTCCAGGTTCTTGGCCGTGCGATACTTCAAAACCACACACCCTATCCATACTCCAAAATTAGCGCACCACATTTGATAGTGCTCAAAGTAGGAAGCAAACAATCTTGGAGGAAAATATATAATTAAAAAAAAGATATAGAGCACACAAGGTTCCACCGTTAACGACACGTTAGTGAACTCTTACAGAAGGACGTAATGATCCCTGTTGAGATACAACAATCTCCACACTCTTTCCTCTAAGCATACTTTTTTTTGGAGCATTTTCAGTGGTCTTTCACAACAAGCAAGACAAAATATATTATTTTGGTTCTGGTTTGGAACAGGTCTTACGCTTTAGAATGGAAACGTCTGCAATATGGTGGTCGGTAGGCGTCATGGGGGTGGGATGGGTGTTTGAATATTAAATGTCATCACATATCGTGAACTATTTTATAAAATAAAATAAAATAATAATAATATAATAATAATAATAGAAAGACCAGCCCCCACCCCCCCACCACCCGGCCATAGCACAAGGACTCACAATCAGTGTTATAGTCTTCGGATTCTTCTGTTTTATTTCCAACTAAGGAGAACTTCTCACATTGTCCGTTGTTCCTAAAAAATAAATCAATAAAAATATCCGTGATTTGTCCCAGAATGCTCCATCGCAGATAGCTGGATGAAGAGAGTACTGCCCAGACACACATGGGTGAGCTCCAAGAGGACGTCAAGTTATATGATTTCTATGTGGAGACCTCTGCTGAGTGGATTGAGTTAGAGAGACAAACAGGAAGACATCCAGAAGGATCTCTCACATAATCGTGAAACAATGTAGGGGAATGAATGTCTCCTGTACGCTGTAACATCACCGGGGAATCAGCCAATGCCAACGAAGGTGACAGAAACCAAGACTTGAGAACTGCTTCCCAGTAGGAAGCTGGCTACTTGGTTAGCTGGTCACTTGTCTCCCCATAGAGGCAGTAACTGAGGCCTCTTGTGGAAGGAAATGGACACTGGGGAAGGGACCGGTGTTGAATGGTTGCATGCAGGAAACCCAACTGTGGATAACTTAATATATTCATGTAGTGTTTCACTGAGTGTGCCCTCACTTTAGTTTGGTTATCACTTTAGTATGAATCCCAACTTTGAGTATTTCCAATGTCCCATCGAGTATCCAGCATACACTGAATTCACAATCATCTTTAATCTTATCTCCTTTGCACACGAACTTTTCTCTCTGATCTTTGATTCTCCACCTCAGTAAATCAGTTGGTTTTTGCTAACTAAACATCACATTTGGGGAGGACTATCTCTCAGTTCATGTCTATGGTATTGGTTATCAATATTTTAACTATCACTCATCCTGTGTGGTAATCATTAAACAAAAACCAAATAAAACTGAACAAAACCAAGACAAAAACCACCAATATTTCAAAGGTGAAGATCAGGAAACTTTTCTGTCATATTCTGATTGTCATATTTTATAGGCAAATAAAAGTTGTTACATAAATATTCAACAGATGTTACATGGGATTATTCATTTATGACTGAGTCTAACATAAAAAATATCATGGACATTCCTTTACATCCATGCGTAACTGTTTCTAAGATATTCAGAAATGGTGACCTATGAAATGCAACAATAAATTGGCAATATCATGGTCCTTCAGCTGACAGGTAAAATGTCTTTCCTGATTGTTTTTCAATTCGGTCATTGATGATGCAGTTAAAACAGCTGATGAGATAACACCCTGGAAACTAAGGGCATCCCCTGCCAGTCTCTCTGGTGGGCTGAACACAGAGCATTCAGTGAAGAACTTTCTCTCTGAAGCAAGTTCAAAGACTCGAAGTCTTCAGAGTTCAGAAATGTCACTAAACACCTTCCATATGGAAGAGCAAGACTCAACAGTTGTTAGTGAAATCAAGAGATGTGTGGCTCTAGGTGCCAGGAAATGTCACTTACTCCATCCAGAAATTCAAGGCAACGGAGGCACAGTCTACGTCTTGGCAGGAGATGTCTCTCAAGAAGCCTCTCAGTTCCCCATTTTCTTGAATCTTCTCTACATTGTTGGCAGCAAGGCGAACCATACGCCACTGACCTGTGTGCTGGGAAGAAAAATTCCAATGAAGAAGGACAGTCACACTTCTCACTATTCTCATACACACCCATCATCAATTTTTCTTGTGCTTCATTACACGTTGGGAAAAAATGCAGATTGTTTATCTGACCAAGCAAATTGGGGCTCTAAAGCCTATGCAGTTGAATTACAGAAACAAGAATTGATATGGTAGAAACAAGAATTGCAGAGTTATAAAAATAAGAATTGGGAACTCTCGGGTATGCAATGGTTTGTTCCTCAAAATAGTAAAAAAAAAAGAAAAAAAGAACGTGGATTTAATGCCCAATTCAATCAGCTTTATCAATGGCTGAATAAATAGTAGTACTCTTACGTTTTTAACAATTTTTTAATAAAAATTAACAAAGTCAGTAAAAAAATATGTTCACTCAAATACCCTAAAAACTCCGGTGATGTTGGCAAATTAACGTTGGCTTCCTTTTCTTTTGACTGCGGATGAAAATATGAAGGAATTCCCTTTCTTCCACATGGGAAGAAACAGTATAGAGAGATGGAAGAGATTGTTTGGTTGTAATCAGACGCACAGGTCAATAAGTATATCAAGTGTTCAGCACTGAGACTAGAGAGATAGTACAGTGAGTAGTGCACGTGTCTTGTACTGGATTGCCCTGGATTCAACCCTGGTATTCCAGATTGTACCCGAGTTCCACCAACAGTGAATCATTAGTTCAGAGCCAGGACCAAACCCTGAGCACTTCCAGGTCTGCCCACAACAACAACAAAATTACAAAATTACTTAGAAACTAGAGTGAAGAATGCACACACACACACACACACACACACACACACACACACACACACAGATCAGTTATTTCTTGGTACCTCCTGTTGCAGGTTGGCAGAAGTAACAGCCACGAACAGAGCCAGGAGTACAAATTTCATCTTGCCGATGTCTTTAGGGTCCTTCTTCCACAGAAGTGAAAATTGCAGGATGAAGACACTCCAAATATGTTGGGCTTTATATAGCTCTGCTCTGTGGACCTCGGCACAGGACCAACCAATGGTCGGCATTGATCAGTCACGGATGCTTACTCATATGGAAATATCCGGTTGGTTATCAAGACAGCCTTCACGCAATAATGAGATTTCTTTTAAGAGGAGCTTAAGTTGGAGTGGACAGTTGACCTTTAGATTGCAGGCAACCAAGGACAGACAGACATTCACGCTTTTAAATGGTGGTGACCCTCATTTCCTTTTTGATTACCTTGAATTCCACCCTGGCTGAATCCTCCAAGACTGGTATTCCTACTTTGACCCTATTTTGCATGGAATACATAGAGCTAACCGCTTTTTCCTAAAGCTAATTCTGCTTTAATGCAATTAATTTGGGTATCCATACCCTCATCGAACGATAGGAGGTTTATTTATTTATAGTTATATCTACCTATTTAAATCTAGCAAACTGTTGCACAGAACAAGAAGAACAACAAAATATTTCCCATATCCTTTGAGACGGATTTGATGAATCCCTCTTAAATCAATCCCTCAAATTTCATTTCAGAATATGTGGACCAGGAACTTTTCTGAAACGATTCTCACTCAAGGCTCAGTCGTGATATTCAAATTTCTGTCCCTATATTTGGGGGGGCTTAATCTCTACCTTCAGTTCATGGATTGGTTTCTATGGAGACCACACAAAATTCTGTTACACTTTTGTTTATTCTTTGTTTAGTCAGATGTTACTGAGGCATCACTGTTTGCAGGAGGATAGGACTTCTATCTTTGCAACGTTGCTATACAAAGATGCATTGTCTTCTGGAACCGGTTGTACACAGGAGAAAGAGTGGGGTTTAAAGATAAAATGATCAGGCTATCTTGAAATAAAGCCCTATCTAAAATTGACGACCAGGACTAGACAGGCTAACGCTAACAAAAGCACAGAGTTTTCTATTCACAAAGAACAATAACTAAAGGCAGGTGTGTCAGATGAAAACAAATACCCAGAAGGCAAATAAATTAATTGGTGATCTCTCGAATCTTCACCTCTCTTCTGAATTTGACCGCAATTCTGGGCCACTGAGTGAACAGTTTTAAAACATTGAAAACTAGCCGATACGAGGCAGGGACAGCGAAGAAATATTGAACAATCTGTAGGACTTAGCTCATAACGGGTGGTGGACGTGATTATCCCTTTGCATCTTCGTGGAGTTTTGGCTAATGCTGCCTCCTATGAGAAAATCCACCATACGTCTAGAGTCCCAACACCCAATATTGATGTCTCTGACACCATTTCTCATTCTGCATTGCTTCATGTTTTATTTTTTAATCCGATATGTGGATATGTGCATTTTATAGCTTCCTCCATTCGGTAGCATAATTTTGATGCTTATCTGCATTGTGTGTGTCTAGTCATGCAGAACCACTAATTAGCATTCTATGAGTCTGGTGTTTTCACTTATTTACGTCTCAACATCTGGGGTGAGAGGGATATTGGGAGAATTGGTGTTAGAGAATGGGCACTGGTGGAGGGATGGATACTCAGTCGTTGTACGACTGAAACGTAAACGCGAAAATTTGTAAGTCTGTAACTGTACCCAACGTTGATGCATTATAAAGTAAATTTTACAAAATAAAATTTTCAAAAATTTATATAAGTAAGTAAGAAAGTGAAGGCCCTCCCGTTGATCATCGATTTGCTCGAGCGGGCCCAGTAACATCTCCATTGGAGACTTTGTTGTTACTGTGTTTGGCATATAGAATACGTCTCGGGTAGCTTACCAGGCTCTGCTGTGTGGGCGAGATATTCTCGGTAGCTTGCTGGGCTCTCTGAGAGGGGCGGAGGAATCGAACTCGGGTCGGCCATGTTGGCTGCATGCAAGGCAAACGCCCTACCGCTGTGCTATCGCTCTATGTACTTCTGTCTTTTCATGGACAAGTCTGCTACACTCTCTCCCATGGGTGCTGAGTGACGAGTGCTCTTTCTGGGCTCCAAGTGCTGAGGACCTCATGCATTCCAATCAGCAGCGTATGAAAACTTTCCTTGTGGCTCTAAATCTTTGTCTACTTTGAGTGTGTTTGGAAAATTTGAAGAGATGTTAAATAACACGTCTGGGTGACATAGCTGCCTTTTCAAATTGTTCATTTCCCAAATGACTAAACATATCTGGTTGTTTTGTTTCCAACCATGTGCTTTCCATGAGAAGCGGTACACCTCACACTTGGTCCATTCCACATGGACGGGGTTATTCCACTGTACTACTATGGAGCTCACAGAAGAATGGACAGACTTTGGATTCAAGTTCTTTCCCAGAGAAGATGCTGATGAAGAAAATCCCCCCACCTCTGCATCCTTATTTTCAAAAGTCCATGGTTTACTGCTGTTTACTAAGTTTCCTGCTTGGTGGTGTATGAATGAAAAGGTCAGAACTGTATCACAGTTTTCATGAAGTATGTGTATATGGTTTTAGATTGGACATGGGTCTCTGATCTACAAATCTTTATGCAAGTTTTTATCTGCATTTTATCCGTATTTATCTGGACTTTGGATTGTGGAACCAAATGGCTCCCAGGGGCTCTGTTTGGGGAGGGACCCCGGGCAACCTCTCAATTTATCCCGATCTGTTCTGCGATGCACAGGTCTGAGATTAACTGTGGATTTTGATCTCTTTCAAGATCTATCTATGAGTCTCTGAAATAAGGGGGAAAAATGAGCTTGAGTAGCTGAGCCATAGGTGGGTTTTGGGACTAGCATCCACGAATCTAACTATTGGCCACTTAAGCTCTTGGTAAACTCGGCCCCAAGTTGTTGGGATCCGGCAGAAGGCATGGCTGCAATTTGGGGTTGTCAGGAAGTCCAAAGGCGTCATCAGACTGCTGATCCATTTGTCCCACAGGTACAGGTTGACCTGTTGCCTGCACCATACTTCAGAGGATTTGATTTTCAAAAGGTATCAACCAGTTTTCCAACTAAAATAACAACCATTGACTTGAACGAAGACTTCATGGAGCGCTATACAAATAAACACTACAAAACTTTACATCAGGAAATGAATGACTCTAGAAAATGGAGAAACAACCCCTGCTCATGGAACAAAAGCATTAGCATCTCAAAAATGGCAATACTCACCCAAATATTTTACAGATTCAATGTGGTCCCTCTAAGGGTACTCATGAAACATTTTTCAAAGAAATAGACAAAACACTCCTGAAATTTATATGGAACAATAAATCTTGGGGGGGAAAAAGATGGGAGTCACTCTCTTCCCTCACTTCCAACTGTACTACAAAGCAGTAGTAATTAAAATAGCATGGTAATGGCATAAATGCATACCCCTGGACCAAGGGAATACAGTTTAATATTCTGAAACAGACGCTCAAATATATGGTCGCTTAACTTTTAACAAAGAAGTAGGAAACGTGAAGTGGAGCAAGGAAAGCCTCTTCAACAAATGTAGCTGGGAAAACTGGGACCATTTTCGCAACACGCAATTATAATAACTCAACAGTCTGTCTCATGCCAGGCAGAAAAGTGATTTCAAAATGGATTAAATACCTCAATACCAGACCTGAATCTATAATGTTTATGGAGAACAACACTCCATGACATTGAAGTTAAAGGCATCTTTATTTTGTTGTTGGTGTTTTAATTTATTTTATTGAATCACGGTGAGATACAGTTACAAAGCATTCATGTTTGAGTTTCAGTCCTCCAATGAGCAAACACCCATCCCTCCCCCAGTGCACATTCTCCACCACCAATGTTCCCAGTGTCCCCCCTCATCCTATCTCAACTCACTCCTTGTATGGCACACAATTTCCCTCTCAATCTCTCTCTAACTTTAGGCCTTATGGTTTGCAATACAGATACTGAGAGACCATCATGTTTGGTCCCTAAAGGCATCTTTAAGGATGAAACGCCACTGACCAAACAAACAGAAGCAAAGATAAATGAGACTACATTAGGTAAGACCTTTCTGTACCTCAAGAGAAGCGGTGACCAAGATACAGAGACAGCCAGTGGAATGGGAAAAGTTATTTACGCAATGCCCATCAAATGAGAGTATAAGTGCCTGCCCTAGAGGTGATGGTGGGAAGGGAGAGGGATTTCCAGAGGAACACTGATGGTGGAAACGTAGAGTGTTGGCGGGAAGGGATTTCGACACTGTCTGACTGAAACCTGATTGCTAGAGCTTGGTCACTGTATCTCTTGGCAATTCAATTAAAAAATTAAATTTAATAAAAGCAAAATTATGGGCCCCTCGCCTCACACACACACACACACACACACACACACACACAACCATCTACGATCCACTGTTCCAGTGAGTCTGTAATTATCACCACAACCTAGGAAAATGCATGAGGCTTGATTTCTACTGAAACAATTTGAATGAGGTAGTAGGTGTCTCTTTAGAAGCAGTCTGCCAAATCATTGCATACTATAGAGAATGTTGCAGCAAGATTTTTGTTTTAAAGACAACGGGGATAAAGGTGCCTGTGACATGCTGACTTTTCTACTCCCCTCAAAGGCACTTCATGTAATATCCTGGGTGCGGTTATTATTTTCCATAAAAGAAATCTGAGGAAAAGCCCATGTTCCATCCCCCGGAGACCTATTCCAATGGAGCATGCACGTTCTCCTTCTTTACCTTCTGACGTCTCTTGTAAAAGCCAGGTGAATGGGGACACAGAATGACTCAAGAAAACGCGGTTAGTTAGACCAGGGAGATTGTCGTGGGAATAAAGACAGGAAACAAATTTTATCCCAGTCGGTAGGTACCTCCCTCAAATTTCACCCACTTTCCTACTTTCAGTGAGAAACCCGTCATGCGAAAATGAACTAGCATTTCTAGGAAGAGATTTAAATGAAAATGTTGTTGTTTTGGATTATTTTTGGGGGGGAGTCACATCCAGTGATCTTCATGGGTTGCTCCTGGCTCTGCACTCAGGAGTTATCCCCGGTGGTGTTTAAGGGACACATGGGACACCGGGGATCGAACCCGGGTCGGCCACATGCCAGGCAAACACCAATCACGCTCTACTATTGCTTCGGCCCCAAGAGGAAATGTTTTGAGAGTAGTAATTGATCTAAGTTACAACATTGGCCATATCATATTGTCTCCTATTATATTCTATCCCCCTCTTTCCTACCAGACAGGTAATGCCTTTCACACATGCACTGTCTGACATATGTTCTAGCATTAGCTGGGAAATCAGAATAGACTTGATATATGTCTGATTAAATTAAATTCATATAAAGCCTGATCACTTTCTCTTTTCCTTCATGGGACATGGAAGGGATATCCAATCAAATAGTAATCTAATCAATACGTTGCCAAAGTATCATCCTCGAGATAGTTGATCTTATTTCCCCACTGACCAAGACACTTCCGAATAGGATTCCATCTGCCTAAAGAGAATGAATCTCCATTCCAGTGGAGAGGAAATTATCCATATCCTCCTATTCAAGCATGTATTTCTGTGCTTTACAAATAAGAGTCTTTGCATCAAACACAGCCTTGTGCATAGAATGATCAGTTTATTAATTTAAACATCCAATATGATACAACAATGTGTGTGAAGGAAAAGAAGAGGAAACCATGAGCTGAGCTCACGAAGATAGTAGGAAAGAAGGAATTAAAATTGGATTCCGGATCTGGTATCGGAGATGCTGCTGCTTTTGTAGAGGTCAGCAGGATCTGGAGAGGTCTACAAAAATTAAAACATTAAAAAAAATTTGAGTTAGTTCCAAGGGATCCGTTGCGGTAAACACATTGGGGAGGAGGCAGCAGTTATAAACGTAATCTGAAGAGAATTTTTTTGCTCTTAGGACACATCCAGCGATGCTCATGGGTGACACCTGGCTTTTGCACTCAGGAATTCCTGCTGGCGGTGCTTGGGGGACCCTAAGGGAGGCTGGGAATTGAGCCTAGGTTGGCCACGTGCAAGGCAAATGCCCTACATTTGCCCTAAAAATGCTATCACTCCAGCCCCTGTAACAGAAATTTTACTGCAGAATTTGTTGAATGATGCTTAATCTGTGATATTCAGGGTAAGAACTTCACTGCTATAATATGTGTGGTCGTGGGTGATCTTCTAGGAGATCTTACATGAAGGGGGTAAGATAGAAACATGTTCGTGGGTGTATGACATGGGGGAATTGCACTCTGCAAGTTTGTGCCCTATAGGACTTCTTTTCTAATTTCTTAGGGACTGCGGGGTAATTGGACCTCACTTGGCTGTGCTCAGCAACCAAACAGGGCACACATTATATGTAACACAACGGCTGGCACACTCCACACAGGAGACATGAGACTTCCTTGAATGTCATGGATATCTCTAGAAGAGTTGCTATGATAACTTGCTGTCAATGGAATTCACAGGATTCAAGCTAATTCAGAGTTCAATGCTTCACCGATTTGAAAAACTTTTATCGTCCAAACACTGAGTCCCAACTCTATGCTGTAATTTCAAGATAGCGTAGAGCATGGTTTAAATTCTCACACGTGCAAAGTGTCTGCATCACAGTCCTTGAAGAGGAGTCGTATCTTATTGGTTGTACCGAACAGCCCTCCCAAAGACACCCTAACCTAGTAAAACATCAGCAGATCTCCTATCAACACTCACCCAACAGAGGTCCTTAATGAGGGCAGGTATCTGTGGAAGAGAATTAAGAGAGGGTTCAAGAGGATAACTGATACTTTCAATATTTCTAAGCTCTGCATTCATCAAAGAATTGCTTTTCCAGAACCCAGATGTCCAAGGGACACTAGAACAAGAAGCTTTCTTGAAGAAAACTTCCTGACGGCCACTCTTATATATGCGAAGAGCAAATAATGAATTTACCTGCTGGTTCGACATTCACGATGTTTTCTTCATCAATGCCTTGTTGCATTACCAACTGTCTGTACACACTGCGATCTGCTTCATTGAATTTGTGGCCAGGTCTTACTGCAATTAGCAGAGAAGAAGGGAAAAAGACAGTCATCACAATGCATCCTACTATTTAGAATGGGCTACAATCACCGTACACAGAAGGGTAGATTTCCCCGTGTTTCCCAGGCTACACATATTGTCGAATACAAAAAACCTCCCTCCCGGTACCCCTCTGCTGCATATCCCAACAGGTGAGTCATTGCTGACAGACATCTCAGGAGGATGTTAAGTCAGCACATCAGCACTCCAAAGTTCCTTGGAGCAAAGCCTGGGTATTTCACATAGCTACCCGAAGACGTCCGGAAAATATCAAGTCCTGAACTGTTCTTACTGAATTTTTGAGCAGGTTGCTTGTACATCTAAAAGACCAAACACAGTCATAGTCTAGGCTGGCCTAGTGCAGTTTTGCAGCAGAAAGGTGTCTGTCACTGATATCATTTTTATTGGGTGCCCTCGTGCAAATGTTTTGTGTTCCAAGTCCTAAACTATTTTAGCTAAGAGGCACATTCCATCCTTAGGGTTTTGGTTGGGGGTTGGAGGGATTGTTGGATTTCTCATAAGAGCACTGTAGCACTGTGCTTCCATTAATCATCGATTTGCTCAAGTCACGTCTCCAGCATGAGACTTGTTGTGGCTGTTTTGGGCATATATCGAATAAGCCACTAGGTGCTTGCCATGTTGTGCCAAGAGGGTGGATCCTCTCTGTAACTTGCCGGGATCTCCACGAGAATGGAGGAATCGAACCTGGGTCACCCACGTGCAAGGCAAATGCCCTACCCGCTGTCCTTGGGAGGGCTAAATATGTCATAACACCAGTATATGTTTATATGCTGAAATCAAAACTTGATTCACCCGGATGCGATATAAACTGGACTGGAGAGTGCAGTCTGGGTTTCTATTAGCGGAAACTCCATGTATCCAGATTATGTGGGACTGATTTTGTTTTCTCAATTCAATGCATGTGTGTATTGTTTCCTTAAGGAAAGTCTACATGTCAAAACAGGCACTTATTCTGCTCAGAAGGAGAAGCATACCGGCAGCATCTACCAGATGTGTGACGAGTCCATTTACATCGGTGTTCTGGATGCAGATGACCAACAGGTTCTCGGATTGATGGCAAAAGTTGAAGAAATTGTGTCCTGAGACTGCGGAAGATAGGGGAAAATCAGAAATCCGGAGGTGTCAAATATTTTCTTATTTATCTTCTCGTGTTGGAATGAGCAGGGACAGTGGGTGCGGGTTCGATGATCCCAACGTCTTTAATCGCTTCAAGAATGAAAATATTTGGTTCATCAAAAGTGCTCAGAGTGGGAAGGTAGAAATATCTATTTGAAAGGCAAGGAGAAAGGAAAAGGAATTCCCCTGGATACACTTGACTAAATCTTTTGGTGTGGTTTTAAGAGGAAAGCGGAATCTTTGTGTTACAGAGAATTCGGCTAAGTTAATATCAGGGATGGTTGTGTGGGTATGTTGAAAGGGAAATTGGAATCTCTGTATTTTTCTGTTCTTTTTTGGGTTACACCCGGTGATCAGGTGATGGTCAGGGGTTACTCTTGGCTCTGCACTCAGGAATGATTCCTGGTGGTGCTCGGGGAACCTAATGGGATACTGGGAATTGAACCCGGGTCAGCCTTGTATAAGGCTAATGAACTACCTACTGTGCTATCACTCCAGCCCTTGTGTTTTTTTTTTTTTCAGAGAAAACAAGAATCCAGCAGATCCTTGTCTGGCTATTTGCCTTAGGAATTGCCCATGATCTTATCGTCCAGGTGACCCTAAATTCTGGGCAGAAATTTAGGCCGGACATTTTCTAACTCCCTGTTCATCCGAAAGAGCCTGAGAACTTGCTGGAAGACAAAAATGTAAAAGGGGCCCTCAGAATCTGTTCACAGTAGTGCCGCAGGGGAAAAATAGGAGGCTATCTCATCACCTGCATCTTATTTTGTACATGGTAAGATCAAGCCTTCAAGTCGTCATCTTTGGACCGATATCGCTAGCATCAGTGTGTAGATACTGTGACGTCAGCTTCTGAGCAATGTCATTTACCAAATTCTCTACAGACAGAACGCTTTCCCCGTCATCGAAAAACACATTCTCATGAACAGATTTTGCCTATGCTGCGATGCGTGTGTACATTACAGCTGAGTCCCTTACATCCTCTCTGGGAGATCTATAATATGTAGTGAAAGAGGAGACTTCATTTGCAGCTTAAGTGAATGGCGTATCATACTTCTCAAGAAGATCACGTGAAGAATAACTTTTGAGACTGAATTATTTACTTAAAGGGCAGTCTCATTTCGCAAGACTTGTGGGTTAAATTTTCTGATATTGGGCGAACCTCTTATCTGCACAGCCATTGCTCTCAAATAGTTACATATGTTTGCTATGGTGTGCTGGGGTGATGGACAGGGGTTCCTCCTGGAGGTGCTTGGAGGTCCATATCGGATGCTGGGAATTGAACCCAGGTTGGTCGGGTGTAACACAAATGCCCTATCAGCTGTGGTATTGCTCTGGCCCCCAAGAATACTTTTGAACATGGAATCTTTTAGCTGGGGGATCACTGAATTGTGTGGTCAAATAAATAGATGAAAATTAATTGTGGGGTTTTTTTTCTCTTGGTTTTTGGACCATGTGCAGTGGTGCTCAGGGCTTTCTCTAGGTTGTGGTGCTCAGGGATTATAGGTAATAGCTCTCAGGGGACCACTTGTGGTGCTGACATTAGATTTGGAGTCACCCATCTGTAGTGCAAGCACCCTCTACGTTGTACACTCTCTGTCAAGCACAGTATTGCATAAATTTTAGAAGTTTGATAGTTTCCTCTGTGTAACAAATGAGCGAATAATGCGTCCAACTATTGTCATGTGAAGAAAAGGGGGAAAAAAATCTAACTAAAAAAAGGGAAAAAAAATCTAAACAAAGACTAATCCCTCGATTCATGTCATGTCCACGTTCTTGGCCGTGCGATTCTTCAAAACCACACACCCTACCCATACTCCAAGATTACCGCATCACCTTTGATAGGACTCAAAGCAGGAGGCAAAAAATCTTAAAAGGAAATATACATTTTTTTAAAAAAAGTAGCAGATATGGAGCACACAAGTTTCTACCTTTAACGACAGGTTAGTGAACTCTTATAGAAGGACTTAATAATCACTGTCGAGATACAACAATCTCCACAGTCTTTCCTCTAAGCATACTTTCTTTGGAGCATTTTCATCGGTGTTTAACAACAAGCAAGAAAAATATAATATTTTGGCACTGGTTTGAGACAAGCCTTGGGCTTCAGAATAGAAATGATTGCAATATGGTGGTAGCAAGGCATAACGGGGTGTGATGAGTGTTTGAATATGAAATGTAATCACATATTGTGAACTACTTTATAAAATAAAATAAAATAAAAACAATAATAGTAATAATAGAAAGACCAGCCCAAAGCACAAGGACTCACAATCAGTGTTGTAGTCTTCGGATCCTTCTGTTTCATTTCCAACTAAGGAGACCTTTTCACACTCTCCATTGTTCCTAAAAAATAAATCAATGAAAATGTCAGTGATTTGTCCCGGAATCCTCCAGCGCAGATAGCTGGATGAAGAGAGTACGGCCAAAACACATAGGGCTGAGCTCCTAGAGGACGTAAAGTCATGTGACTGACTTTTATGTGGAGACCCCTGCTGAGTGGATTGAGTCAGAGAGACAGAGAGGAAGACATCCAGAAGGACCTCTCACATATTTGTGGAATCATCGTAGGGGAATAAATGTCTCCTGTACTCAGAAACATCATTGGGGGACCAGCCAATGCCCCCAAAGGTGACAGAGACCAAGACTTGACAACTGCTTCCCAGTAGGAAGCCAGTCCTTGGTTGGCTGGTCACTCGTCTCCCCATAGATGGAGAAGCCAGGGACTCTTGTGGAAGAAAATGGACCTGGTGAAGGGACTGGTGTTGAATGGTTGCATCAAGGAAGCCCAATCATGGATAACTTAATATATTCATGTAGTATTTTGCGGAGTGTGCTCTCAATTTAGTTTGGTTATCACTTTAGTATCAATCCGAACATCGAGTATTTCCAATGTCCCATCAAGTATCCAGCATACACTGAATTCACCATCATCTTTAATCATATCTCCTTTGCACACGAACATTTCTCTTTGATCTTTGATTCTCCACTTCAATAACTCAGTTGGTGTTTGCTAACTAAACATCCCACTTGGCGAGGACTATCTCTCAGTTCATGTCTACGGTTTAGCTTATCAATATTTTACCTATCACTCATCCTGTGTGGTAATCGTTAACCAAAACAAAACAAAACAAAACAAAACCCACTGATATTTCAATGGTCAAGAACAGGAATATTTTTTGTCATTTTCTGATTGGTATATTTAATAGGCAAATAAAAGTTGTTCCATAAACATTCAACAGATTTTATCGGAACCGTTCATTTGTGAGTGAGTCTAACATTAAAAATATGATGGACATCTCTTTATATCCATGTGTAACTGTTTCTAAGATATTCAGAAACGGTGCCCTATGAAATGCAACAATGAATTGGTAATATGGTCCTTCATTTCACAAGGAAAACTTCTTTCCTGACTTTTTTAAATTCTGTCATTGATGACGCAGTGAAAGCAGCTGATGCGTGAACACCCTAGGAACTAAGGGCATCCCCTGCCATTCTTCCGATGGGCTGAACTCATAGCATTCGGTGAAGAACTTCCTCTCTGAAACAAGTTCAAAGACTCAGAGTTCAGATATGTTGGTAACCACCCTCCATAGTGAAGAGCAAGACTCAACACTTGTTTGTGAGTTCAAGAGATGTGTGGCTCTAGGTGCAAGGAAATGTCACTTACTTCATCCAGAAATTCAAGGAGACGGAGGCACAGTCTACGCCTTCACAGGAGATGTCTCTCAAGAAGCCTCTCAGTTCCCATTCTCCTCAATCTTCTCTATATTGTTGGCGGCAAGGCGAACCATACGCCACTGCCCTGTGTGCTGGGAAGAAAAGTTCCACGAGGAAGGACAGTCACACTTCTCACTATTCTTATACACTCCCATCATCAATTTTTCTTGTGCTTCATTACACGTTGGGGAAAAAAATGCAGATTGTTTATCTGAGCGAGCAAATTAGGGCTCTACTGCCTATGCGGTAGAATTACAGAAACAAGAATTGATATGGTAGAAACAAGAACTGTATATTCACAAAAAGCAGCATTGGGAACTCTCAGGAATGCTACTCTGAGCTCCTTAAGATAGAAAAAAAAAGAAAATTAATGTGGAGTTCATGCCTAATTGTATCAGCTTAACAAATGCTTGAATAAGTAGCAGTACTCCTAAATTATTAAATTTTTTTTAAAAACTTAACAAAGAGAGTAAAAATTCCATTCACTCATATACCATAAAAACATTGGTGATGTTGGCAAATTAATGTTGGCTTACTTTTCTTTTGACTGCGGATGAAAAGATAAAGGAATTTTCTTTCTTCGAGATGGGAAGAGATAAGGTAGAGAGATGGAAGAGATTGTTTGATTGTGATCAGATACACAGATCAATATGTATATCAAGTTTTCAGCACTTATACTAGAGAGATAGTAGAGTGAGTACGGCAATGTCTTGTACTGAAATACCCTGAGTTCCACTCTGTCATCCCAGATGGTACCCGAGTTCCACCAACAGTGAGTCATTAGCTCAGAGGCAGGACCAAGCCCTAAGCACTTCCAGGTGTGCCCACAAAAACAACAACAACAAAATTACAAAATACCTTACAAACTAGAGTGAGGAATGCATACACACACACACATACACGCACACACACAGAGATCAGTTCTTCCCTGGTACCTCCTGTTGCAGGTTGGCAGAAGCCACAGCCACGAACAGAGCCAGGAGTACAAATTTCATCTTGCCGATGTCTTAGGGTCCTTCTTCCAGAGAAGTGGAAAGTGCAGGATGAAGACATTCCAGATGTCTTGGGCTTTTTATAACACTGCTCTCTGGATCGGGCAGAGAACCAACCAATGATGGGCAGTGATCAGTCACGGATGCTTACTCATATGGAAATATCCGGTTGGTTTTCAAGACAGCTGTCAAGCAATAATGAGATTTCTTTTAAGAGGAGCTTAAGTTGGAGTGGACAGTTGACCTTTAGATTGCAGGCAACCATGGACAGACAGACATTCCCCTTTTTCAAGGGCAGTGACCCTCATTTTCTTTTTGATTATCCTGAATTCCCCCCGGACTGAATCCTCCAAGATTGGTATTCCTACTCTGACCCTATTTTGCATGGAATACATAGAGCTAATTGCATTTTTCAAAAGCTAAGTCTGCTTTAATGCAATTAATTTGGGTATCCATACCCTCATCGAATGATAGGAGGTTTATTTATTTATAGTTAAATATGCCGATTTAAATCTAGAAAACTGTAGAACAGAAAAACAAGAACAACAAAATGTTTCCCATAGCATTTGAGAGAAATTTGATGAATCTCTCTTAAATCCATCCCTCAAATTTCATTTCAGAATATGTCAACCAGGAACTTCCCGAAATGATTCTCACTCATGGCTCAGTCGTGATATTCAAATTACTTTCCTTATGTTTGGGGATGTTTAATCTCTAATCTGATTTCATGTATTGGTTTGTATGGAAATTACAAGCAATTTTGTTACAGTTTTGTTTATTCTTCCAAGTCAGATGTTACTGAGGCATCACTGTTTGCAGGAGCATAGGACTTCTATCTTTGCAACGTTGCTATACAAAGATGCATTGTCCTTTGGAACCAGTTGTACACAGGAGAAAGAGTTGGGTTTAAAGATACAATGATCAGGCAATCTGGAAATAATGCCCTATCTAAAATGGACGACCAGGACTAGACTTCCTAATGCTTCCTAATATTTTGTTATTCACAAAGAAGAATAGTTAAAGGCAGGTGCAAAGGGTGAAAACAAATACATAGAAGGTAAAGAAATTAATTGGTGCTCTCTATAGGATCTTCACCTCTCTTCTGAACTTGAACGCAATTCCCTTCCCACCATCACCTCTATGGCAGGCACTTATTCTCTCATTTGATGGGTATTGGGTAAATAATTTTTCCCTTTCCACTGGCTGTCTCCGTATCTTGGTCACCACTTCTCTTGAGGTACAGAAACATCCTACCTAATGCAGTCTCAGTATCTGTATTGCAAACCATTATGGATGTTAAGCTAGATATAGATTAAGAGGGAAATTGTCTGCAATAGAGGCAGGGGATGCCATAGGGTGAGGGGGGATACTGAGGACATTGGTGGTGGAGAATGTGCCTTGTGGAGGCATGGGTGTTTGCTCATTAGAGGACTGAAACTCAAACATGAAAGCTCTGTAACTGTGTCTCACAGTGATTCCAAAAAAAAAAAAAACCCGACAAAAATATAAAGATGCATTTAGCTTCTATGTCTTGGAGAGCTCTTCTCCATGTACCTTATTTATTCAGGTCTGTCATTGAGGTATTTGTTTCATTTTGAAATGATTTTCTGGCTGGCATTAGAAGGAGGTTTGTGTTATTATTTTTGCATTGTCCAGTTTTCTCAGCAACATTTGTTGAAGAGGCTTTCCTAGCTCCACTTCACATTTCTTACTCTTTTGTTAAAGATTAAGCAATCATATATTTGAGAGTCTGTTTCAGGGTATTCACCTCTCTTCCATTGGTCTGCAGCTCTGTTGTTACACCAATACCATGCTGTTTTAATTACTACTGCTTTGTAGTACAGTTTGAACTGAGGGAAGAGAGTGAATTCCACTTTTTTTGTCCCAAGGTGTATTTTTCAAATAAATTTCAGGAGTTTTTTGTCTATTTCTTTGAAAAATGTCATGAGTACCCTTAGAGGGACCACAATGAAGCTCTACAACACTTGGGGGAGTATTTCCATTTTTCACATGCTAATGCTTTTGATCCGTGAGCAGGGGATGTGTCTCCATTTCCTCGTGTCCTCTGTCATTTCCTGAATGAGAGTTTTGAAGTGTTTACTTTGTACAGGGGCGCATCAAGTCTTTGTTCAAGTCGATAGGAGTTATTTTAGTTGGAAAACAGGTGAATAGCTTTTGAAAATCAAATCCTCGAAAGTATGGCGCTGCCAACTCGTCAACATCTATCTGCATGGCAAATGCGTCAGCAGCTTGATGGTGTGTCCAGACTTCCTGTCACGATAACGATCATCCTGTTGTTCCTTGATTGCCTCGAGCAGGCACCAGTAATTTCTCCTTCCAGCTAGCTCCAAGATTCTAAAAAGTGCCACATTCAGGGCTCTTTCAGGGTTAGGAGTATGAGACTTCCTGACACCCCAAAATGCCACTGTGCCTTTGGCCAGATCCCAACAACTTGGAACCAAGTTTATCAAGAGATTAAATGGCCAAAAGTTAGATTTGTGGGAGCTATTTCCACAGACCACCTCTGACTCAGCTACACAAGCTCATTGATTGGCCTTATTTCAGAGACCCATAGATAGATCTTGAAAGAGATCAAAAGCCACAGTAAATCTCAGACCTGTGCATGGCAGAACAGACCACGGTAAATCCAGAGGAGTTAGGTTGCCAGGGGTGCACCCCCCAAGCAGATCCCCCAGCCGATACTTGGTTCCACTGTACAAAATCCCTTCCATATCCCTGGCTTGTCTACACTGACTCAGGACAGAACTCACCAAGATAGAATCAGCTGAAAATTTGGTGTGTGTGTTTTGTGACTGAAATCTCCAGGCTTTCTTCGGGTCGGAATGGGCTAGCTTCTTCCTCCTTCCGGTACTTCTGGGGACCTCGACATTTACATCCACAACCCAAATTCAATCGAAAATTTTCCCGTTCTGAAAAAATACCGAATGACGTGAACAAACATCATGATCTCTTAGCACCTATATTGCAAACCATAATGCATAAAAGGTAACGAAGAGAGAGAGCAAGAAGGAAAGTGCGTCCAATAGGGGGAGGCTGGGGGTCAGGGTCTTTGGGTTGGGGATTATGGTGGGGAAACTGCAGACATAGCTGGTGGGAAATGTAAACTGGTAGAGTGATGAGTGCTGGACCATTGTATGACTGAAACCCAATTATAAAAAGCTTTGTAATGGTCTACCTCATGGGTATCCAATTAAATTTTTTTTAAATAAGTAATGTAAATTTACAGAATGGGACACTAACCCCCAAGCATAATAGAGATAAGGACCAGGAGCCTTCCATGGCTTGGAAGCTGGCCTCACATGCTCAGGAAGAAGCAACTCAGACAGAGAATGAGTCACCATGTAGTACAAATGCTTGGAGGGTCTGCTCGCGATAGGAGATGCTTGTAGAAGGTAGACTACAGACCGAACATCATGGCCACTTAGTGCCTATATTGGAAAGCACAACACCCAATAGGATGCGTAGAGAGTAATAGGGATTGTTCCTGCCACAGAGGAAGGGTGGGGTGGTGGTTGGGATACTGGGATCATTGGTGGTGGAGACTGGGCACTGGAGGAGGGATGATTTCTGGATCATTGTATGACAGAAACATAAGCACAAAACTTTGTACGTCTGTAACTGTATCTCATGGTGATTCATTAAAAAATGGAAAAATAAAATCTACGTGCTTCCATTTTGCCTGTGCATTCATGAGTAGGTTCTCTACAGGAATTATAGATGTTGGCGAAGTGTGTACACCTCCATGTGTCATTCCTCAGGTACCTTCGGACTGGGATAAAATTTGTTTTCACTCTTTATTGCCACGACATTCTCCTTGGTCTAATTCACCGTGTTTTCTGGTGTCGTTCTCTGGCCCCATTCACTGGGCTTTTACTAGAGCCCTCAGTAGATAAAGAAGGAGAACGTGTTTGTTCTGTTGGACCAATCACCGGGGGATGGAAGGTTGGCTTTTCATCAGATTTTCTTTATGGAAAATAATAATTGTGCCCAGGACAGTACCTGCATGCCTTTGAGGGGAGTAGAGAAGTCAGCATCTCATAGGCATCTTTATCCGAGCTGTCTTCAAAACAATGACTGGGGGACTCCTTCTGAAGCGACACGTACAACCTCATTGAAATAGTTTCAGATGAACCCAAGTTTCATGCATTTTCCTGAGTTGAGATAATAATAACAGACTCACTGGAGCAGTGGATCATAGATGGTTCTGTGTGTGTGTGTGTGTGTGTTTGTGTGTGTGTGTGTGTGTTTCTAGGGGCCCATACATTTTCTTTTGTTAAAATTTAATTTTTTAATTGAATCTCAAATAGATACGATGAAAAAGCTCTAGTGATCAGGTTTTAGTGATGCAGTATCCGAATACCCATCCCACCAACACTGTACGTTTCCACCATCAGTGCTCCTCTTGAAATCCCTCTCCGTTCCCACTATCACCTCTATGGCAGGCAGTTATACTCTCATTTGAAGGGTATTGAGTAAATAACATTTCCCATTCCACTGGTTGTCTCTGTATCTTGGTCACCACTTCTCTTGAGGTACAGAAATGTCTTCCCTAATGTAGTCTCCTTTATCTTTGATTCTGCTTTTTTGGTCAGTGCTGTTTTATCTTTAAAGATGCCTTTACAAATCAAACATGATGGCCTCTCAGTATCTGTATTGCAAACAATAAGGCTTAAAGCTACAGAAAGATTAAGAGGGAAATTGTCTGACATAGAAGTAGGGTTTGGGATAGGTGAGGGCGAGATACTGGGGACATTGGTGTTGAGGAATGTGCACTGGTAGAGTGATGGGTGTTTGCTCATTGTAGTACTGAAACTCAAACGTGAAAGCTTTGTAATTTATCTCACAGTAATTTATTTTAAAAAGAATAAAATTTAAACAACAAAATAAAGATGCATTTAGCTTCAATGTCATGGAGGGTTGTTTTACATGTACCCTAGGGATTCAGTGTGGTATTGAGGTATTTAATCCATTTTGAAATGATTTTCTGGCTGGCATTTGACAGAGGTTTGAGTTATTATTTTTGTGTTGTCCAGTTTTCCCAGCAAACATTTGTTGAAGAGGCTATCCGTTTCCTCGTGTCCTCTTTTATTTCCTGAAGTAGAGTTTTGTAGTGGTATCTTTGTACAGGGGCCCATCAAGTCTTTGTTCAAGTCGATGGATGTTATTTTACTTGGAAATCAGGCGGATACCTTTTAAAAATCAAATCCTCGAAAGTATGGCGCTGCCAACAGGTCAACCTGTACAAGCTGGTCAAGTGCATCAGCAGCCTGATGACGCCTTTGGACTTGCTGACACCCACAAATTGCCGCCTGCCTTTTGCCAGATCCCAACAGTTAGGAACAAGCTTACCAAGAGATTAAGTGGCCAAAAGTTAGATTTGTGGGAGCTAGTCCCCAAAACCACCTGTGGCTCAGCTATTAAAGCTCTTTGATTGGCCTTATTTCAGAGACCCATAGATAGATCTTGAAAGAGATCAAAAGCCACATTTCACCTCAGACATGTGCATGGCTGAACAGGTCTGGGTCAATAGAGAGGAGACAGATTGTCCTGAGTCCCTCTCCAAGCAGAGCCCCTGGCAGCCACTTGGTTCCACAATCCAAAATCCAGTTAAAACAGATAAAAAGAATATAAAAACTTGCATAATGATTCGTAGATCAAAGACCCATGTCCATTATTAAACCATATAGAGTAACAAGTCTCACGAAGGGGAAGTTACTGGGCCCGCTCGAGCAAATCGACAAACAATGGGAGGACCGTGACAGTGACCGTGACACATACTTCATGAAAACTGTGATGCAGTTCTGACCTTTTCATTCATACACCACCAAGCAGGAACCTTAGTAAAGAACAGCAAACAATAAGGTTTTGAAAATAAAGATGCAGAGGTGAGGGGATTTTCTTCATCAGCATCCTCTCTGGGAAAGAACTTGAATCCAAAGTCTGTCCATTCATCTGTGAGCTCCATAGTAGTACAGTGGAATAACCCCGTCCATGTGGAATGGACCAAGTGTGAGGTGTACCGCTTCTCATGGAAAGCACATGGTTACGAACTAAACAACCAGATATGCTTTAGTGATTCGGGAAATGAACAATTTGAAAAGGCAGCTATGTCTCCCAGACGTCTTATTCATCATCTCTTGAAATTTTTCAATCATCCTCAAGGTAGACAAGGATTTAGAGCCACATGGAAAGTTTTCATAGGCTGCTGATTGGAATGCATGAGGTTCTCAGCACTTGGAGACCAGAAAGTGCACTCAACACTCATGTGAGAGAGTGCAGCAGACTTGTCCGTGAAAAGACAGCAGTTCATAGTTTTTTTAAATTTTTATTTTTTAAAATTTATTTTGTAATGGATAACCTTGGGGTACATTTACAGACTTATAAATTTTCGTGTTTAAGTTTCAGTCATAGAACGATCGATTACCCATCCCTCCACCAGTGCCCATTCTCTACCACCAATTCTCCCAGTATCCCTCTCATCCCCAGCGGTTCATATTTCAATAAGTGAAAACACAAGACTCATAGAATGCTAATCAGTGGTCCATAAGACTACACACACACAATGCAGATAAGCATCAAAATTATAATACCGAAAGGAGGAAGCTATTAAAAAAAGACATGAAGAAATGCAGAATGAGGAATGGTGTCAGAGATATCAATATTGGGTGTTGGGACTCTAGGCATATGGTGGATTTTCTCTTAGGAGGCAGGATTAGCAAAACCTCAATGAGGATGCAAAGGGATAATCACGTTCACCACCCATTATGTGTGAAGTCCTACAGCTCGTTCAACATTTCTTCACTGTTCCCGACTCGAATGGGCAAGCTTTCAATGTTTTAAAAACTGTTAAATCAGGAACCCAGTTTTGCGGTCAAATTCAGAAGAGAGGTGAAGATCCTAGAGAGTACCAATTAATTTCTTTACTTTCTGGGTATTTGTTTTCATCGGACGCACATGCCTTGAATAATTGTTCTTAGTGAATAGCAAAATATGTGTTTTAGATAGCGTTAGCCTGTCTAGTCCTGGCCGTCCATGTTAGATAGGGCTATGTTTCAAGATTGCCTGATCATTATATCATTAAACGCAACTCTTTCTCCTCTGTACAACTGGTTCCGGAAGACAATGCATCTTTGTATAGCAACGTTGCAAAGATAGAAGTCCTGTCCATGCTCCTGCAAACTGTGATGCCTCAGTAACATCTGACTTGGAAGAATAAACAAAACTGTAACAAAATTTGGTGTAATCTCCATAGAAACCAATCCATGAAATCAAGGTAAAAATTAAACACCTCCAAATTTAAGGACAGAAAATTGAATATCATGACTGTGCCATGCCTGAGAATCATTTTGGGGAAGTTCCTGGTCCACAAATTCTGAAATGAAATTTGAGGGATGGATTTAAGAGAGATTCATCAAATCTCTCTTCAACGATATTGGAAACATTTCCTTGTTATTCTTGTTCTGTGCAACAGTTTACTAGATTTAAATAGGTAGATTTAACTATAAATAAATAAACCTCCTATCGTTCAATGAGGGTATGGATACCCAAATTAATTGCATGAAGCCAGATTTTGCTTTTGGGAAATGTGGTTAGTTCTATGTATTCCATGCAAACTAGGGTCAGAGTAGGAATACCAAACTTGGTGTATTCCGCCCGGGTGGAACTCAGGAAAATGAAAAAGCAAATGAGTGTCACCCTCCTTGAAAAAGGTGAATGTCTGTCAGTCCTAAGGTTGCCTGCAATGTAAAGGTCAAGTGTCTGCGACAACTTAAGCTCCTCTTTAAAAGAAATCTCATTATTGCTTGACAGCTGTCTTAAAACCAACCGGATATTTCCATATCAGTAAGCATCCGTGACTGATCACTGCCCATCATTGGTTGGTCCTGTGCCGGGTCCACAGAGCATTGCTATAAAAAGCCCAACACATTTGGAGTGTCTTCATCCTGCACTTTCCACTTCTCTGGAAGACGGACCCTAAGACATCGGCAAGATGAAATTCGTACTCCTGTCTCTGTTTGTGGCTGTGACTTCTGCCAACTTGAAACAGGAGGTACCAGGGAAGAACTGATCTGTGTGTGTGTGTGTGTATGTGTGTGTGTATTCCTCACTCTAATTTGTGAGTTATTTTTAATTTTGTTGTTATTGTTGTGAGCACACCAGGCAGTGCTCAGGGCGTGGTCTTGGCTCTGAGCTAATGACTCACTGTTGGTGGAACTGTGGAACTATCTGGGATGCCAGGGTTGAACCAAGGGCATTCCAGTAAAAGACAAGCACCCAACCCACTGTACTATCTCTCTACTCTCAGTGCTGAACACTTGATATACATATTGATCTGTGTATCTGATCACAATCAGACAATCTCTTCCATCTCTCTACCTTATTCCTTTCCATCTCAAAGAAAGAGAATTCCTTTATATTTTAATCCGCACTCAAAAGCAAAGTATGCCAACGTTCATTTGCCAACGTCACTGATGATTTTATGGTATATGAGTAAATATATTTTTAAACCATCTTTCTTAAATTTTTGAAACAAATTATTTTAATTATGCAGGAGTGCTGCTATATATTCAGGCATTGATTAAGCTGATTGAATTGGGCATGAACTTCACATTACTTTTTTTTTTTACTTTTTTAAGGACCCCACAATTGTATACCGGAGAGTTCCCCATTCTTGTTTTTGTAACTCTACAATTCCTGTTTCTACCATATCAATTCTTGTTTCTGTAATTCTACCACGTAGGCATTAGAGCCCTAATTTGCTTGGTCAGAAAAACAATCTGCATTTTTTTCCCCTAACGTGTAATGAACCACAAGAAATATTGATGGTGGGCGAGTAGGAGAAAAGTAGAAGGGTGATTGTCCTTCTTCATTGGAATTTTTCTTCCCAGCACACAGGTCAGTGGCGTATGGTTCGTCTTGCCGCCAACAATATAGAGAAGATTCAAGAAAATGGGGAACTGAGAGGCTTCTTGAGAGACATCTCCTGCCAAGGCGTAGACTGTGACTCAGTCTCCTTGAATTTCTGGATGAAGTAAGTGACATTTCCTTGCACCTAGAGCCACACATCTCTTGAACTCACAAACAACTGTTGAGTCTTGCTCTTCCATATGGAGAGTGTTTAGTGATGTATCTGAACTCTGAAGACTTCGAGTCTTTTGAACTTGGTTCAGAGAGGAAGTTCTTCACCGAATGCTCCGTGTTGAGCCCACCCAGAGAATGTCAGGGGATGCCTTTTGCTTCCAGGGTTTTCACTCCTCAGCTGTTTTCACTGCATCATCAATGACAGTATTAAAAAATAGTCAGGAAAGAAGTTTTCCTTATGAAATGAAGGACCATGGTATTGCCAATTTATTGTTGCTTTTCACAGGTCACCGTTTCTGAATATCTTAGAAACAGTTACACATGGATGCAAAGGGCTGTCCATGATATTTTTTATGTTAGATTCAGTCATAAAAGAAGGTTCCGCATAACATTTGTTTGAATGTTTACGAAACGATTTTCATTTGCCTATAAAATATGACAGTCAGAAAATGACAAAAAAGATTCCTGATTTTGAACATTGAAATATTAGTAGTTTTTGTTTTTGTTTTGTTTTGTTTTGGTTAATGATTAGCACACAAGATGAGTTATAGTTAAAATATTGATAATCTAAAACATAGACATGAACTGAGAGATAGTCCTCCGGAAGTGTGATGTTTAGTTAGCAAACACCAACTGAGTTATTGAGATGGAGAATGAAAGATCAGAGACAAAAGTCCGTGTGCAAAGGAGATATGATCAAAGATGATGGTGAATTCAATGTCTGCTGGATACTCAATGGGACATTGGAAATTCTTGAAATTGGGAGAGATACTAAAGTGACAACAAAACTCAAGTGAGAGCACACTCTGCGAAACACTGCATGAACATATTAAGTTATCCACGATTGGGTTTCCTGAATGAAACCGTTCAACACCGGTCTCTTCATCAGAGTTCATTTCCTTCCACAAGAGTCTCCGGCTTCTCCATCTATGGGGAGACGAGTGACCAGCTAACCAAGTGGCCGGCTTCCTACTGGGAAGCCGTTCTCAAGTGTTGGTTTCTGTCACCTTCGTGGGCATTTTCTGATTTCCCTATGAAGTTTCTGAGTACAGGAAACATTTATTCCCCTACGATGTTTCCATGAATATGTGAGAGATCTTTCTGGATTTCTCTCTCTCTCTCTCTCTCTCTCTGTAACTCAATCCACTCAGCAGAGGTCTCCACATAGAAGTCCATGACTTAAGGTCCTCTTGGAGCTCAGCCATGTGTGTCTGGGCCATACTCTCTTCATCCAGCTATCTGCGCTGGAGCATTCTGGGAGAAATCATGGACATTTTTATTGATTTATTTTTTAGGAACAATGGACAGTGTGAAAAGGTCTCCTTAGTTGGAAATAAAACAGAAGGATCCGAAGACTACAACACTGATTGTAAGTCCTTGTGCTTTGGGCAGGAGGGAGCTGGTCTTTCCATTATTATTATCATCATCATTATATTAATTTATTTTATAAAGTAGTTTACAATAGGTGATGTCTTTTATTATTCAAACACCCATCCCACCCCCATGACGCCTTCCTACCACCATGCTGCAATCGTTTCCATTCTGAAGCCCAATGCCTGTCTCATACCAGAACCAAAATAATATATTTTGTATTGCTTGTTGTGAAAGACCGCTGAAAATTCTCCAAAAAAGTATGGTTAGAGGAAAGAGTGTTGAGATTGTTGTATGTTTACAGGGATCATTAAGTCCTTCTATAAGAGTTCACCAACGTACCGTTAAAGGTGGATCCTTGTGTTTTCTATATTTGTATTTTTTAAAAAAATGTATATTTCCCTCTAAGATTGTTTGCCTTCTTCTTTGATCCCTATCAAATATGGTGCGACAATCTTGCAGTATGGGTAGGGTATGTGGTTTAGAAGTATAGCTTGGCCAAGAACCTGCACGTGCGATGAATAGAGAGATTAGTGTTTTGTTAGATTTTTTAACTGTTTTTAGATTTTTTCCTTTTTCTTCACATGACGATAGTTGGACACATTATTCGCTAATTTTTACACAGAGGAACCTATCAAACTTCTTAAATTTATGCAATACTGTGCTGGAGAGAGAGTGTACAATACAGAGGCTGCTTGCCCTACAGATGCTGACCCCAGATCTAATCTCAGCACCAGAAATGGTCCCCTGAGAGCCATTACCTATAATCCCTGAGCATCAGAACCTAGAAAAAGGCCCGAGCACCACTGGCTATGGTCCAAAAACCAAAAGAGAAAAAAAAATCCACAAATTATTTTAATAAATGTATTTGACCACAGAATTCAGTCATCCCTCAGCTAAAGGAGTCCATATGAAAAAGTATGCTTGGGGGGCTGGAGCAATACCACAGAAGGTAAGGCGTTTGCCTTACACCCGACCAACCTGGGTTCAATCCCCGGCATCTGATATGGTCCCCCAAGCACCCCCTGGAGTTATTCCTGAGTGCAGAGCCAGGAGGAACCCCTGACCATCACCCCATCATATCATAGCAAACATATGTAACTATTTGTGACCGATGGCTGTGGAGATAATAGGTTCGCCAAATATCAGAAAAATTAACCCACAAGTCTTGTGAAATGAGACTGCCCTTTAAGTAAAAAATTCAGTCTCTGAAGTTTTTCTTCCCATGAACTTCTTGAGAAGTATGACACGCCATTCACTTAAGCTGCAAATGAAGTCTCCTCTTTCTCTCCATATTATAGGTCCCCCAGAGAGGATGCAAGGGACTCAGCTATAATTTACACACTCCTCGCAGCATAGGCAAAATCTATTCATGTCTAAGTGTATTTCGAAGAAGGGGAAAGCGTGCTGCTTGTAGAGAATTTTGTAAATGACATTGCTCAAAAGCTGACGTCACAGAATCTAAAACCTGATGCCAGTGATATGGGTCCAAAGAGGACGACTTATAGGCTTGATCTTAGCGTGTACAAAATATGACGCAGGTGAATGAGCTAGCCTCCCATTTTTCTCCCTCGCAAATACTGTGAGCAGATTCTCACGGCCCCTTCTGCATGAGGCTGACCCGGGTTCAAGTCCCAGCATCCCATAGGGTCCCTAGAGTACCGCCAGGAGTCATTCCTGAGTGCAGAGCCAGTAGTAACTAACTCCTGACCATCACCCGATCACTGGGAGTTACCCCCCAACAAAAAAAGAAAAATGAAAGAGCCCAATTTCGCTTTCAACATTCCCACACAACCATCCCTGATCTTTAACTTAGCCTCATTCTCCATAACAAAGATTGCACTTTCCTGTTAAAACCACACCAAAAGAGCCTTAGTTAAGTGAGTTCTATCCAGGGGAATTCCTTTTCCTATCTCCTCTGCATTCCAACAGATTTTTCGACCTTCCCACTCTGAGAACCTTTGATGAACCCAATATTTTCATTCTTGAAGCTATTAAAGACGTTCGATCATTGAACCCACACCCACGGTCCCTGCTCCTTCCATCACAAGAAGATAAATAAGAAAATACTTGACTCTTCCTGACTTCTGATTTTCTTCTTCTTCTCTTCCACAGTCTCAGGACACAATTTCTTCAACTTTTGCCATCAATCCAAGAACCTGTTGGTCATCTGCATCCAGAACACCGATGTAAATGGACTGGTCACACATCTGGTAGATGCTGCCGGTATGCTTCTAATTCTTTTTTTAAATAATTTTTTCTATTATTGAGACATCATGAGGTACCGTTGCAGACTTACAAATTTCTGTGCTTGGGTTTCAATTATACAATGATCAGAATAAGTGAATGTTTGACATGTAGGCTTTACTTAAGGAAACAATACACACGTGCATTGAGTTGAGAAAACAAAATCAGTCCCAAAATTCTGGAGACCTGGAGTTTCTGCTATAGGAGCCCAGAATGCACTCTCCGGTCCAACTTATCTCACATCCGGGTAAATCAAGTTTTGATTTCAGCAAGCGAACACATCCTTGAGTTATGATGTATTTATCCCTACCAAGCACAGTGGGTAGGGCGTTTGCCTTGCACGTGGCTGACTCAGGTTCGATTCATCCATCCCTTTGAAGAGTCCAGGAAGTTACTGAGAGATCTCGCTCTCTTGGCAGAGCCTGAAAAGCACCCCGTGGCATATTCGATATACGGCCAAAACAGTCACAACAAGTGTCACACTGGAAACGTGACTGGTGTCCGCTTGAGTAAATCAATGAACAATGAGAGAACAGTGCTAGAGTGCTCTTATGGGAAATCCAACCAATCCTCCTACCCCCAACCAAAACCTTAAGATTGGGAGTATTCCAATAGTTTAGGACTTGGATAGCAAAGCATTTGCAGGAGGGCAAATTATAACAAATAAAATCGGTGACATACCTTTTAGCTGCAAAACTGCACAAGGACAGCCTAGAGTATGAATGTGTTCGGTCTTTTAGAGGTATGAGCAACCTGGTCAAAAATGGAGTAAGAAAGGTTCAGGACCTGATATTTTCAGGGCGTCTTCGGGTAGAATTGTGAAATACCACAGGCTTTGCTCCAGGGACCTGTGGAGCGCTGATGTACTCACTTAGCATCCTTCTGAGATCTCTGTCAGCAATGACTCACCTGTTGGGAGACCACAGGAGGGGTACCAGGAGGGAGGGATGTTGTACTCGATAAAAGCTGTATCCTGGGAAGACGGGAAAATCTCTCCTTCTGTATAGGGTGCCTATAGCCCATTCTAAGTAGTAGGATGCATTGTGATGACTGTCTTTTTCCCTTCTTCTCTGCCAATTGCAGTAAGACCTGGCCACAAATTCAATAGAGCAGATCGCAGAGTGTACAGACAGTTGGTAAAGCAACAAGGTATTGACAAAGAAAACATCGTGAATGTCGAATCAGCAGGTAAATTCACTATTTGCTCTTCTCGGGTATAAGGGTGGCCATCAGGAAGTTTTCTTCAAGAAAGTTTCTTGTTCTAGTGTCCCTTGGACACCTGGGTTCTGGGAAAAAAATTCTTTGATAAATGATGTGCTTAGAAATATTGAAAGTATCAGCTATCCTTTTGAACCGTCTCTTAATTCTCTTCCACAGATACCTGCCCTCATTAAGGACATCTGTTGGGTGAGTGATGGTCAGGTGTCTCCTGATATTTGAACAGGTTAGGGTGTCTTTGGGAGGGGTGTCTGTCTTACCTCCTTGATGTAAGATCTCCTAGAAGATCGTCCACGACCACACATATTACAGCAGTGACGTTCTTACCCTGAATTTCTCAGATTAAGCTTCATCCAACAAATTCTGCACGAAAATTTCCTTTACAGGGGCTGGAGTGATAGCATAGTGGGTAGGGCATTTGCCTTGCCCGTGGCCAAGCTGGGGTCAATTCACAGCTTCCCATAGGGTGCCCTGGCACGACCAGCAGGAATTCTTGAGTGCACAAGCTAGGAATCACCCATGAGCATCGCTGGGTGTGACCCAATAAGCAAAAAAATTCTCTTTCAGATTATATTTATAACTGCTCCCTCCTCCTGAAAGTGTTTACCGCAACGGATGCCTTGGAACCAACTCAAAATTTCTTTTTAATGTTTTGATGTTTGTAGACCTCTCCCCATCCCGCTGACCTCTACAAAAGCAGCAGCATCTCCGATACCAGATCAGGAATCCAAATGTAATTCCTTATTTCCTACTATCTTCATGAGCTCAGCCCATGGTTTCCTCTTCTTTCCTTTCACTCACGTTGCTGTATCACATTGGATGCCTAAATCAATAAAATGATCATTCTATGCACAAAGCTGTGTTTGATGCAAAGACTCTTATTTGTAAAACGCACAAATACCTCCTTGAATAGGAGGATCCGGACAATTTCCTCTGCACTGATGTGGGAATGGCTCCCACAAAGCTAACTATTGGCCATTTAATGTCTTGATAAAAAACTTGGTCCCAAGTTGTTGGGATCTGGCCAAAGGCACAGTGGCAATCTTGGGATGTCAGGAAGTCTCGTTCTCCTAACCCCGAAAGACTCTGAATGTGTCACTTTTTAGAATGTCAGCGCTAGCACGAAGGAGACACTACTGGTGCTTATCGGAGACAGCCAACGAACAACAGGCTGATCGTGATAGTGACAGGAAGGCTGAAGGCACCACCATGCTGCTGACGCACTTGGCCCGCAGGTACACGTTGACCTGTTGGCAAAACTCTCATTCAGGAAAGGAAAGAGGACATGAGGAAATGGAGACACATCCCCTACTCATGGATCAAAAGGATTAGCATATTAAAAATGGCAATACTCCCCCAAATATTTTACAGATTCAATGTGGTCCCTCTAAGCGTACTCATGACATTTTTCAAACAAATAGACTAGACACTCCTGAAATTTATATGGAACTGTAACCTTGGGGCAAAAAAATTTGGAATCACTCTCTTCCCTAACTTCAAACTGTAATACAAAGCATTAGTAACTAAACCAGCATGGTACTGTAATAAAGACAGACCCGCAGACCAAGATAATAGCTTTGAATATCCTGAAACAGACGCTCAAATATATGATAGCTTAATCTTTAACAAACGAGTAAGAAATGTAAAGTGGAGCAAGGACAGCCTCTTCAAGAAATGTAGCTGGGAAAACTGGACCACGCAAATATAATACCTCTGGCTGTCTAATGCCAGCCAGAAAAGTCATTTCAAAATCGATTAAAGACCTCAATACCAGACCTGAATCCATAAGGTCCATGAGGAACAACCCTCCATGACATTGAAGCTAAATGCATCATTATTTTGTTGTTGTTGTTTAAATTTTAGTCTTTTTTGAATCACGGTGAGATACAGTTACAAAGCTTTCATGTTTGAGTTTCAGTCCTCCAATGAGCAGACACCCATCCCTCCACCAGGGCACATTCTCCACCACCATTGTCCCCAGTATTGCCCCTCAGCCTATTGCAAGTTCTGCCTGTATTGCAGAGAATTTCCCTCTTAGTCTCTCTCTAGTTTTAGGCATTATGGTTTGCAATACAGATGCTGAGAGGCCATCATGTTTGGTCCTAAAGGCATCTATAAAGATGAAACACCATTTACCAAGCAAGAAGAAGCAAAGATATATGAGACTACATTAGGTAAGATGTTTCTGTACCTAAAGAGAAGTGGTGACCACGATACAGAGACAGCCAGTGGAATGGCAAAAATCATTTACCCAATACCCATCAGAGGAGAGAATAAGTGCCTGCCATAGAGGCGATGGTGGGAAGGAGAGTTATTTCAAGAGGAATACTGGTGGTGGAAACGTACAGTGTTGGAGGGATGAGTATTCGGACACTGAATGACTGAAACCTGATTGCTAGAGCTTTGTCACTGTATCTCTTGGAGATTCAATTAAAAAATTTAATTAAAAAAAAAAGCAAAATTATGTCCAGCTTGCGACACACACACAGACACACTGAGACACACAAACACAGGCAAACACACAAATATCTACGATTCACTACCCCAGTGAGACTGTAATTATTATCCCAACCTAGCCAAATGCATGAGAATTGATTCTACTGAAACAATTTCCATGAGGTTGTAGGTGTCTCTTCAGAAGCAGTCCCCCAATATCATTGTGTATTTCAGAGAATGTTGCCGGGAGATTTTCGTTTTGAAGACACAGTAATTATTTTCCATACAGCAAATCTGATGAAAAGCCGACCCTCCATCCCCTAGGGAACTGCTCCAATAGAGTATGGACCTTCTCATTCTTTACCTTCTGACGTCTCTCGTCAAAGCCAGGTGAATGGGGCTTTCAGAACGACAAAAGAAAACACAGTGACTTAGACCGAAGAGAATATCGTGGGAATAAAGAGAGAAAACAAATTTTATCCGAGTCCGTAGGTACCTGAGGAATGACCGATGGAGGTGTACACACTTTGCCAACATCTATAATTCTTGAACAGAAGCTACTCACGAATGCACAGGCAAAACGGTAGCACACGGATTATCTTTTTCCATTTTTTTAATGAATCACCATCAGATTCAGTTACAGACTTACAAAGTTTGGCGATTAGGTTTCAGTCATACCATTTTCAAGGACCCACCCCTCCACCAGTGCCCATTCTCCACCAACAACTTTCCCAGTGTCCCTCCCACCACACCAACCCCTTTCTATCGCACCCATCCTCACTGCCTCTGTGGCAGGCATATTCCCTCCTACTCTCTCCTTTGGGGTATTACAACATTTGCTTTTGCGTATAATTTCCTCTCTTATTTTTGAAATTATTTTATATTTCATTTTCATGAAGTGTCTCACGATCTTTTATTGCAGATCATATCCAAACGCCAGTCCAACCACCAAGTACCTCTCTCCACAGTAGGAGGGAAGTGAGCACGCGGATATTTGCTTTACTTGAACTTTCATTGCATGAACCATGTGTCATTGTTCTTGTGTGGTGACAAGGCCACGAGGGACACTCTGAGAGATGATCTGATATGGACACACAAACAACCTGTGCATTTTGGAAGGCTGTTCCATTGCATATAGAACAATGGATGCGTGCAAATCCCCACAAATATCCTAGCTGCATTCAATAAGAGCTGCCTTAGAAAGACAGGTGTTTGTGATCGCAAGGATCCTGGTTTTGCTTTGAAGGTAAATCAAGCTACAGATGAAGAGATGGAGAGACTTTATAACCACTTTACAACAGGTGCTTGTGTGAATCAAAGTAACATTGACTCATTCAACTTGGGAGAGACTTTCATTCCTCAAATGCTTTTAAATCATTGTGAAAAGTGGTCATCATATACTGAAGACCTTAATAGACTTAGCTAGTACCGTGGACGTGAATGATAGTCATCATCAAATGGGCATCGAATTCTATCATTTATTTTTTGGTCCACAAGGAAATTTTTGGTTTAGATAATTTGGGTGTTTGTGTCTTGTCATTATTTAAATACTAATATACTTAATGGGCCCCGAGAGGTGCCTTCACATGGTTGACCCTGGAATAATACCCAGCACGTCATTTGATTCCTGGGGCCAGAAATGATCCCTGAGCACAGAGCCTGGAGTGAATTCTGGGTACCATCAAATTTGACCCCCAGACAAAAAATTAAATCAAGCATAAGGTGTAATGGAAAGGAGAGAGTGTACTTACCAAAAGAAAATTCAAATCAGATTCTCGTTCTTTAAATATTTTCAGGGATGTGGTTACAGTAGTGTTAAAGTTTATGGTTCTGTTCTAAAGCATTAGTGAGCCCCATCACCACCAGTGGGAAATTTATAAAGATGTGTAAAGTATACCCAACTCCTTTTATCAGCCTGATACTGCTCGTAGGAAGGTAATTTTCCCAAGTGAAAGATCTCAATTTTTTTTTTGCTTTCACCCATACCTGACAGGTACTAACAAGTTATCATGTGTGTCCCTTTACCGACTTTCAACATGCAGTTCTTGTCCAGTGTGGTCATTTCCAACTCTCGTTGTCACAGTGGTCCCTTCTCTATCCCAACTGCCTTCTCCCCACCATCACCTGTGGGGAACTTCCAACCTTGAACCAGGCCTCCTGACCCTTTTGTTCCCACCACCTTTGGGTATTATTCTCACACTCTGGTATTTACATCCCACAAATGGGTGCAGCCCTTTGACATCTGTAACTCTCCCTCTGACTCTTTCCACGCAGCATGAGACTCTCTATGTTCATCCATTGAAGAAGTTTGATAAAAATCTTTGGGATTATATCAGGGGAAATTGCCCAAGGCCATATATCTCTTGATGGCATTTAAGGAATTAAAGGTCCTCAGCAGTTAACTTTGCCAGAAGGTAATTGGGCATTTTTTCCTTATGCCAACAGATCATTGGCTTATGCAGATACCTCATTAACTTATTTTTTTCTTTTTGGATGACACCTGACAATGCTCAGGGGTTCCTCCTAGCTCTGCACTCAGGAATCACTCCTGGCAATGCTCAGGGGACCCCACGGGATGCTGAGAAACGAACCTGGGTCAGTTACGTGCAAGACAAACGCACTACCCGGCCCTTCTATCCATCTAGCTTCATTAACTTTTGTCCCTCTAGATACTCCATGCTCATAAGATATGTCTAGTCTTAGTTTATAATGCTGACATGATTTCTAACCTCCCTCAAATTTCAGCCACTTTCCTACTTTCAGTGAGAAACCTGTCACGCAAAAACGAACTAACATTTCCAGGAAGGGCTTTAAATGAAAATGTTATTGTTTTGTTTTTTTTAGGGGGGTGGGTGGTCACACCCTTTGATTCTCATGGGTTGTTTCTGACTTTGCACTCAGGAATTATTCCTGGTGGTGCTTAGAGGACCACAAGGGATGCCGGGGATTGAACCCAGGAAGGCTACATGCAAGGCAAAAGCCCTACCCGCTGTACTTTCACTTCAATTAAAGTCTATCCCAAACTAAACAAGTCAATGTTACTTTGACTCCACAAGTACCAGTTCTAAAGCTGTTATTCACTTCCCGAAAAGTAAATTTCTGAGAATATTAATTACGATATTGGCCAAATCATGTTGTCTTCTGTTTTATCCTATCCCCCTTTCTCCTACCAGACAGTTAATGCTGTTCACGCATGCTGTGTTTGACATATGTTCTAGGATTAGCTGGGAAACCAGAAGAATAGACTTGATATATGTCTGATCAAATGAAATTAGATTAAGCCCGATCACTTTCTCTTATCCTTCATGGGACATGCAAGGGATATCCAATCAATTAGTCATCTAATCAATACCTTGCCAAAGTATCATCCTCCAGAGAGTTGGTCTCATTTCCCCGCTGACCAGGATACTTCCAGAAAAGGATTCCATCTGCCTACAAACAACGAATCTCAATTTCTGTGGAGAGGTATTTGTCTGGATCCTCCTATAAGCAGTCATTTCTGTGCTTTACAAATAAGAGACTTTGCATCAAACACAGCCTTGTGCATAGAATGATCAGTTTATTAATTTAGGCATCCAATGTGATACAATAACGTGTGTGAAAGGAAAGAAGAGGAAATCATGGGCTGAAAGCACAAAGATACTAGGAAAGTAGCAATAAAATTGGATTCCGGATATGGTATCTGAGATGCTGCTGCTTTTGTAGAGGTCAGCAGGATCTGGAGAGGTCTACAAAAATTAAAACATTAAAAAAAACTTTCAGTTGATTTCAAGGGTTCCATTGCCATAAACATGGGGGAGGAGGGAGCAGTTATAAATGTAATCTGTAAGAGAACTTTTTTTTGTTGCTTTTTGGGTCACACCCGGCGATGCTCATCGGTGACCCCAGGCTTGTGCACTCAGGAATTCCTGTTAGCAGTGCTCGTGGGACCCTATGGGAGGCTGTGAACTGAGCCCAGTTTGGCCGCGGGCAAGGCAAATGCCCTACCCTCTATGCTATCACTCCAGCCCCTGTAAAAGAAATTTTCGTGAAGAATTTGTTGGATGAAGCTTAATCTGTGATATTCAGGATTAGAACTTCACTGCTATAATACATGTGGTTGTGGATGATCGTCTAGGAGATCTTATATCAAGGAGGTGAGATAGAAACGTGTTCATGGCTGTATGACATGGGGAACTGCACTCTGCAAGTGTGTGCTCTCCAGGACTTCTTTTCTTCTTTCTTGGAGGCTGGGGGGTAATTGGACCTCACTGGGCTGTGTTCAGGGACCACTTGTCATTCACAGGATATGTAACACAAGGGCTGGTACAATCCACACAAGAGACATGAGACTTCCTTGAATGTCATGGACATCTCTAGAAGAGTTCCTATGATAGCTTGCTGTCACTGGAATTCACAGGATTAAAGCCTCATTGAGAGTACAATGCTTCACCGATTTTGAAAAATCTTCGTCCTCCAGACACAGAATCCCAACTCTCGGCTTGGATGTTAATGTGGATCATGGTTTAAATTCGCTCACGTGCACGTGTCTGCATCATAGTCCTTGCCCACCCTCTCATCACAAGAGTCGTATCTTATTTTCTGAAGCGGAGACCCCTCCCAAAGACACCCTAACCTGTTCAAATATCATGAGACAGCTTATCATCATTCACCCAACAGTTGTCCTTACAGAGGGCAGGTATCTGTGGAAGAGAATTAAGAGACATTTCAAAAGGATAGCTAATACTTTCAATATTTGTAAGAACTACATTCATCAAAGAATTTTTTTTCCCAGAAGCCAGGTGTCCAAGGAACACTATTCAAAGAAACTTTCTTGAAGAAAACCTCGTGTTGGCCATTTTAATACCGAGAAGAGCAAATAGTGAATTTACCTGCTGATTCGACATTCAAGATGTTTTCTTTGTCAATACCTTGTTGCTCTACCAACTGGCTGTACACACTGAGATCTGCCTCAGTCAATTTGTGGCCAGGTCTTACTGCAATTGGAAGAGAAGAATAGAAAAAGACAGTCATCACAATGCATCCTACTATTTAGAACGGGCTACAGTCACCCCATGCAAAAAGATAGCTTTCCCCGTCTTCCCCAGACAACCCATTTTGTCAAATACAACATCCCTCCCTCCCGGTACTCCTCTGCTGGGTCTCCTAACAGGTGAGTCATTGCTGACTGAGATCTCAAGAGGATGTTAAATGAGCACATCAGCACTCCATAGTTCCCTGGAGCAAAGCATCGGGTATTTCCATAGCTACCCAAAGACGCCCTGAAAATATCAAGTCCGGAAACGTTCTTACTCAATTTTTGACCAGGTTGCTCCTACCTCTAAAAGACCGAACACCGTCATACTCTAGGCTGGCCTGGTTCAGTTTTGCAGCTGAAAGGTATCTGTCACCGATTTTATTTTTTCTTGGTTACCCTCCTGCAAATACTTTGGGTTCCAAGTCCTAAACTATTTCAGCTAAGGGGCACATTCCAATTCTTAGAGTTTTGGTTGGGGGTGGAATGGGTGGTTGTATTTCCCATAAGAGCACTATAGCACTGTGCTCCCATTGTTCATGGATTTGATCAAGCGGGCACCAGTCACGTCTCCAGGATGAGACTTGTTGTGACTGTTTTGGGTATATATCAAATCCGCCACGGGGTGTTTGCCAGGATCTGCCAAGAGGGCGGGATCCTCTCGGTAACTTGCTTGGATCGCCAAGAGAATGGAGGAATCGAACCTGAGTCAGCCACATGCAAGAAAAATGCCCTACCCGCTATGCTTGGTTGGGCTAAATATATCCAAACTCCAGGATATGTTTATTTGCTGAAATCAAAACTTAATTTACCCGGATTCGAGATAACTTCGACTGGAGAGTGCATGCTGGGCGTCTATTAGCGGAAAGTACAGGTCCCCAGAATACGTGGGACTGATTTTTTTCTCAATTCAATGCATGTGTGTATTGTTTCCTTAAGTAAAGTCTACATTCACTTATTCTGCTCAGAATAAGCAGCATACCGACAGCATCGACCAGATCTGTGACGAGTCCATTTACATCGGTGTTCTGGACACAGATGACCATCAACTTCTCGGACTGATGGCAAAAGTTGAAGAAATTTTGTCCTGAGACTGTGGAAGAGAGGGGTAAAAATCAGAAACCAGGAGGAGTCAAATATTTTCTTATTTATCTTCTCGTGCTGGAAGGAGCAGGGATCATGGGTGCGGGTTCGATGATCCCAATGTCTTTAATAGCTTCAAGAATGGAAATACTGGGTTCATATAAAGCGATCAAAGTGGGAAGGGAAAAGTATCTGTTGGGCAGGAGAGGAGACAGGAAAAGAAATCCCCCTGGATAGGAGTCACTTAACTAAGGCTCTTTAGGTGTGGTTTTAAGAGGAAAGCAGGATCTTTGTGTTACAGAGAATGCGGCTAAGTTAAAGATCAGAGATGGTTGTGTGGGCATGTTGAAATGGAAATTGGGCTCTCTGTATTTTTCTTTTTTTTGGGGGGTCACACCCGGTGATGGGGTGATCATCAGGGGTTAATCCTGCCTCTGCACTCAGGAATTACTCCTGGCGGTGCTCGGGGTACCCTGTGCGATGCTGGGAATTGAACCCGGGTCAGCCTCGTTCAAGGCCTATGCTCTACCTACTGTGCTATCACTCCAGCCCCTGTATTTTTTTTTAATTGCCGAGAAAACAAGAATCCAGCAGATCCTTGTCTGGTTATTTGCCTTAGGTATTGCTCATAATCTGATCCTCCACATGACCCCAAATTCTGGGCAGAATTTTAAGTGGACTCTTCCTAACTCCCTGTTCATCAGAAAGAGACTGAGAACTTGCCAGTAGACAAAAATATAGAAGGAGCCGTCAGAATCTGTTCACAATAGTGCCGAGGGGAAAAATGGGAGGCTATCTCATCACCTGCATCTTATTTTGTACATGGTAAGATCAAGTCTTCAAGTCATCATCTTTGGACCCATATCACTGGCATCAGGTTTTAGATTCTGTGACGTCAGCTTCTGAGCAATGTCATTTACCAAATTCTCTACGAGCAGAACGCTTTCACTGTCTTCGAATTACACTTAGACATAAATAAATTTTGCCTATGCTGCGACGAGTGTGTAAATTATATCTGAGTCCCTTATATCCTCTCTGGCGGATCTATAATATGTCGTTAAAGAAGAGACTTCATATGCAGCTTCAGTGAATGGCATATCATACTGCTCAAGAAGATCCCCGGAACAATAACTTTTGATACTGGATTGTCTACTTAAAGGGCAGTCTGATTTCCCAAGACTTGTGGGTTAAAGTTTCTGATATTGGACGAACCTATTATCTCCACAGCCATCGATCCCAAATACTTAGGTATGTTTGCTATGGTGTGATGGGGTGATGGTCAATTCCTCCTGACTCTGCATTCAGGAATTACTCCAGGGGGTGCTTGGGGGACCATATCGGATGCAGGGGATGGAACCCAGTTCAGCCGGGTGTAAGGCAAACACACTACCCACTGTGGTATTGCTCCAGACGCCCAAGCATACTTTTTCATATGGACTCCTTTAGCTGAGGGATCACTGAATTCTGTGGTCAAATAAATGTATTAAAATAAATTCTGGGTTTTCTTTTTTTCTCTTTTGGTTTTTGGACCCTAACCAGTGGTGACCAGGGCTTTTTATAGGTTCTGGTGTTCAGGGATTATAGGAAATGGGTCTCAGGGGACCATTTCTGGTGGTGAGATTAGATATGGGGTCACCCATCTGTAGAGCAAGCACCCTCTACATTGTACACTTTCTCTCCAGCACAGTATTGCATAAATTTAAGAACTTTGATAGGTTCCTCTGTGAAAAAAGTTAGCGAATATTGCGTCCAACTATCGTCATGTGAAGAGAAAGGAAAAAAAATCTAACTAAAAAAAAAACCGAAAAAAGTCTAACCAAAGACTAATGCCTCTATTCATGCCACATCCAGGTTCTTGGCTGTGCGATACTTCAAAACCACACACCCTACCCATACTCCAAAATTACCGCACCACACAAAGTAGGAAGCAAACAATCTTGGAGGTAAATATATAATTAAAAAATATAGAGAGAGCACACAAGGTTCCACCATTAACGACACGTTAGTGAACTCTTACAGAAGGACGTAATGATCCCTGTTGAGATACAACAATCTCCACACTCTTTCCCCTAAGCATACTTTTTTGGGGAGCATTTTAAGTGGTCTTTCACAACTAGCAAGACAAAATATATTATTTTGGTTCAGGTTTGGAACAGGCGTTGCCTTCAGAATGGACACGTCTGCAATATGGTGGTAGGTAGGCGTCATGGGGGTGGGATGGGTGTTTGAATATTAAATGTCATCACATATCGTGAACTATTTTATAAAATAAAATAAAATAATAACATAATAATAATATAATAAAAATAATAATAATAGAAAAACCAGCCCCCCCTCCCCCACACACACACAATGACTCACAATCAGTGTTATAGTCTTCGGATTCTTCTGCTTTATTTCCAACTAAGGAGAACTTCTCACATTGTCCGTTGTTCCTAAAAAATAAATCAATAAAAATATCCGTGATTTGTCCCAGAATGCTCCATCCAGATAGCTGGAGGAAAAGAGTACTGCCCAGACACACATGGGTGAGCTCCAAGAGGACGTCAAGTCATGTGACTTCTATGTGGAGACCTCTGCTGAGTGGATTGAGTTAGAGAGACAAAGAGGAAGACATCCAGAAGGATCCCTCACATAATCGTGAAACAATGTAGGGGAATGAATGTCTCCTGTACTCTGTAACATCACCGGAGAATCAGCCAATTCCAACGACGGTGACAGAAATCAAGACTTGAGAACTGCTTCCCAGTAGGAAGCTGACTACTTGGTTAGCTGGTCACTCGTCTCCCCATAGAGGGAGTAACTGAGGCCTCTTGTGGAAGGAAATGGACACTGGGGAAGGGACTGGTGTTGAATGGTTGCATGCAGGAAACCCAATTGTGGATAACTTAATATATTCATGCAGTGTTTCGCAGAGTGTGCCCTCACTTTAGTTTTTTGTCACTTTAGTATCTATCCCAATTTCAAGTATTTCCAATGTCCCATCGAGTATCCAGCATACACTGAATTCACCATCATCTTTAATCTTATCTCCTTTGCACACGAACTTTTCTCTCTGATCTTTGATTCTCCACCTCAATAAATCAGTTGGTTTTTGCTAACTAAACATCACATTTGGGGAGGACTATCTCTCAGTTCATGTCTATGGTATTGGTTATCAATATTTTAACTATCACTCATCCTGTGTGGTAATCATTAAACAAAAACCAAATAAAACTGAACAAAACCAAGACAAAAACCACCAATATTTCAAAGGTGAAGATCAGGAAACTTTTTTTGTCATATTCTGATTGTCATATTTTATAGGCAAATAAAAGTTGTTACATAAATATTCAACAGATGTTACATGGGATTATTCATTTATGACTGAGTCTAACATAAAAAATATCATGGACATTCCTTTACATCCATGCGTAACTGTTTCTAAGATATTCAGAAATGGTGACCTATGAAATGCAACAATAAATTGGCAATATCATGGTCCTTCAGCTGACAGGGAAAATGTCTTTCCTGATTGTTTTTCAGTTCGGTCATTGACGATGCAGTTAAAACAGCTTATGAGATAACACCCTGGAAACTAAGGGCATCCCCTGCCAGTCTCTCTGGTGGGCTGAACACAGAGCATTCGGTGAAGAACTTTCTCTCTGAACCAAGTTCAAAGACTCGAAGTCTTCAGAGTTCAGAAATGTCACTAAACACCGTCCATATGGAAGAGCAAGACTCAACAGTTGTTAGTGAAATCAAGAGATGTGTGGCTCTAGGTGCCAGGAAATGTCACTTACTCCATCCAGAAATTCAAGGCGACGGAGGCACAGTCTACGTCTTGGCAGGAGATGTCTCTCAAGAAGCCTCTCAGTACCCCATTTTCTTGAATCTTCTCTACATTGTTGGCGGCATGGCGAACCATACGCCACTGACCTGTGTGCTGGGAAGAAAAATTCCAATGAAGAAGGAAAGTCACACTTCTCACTTTTCTCATACACTCCAATCATCAATTTTTCTTGTGCTTCATTACACGTTGGGGAATACAATGCAGATTGTTTATCTGACCAAGCAAATTGGGGCTCTAAAGCCCATGCAGTTGAATTACAGAAACAAGAATTGATATGGTAGAAACAAGAACTGCAGAGTTATAAAAATAAGAATTGGCAACTCTCGGGTATGCAATGGTTTTTTCCTTAAAATAGTAAAAAATAGAAAAAAAAGAACGTGGATTTCATGCCTTATTCAATCAGCTTTATTAATGGCTGAATAAATAGCAGTACTCCTACATTTTTAACAATTTTTTTAAAAAAATTAACAAAGACAGTAAAAAATATGTTCACTCAAATACCCTAAAAACACCGGTGATGTTGGCCAATTAACGTTGGCTTACTTTTCTTTTGACTGCGGATGAAAATATGAAGGAATTCCCTTTCTTCCACATGGGAAGTAACAGTATAAAGAGATGGAAGAGATTATTTGGTTGTAATCAGATGCACAGGTCAATAAGTATATCAAGTGTTCAGCACTGAGACTAGAGAGATAGTACAGTGGGTAGTGCGCGTGTCTTGTACTGGATTGCCCTGGGTTCAACCCTGGCATTCCAGATTGTACCCGAGTTCCACCAACAGTGAGTCAGTTCAGAGCCAGGACCAAACCCTGAGCACTGCCAGGTCTGCCCACAACAACAACAAAATTACAAAATTACTTACAAACTAGAGTGAAGAATGCATACACACACACGCGCGCGCACGCACACACACACACACACAGATCAGTTATTTCTTGGTACCTCCTGTTGCAGGTTGGCAGAAGTAACAGCCACGAACAGAGCCAGGAGTACAAATTTCATCTTGCCGTTGTCTTTAGGGTCCTTCTTCCACAGAAGTGAAAACTTCAGGATGAATACACTCCAAAAATATTGGGCTTTATATAGCTCTGCTGTGTGGACCCGGGCACAGGACCAACCAATGATTGGCATTAATCAGTCACGGATGTTTACCCATATGGAAATATCCTGTTGGTTATCAAGACAGCTGTCACACAATAATGAGATTTCTTTTAAGAGGAGCTTAAGTTGGAGTGGACAGTTGACCTTTAGATTGCAGGCAACGAAGAACAGACAGAAATTCACGCTTTTTAATGGCTGTGACCCTCATTTTCTTTTTGATTATCCTGAATTCCGCCGGGCTGAATCCTCCAAGATTGGTATTCCTACTCTGACCCTATTTTGCATGGAATACATGGAGCTAACCACATTTTCCTAAAGCTAAATCTGCTTTAATGCAATTAATTTGGGTATCCATACCCTCATTGAACGATAGGAGGTTTATTTATTTATAGTTATATCTAACTATTTAAATCTAGCAAACTGTTGCACAGAACAAGAAGAACAACAAAATGGTTCCCATATCCTTTGAGAGAGATTTGATGAATCCCTCTTAAATCAATCCCTCAAATTTCATTTCAGAATATGTGGACCAGGAACTTCTCCAAAATGATTCTCACTCATGGCTCAGTCGTGATATTCAAATTTCTGTCCCTATATTTGGGGGTGTTTAATCTCTACCTTCAGTTCATGGATTGGTTTCTATGGAGACCACACAAAATTCTGTTACACTTTTGTTTATTCTTCCAAGTCAGATGTTACAGAGGCATCACTGTTTGCAGGAGCATAGGACTTCTATCTTTGCAACATTGCTGTACAAAGATGCATTGTCTTCCGGAACCAGTTGTACACAGGAGAAAGCGTGGGGTTTAAAGATAAAATGATCAGGCTATCTTGAAATAAAGCCCTATCTAAAATTGACGAGCAGGACTAGACAGGCTAACGCTAACAAAAGCACAGAGTTTTCTATTCACAAAGAACAATAACTAAAGGCAGGTGTGTCAGATGAAAACAAATACCCAGAAGGCAAAGAAATTAATTGGTGATCTCTCGAATCTTCACCTCTCTTCTGAATTTGACCGCAATTCTGGGCCACTGAGTGAACAGTTTTAAAACATTGAAAACTAGCCGACACGAGGCAGGGACAGCGAAGAAATATTGAACAAGCTGTAGGACTTAACTCATAACGGGTGGCGGACGTGATTATCCCTTTGCATCTTCGTGGAGTTTTAGCTAATGCTGCCTCCTATGAGAAAATCCACCTTATGTCTAGAGTCCCAACACTGAATATTGATGTCTCTGACACCGTTTCTCATTCTGCATTTCTTCATGTTTTTTTTAATTCCGGTATGTGAATATGTGTATTTTATAGCTTCCTCCATTCGGTAGTATAATATTGATGCTTATCTGCATTGTGTGTGTCTAGTCATACAGACCCCTAATGAGCATTCTCTGAGTCTAGTGTTTTCACTTTTTTACATTTGAACCGCTGGGGATGAGAGGGATACTGGGAGAATTGGTGGTAGAGATTGGGCACTGGTGGAGGGATGGATACTGAGCCAGAGGTGGTTTTTGGGACTAGCATTCACGAATCTAACTTTTGGCCACTTAAGCTCTTGGTAAGCTCGGCCCAAGTTGTTGGGATCCAGTAAAAGGCATGGCTGCAATTTGGGGGTGTCAGGATGTCCAAAAGACGTCATCAGGCTGCTGATGCACTTGGCCTACAGGTAGAGGTTGACCAGTTGCCTGCACCATACTTCAGAGGATTTGATTTTCAAAAGGTATCAACCTGTTTTCCAACTAAAATAACATCCATTGATTTGAACAAAGACTTGATGGGGCACTGTACAAATAAACATTACAAAACTTTACATCAAGAAATGAATGAGGACACTAGAAAATGGAGACATATCCCCTGCTCATGGAACAAAAGAAGTTAGCATCTTAAAAATGGCAATACTCCCCCAAATATTTTACAGATTCAATGTGGTCCCTCTAAGGGTGCTCATGAAACATTTTTCAAAGAAATAGACAAAACACTCCTGAAATTTATTTGGAACAATATACCTTGGGGGGGGGGGGGGAGATGGGAATCACTCTCTTCCCTCACATCCAATTGTACTGCAAAGCAGTAGTAATTAAAATAGCATGGTATTGGCATAAACACAGACCCATAGACCAAGGGAATAGGGTTGAATATCCTGAAACAGAAGATCAAATATACGGTCGCTTAATCTTTAACAAAGGAGTAAGACATATAAAGTGGAGCAAGGAAAGCCTCTTCAACAAATGTAGCTGGGAAAACTCGGACCGTTTTCACAGCACGCAATTATAATAACTCAACAGTCTGTCTAATGCCAGTCAGAAAAGTGATTTCAAAATGGATTAAATACCTCAATACCAGACCTGAATCTATAATGTTTATGGAGAACAACACTCCATGACATTGAAGTTAAAGGCATCTTTATTTTGTTGTTGGTGTTTTAATTTATTTTATTGAATCACGGTGAGATACAGTTACAAAGCATTCATGTTGAGTTTCAGTCTTCCAAGGAGCAAACACCCATCCCTCCCCCAGTGCACATTCTCCACCACCAATGTTCCCAGTGTCCCCCCTCATCCTATCTCAACTCACTCCTTGTATGGCACACAATTTCTCTCTCAATCTCTCTCTAACTTTAGGCCTTATGGTTTGCAATACAGATACTGAGAGACCATCATGCTTGGTCCCTAAAGGCATCTTTAAGGATGAAACGCCACTGACCAAACAAACAGAAGCAAAGATAAAGGAGACTACATTAGGTAAGACCTTTCTGTACCTCAAGAGAAGTGGTGACCAAGATACAGAGACAGCCAGTGGAATGGGAAAAGTTATTTACGCAATGCCCATCAAATGAGAGTATAAATGCCTGCCCTAGAGGTGATGGTGGGAAGGGAGAGGGATTTCCAGAGGAACACTGATGGTGGAAACGTGGAGTGTTGGCGGGAAGGGAATTCGACAGTGTCTGACTGAAACCTGATTGCTAGAGCTTGGTCACTGTATCTCTTGGCAATTCAATTAAAAATTAAATTTAATAAAAGCAAAATTATGGGCCCCTGGCGACACACATGCACACACACACACACACACAACCATCTACGATCCACTGTTCCAGTGAGTCTGTAATTATCATCACAACCTAGGAAAATGCATGAGGCTTGATTTCTACTGAAACAATTTGAATGAGGTAGTAGGTGTCTCTTTAGAAGCAGTCTGCCAAATCATTGCATACTCTAGAGAATGTTGCAGCAAGATTTTTGTTTTAATCATTGCATACTCTAGAGAATGTTGCAGCAAGATTTTTGTTTTGAAGACAACGGGGATAAAGGTGCCTGTGACATGCTGACTTTTCTACTCCCCTCAAAGGCACTTCATGTAATATCCTGGGTGCGGTTATTATTTTCCATAAAAGAAATCTGAGGAAAAGCCCATGTTCCATCCCCCGGAGACCTATTCCAATGGAGCATGCACGTTCTCCTTCTTTACCTTCTGACGTCTCTTGTAAAAGCCAGGTGAATGGGGCCACAGAATGACTCAAGAAAACGCGGTTAGTTAGACCAGGGAGATTGTCGTGGGAATAAAGACAGGAAACAAATTTTATCCCAGTCGGTAGGTACCTCCCTCAAATTTCACCCACTTTCCTACTTTCAGTGAGAAACCCGTCATGCAAAAACGAACTAGCATTTCTAGGAAGAGATTTAAATGAAAATGTTGTTGTTTTGGATTATTTTTGGGGGGGAGTCACATCCAGTGATCTTCATGGGTTGCTCCTGGCTTTGCACTCAGGAGTTATCCCGGGTGGTGTTTAAGGGACACATGGGAAACCGGGGATCGAACCCGGGTCGACCACATGCCAGGCAAACACCATTCACTCTCTACTATTGCTTCGGCCCCAAGAGGAAATGTTTTGAGAGTAGTAATTGATCTAAGTTACAACATTGGCCATATCATACTGTCTCCTATTATATTCTATCCCCCTCTCTCCTAAAAGACAGTTAATGCTGTTCACGCATGCACTGTCTGACATATGTTCTAGCATTAGCTGGGAAATCAGAATAGACTTGATATATGTCTGATTAAATTAAATTCAATTAAAGCCTGATCACTTTCTCTTTTCCTTCATGGGACATGGAAGGGATATCCAATCAAATAGTAATCTAATCAATACGTTGCCAAAGTATCATCCTCGAGAGAGTTGATCTTATTTCCCCACTGACCAAGACACTTCCGAATAGGATTCCATCTGCCTAAAGAGAATGAATCTCCATTCCAGTGGAGAGGAAATTATCCATATCCTCCTATTCAAGCATGTATTTCTGTGCTTTACAAATAAGAGTCTTTGCATCAAACACAGCCTTGTGCATAGAATGATCAGTTTATTAATTTAAACATCCAATACGATACAACAATGTGTGTGAAGGAAAAGAAGAGGAAACCATGAGCTGAGCTCACGAAGATAGTAGGAAAGAAGGAATTAAAATTGGATTCCGGATGTGGTATCAGAGATGCTGCTGCTTTTGTATAGGTCAGCAGGATCTGGAGAGGTCTACAAAAATTAAAACATTAAAAAAATTTTGAGTTAGTTCCAAGGGATCCATTGCGGTAAACACATTGGGGAGGAGGCAGCAGTTATAAACGTAATCTGAAGAGAATTTTTTTGCTCTTAGGACACATCCGGTAATGCTCATGAATGACACCTGGCTTTTGCACTCAGGAATTCCTGCTGGCGGTGCTTGGGGGACCCTATGGGAGGCTGGGAATTGAGCCTAGGTTGGCCACGTGCAAGGCAAATGCCCTACATTTGCCCTAAAAATGCTATCACTCCAGCCCCTGCAAAAGAAATTTTACTGCAGAATTTGTTGAATGATGCTTAATCTGTGATATTCAGGGTAAGAACTTCACTGCTATAATATGTGTGGTCGTGGGTGATCTTCTAGGAGATCTTACATGAAGGGGGTAAGATAGAAACATGTTCGTGGGTGTATGACATGGGGAATTGCACTCTGCAAGTTTGTGCCCTATAGGACTTCTTTTCTAATTTCTTGGGGGCTGCGGGGTAATTGGACCTCACTTGGCTGTGCACATCAACGAAATGGGGCACACAGTATACGTAACACAACGGCTGGCACACACCACACAGGAGACATGAGACTTCCTTGAATGTCATGGATATCTCTAGAAGAGTTGCTATGATAACTTGCTGTCAATGGAATTCACAGGATTCAAGCTAATTCAGAGTTCAATGCTTCACCGATTTGAAAAACTTTTATCGTCCAAACACTGAGTCCCAACTCTATGCTGTAGTTTCAAGATAGCGTGGAGCATGGTTTAAATTCGCACACGTGCACGTGTCTGCATCATAGTCCTTGATGAAGAGTCATATCTTATTGGTTGTAGCGAACAGCTCTCCCAAAGACACCCTAAACTGTTCAAATATCAGGAGACACCTGATCATAACTCACCCAACAGATGTCCTTACTGAGGGCAGGTATCTGTGAAAGAGAATTAAGAGAGGGTTCAAGAGGATAACTGATACTTTCAATATTTCTAAGCTCTGCATTCATCAAAGAATTGCGTTTCCAGAACCCAGATGTCCAAGGGACACTAGAACAAGAAGCTTTCTTGAAGAAAACTTCCTGATGGCCACTCTTATATATGAGAAGAGCAAATAATGAATTTACCTGCTGATTCGACATTCACGATGTTTTCTTCGTCAATGCCTTGTTGCATTACCAACTGTCTGTACACACTGCGATCTGCTTCATTGAATTTGTGGCCAGGTCTTACTGCAATTAGCAGAGAAGAAGGGAAATAGACAGTCATCACAATGCATCCTACTATTTAGAATGGGCTACAGTCACCGTATGCAGAAGGGTAGAATTCTCCGTGTTCCCCAGGCTACACATATTTAGCTAAGGGGCACATTCCATCCTTAGGGTTTTGGTTGGGGGTGGGAGGGATTGTAGGATTTCTCGTAAGAGCACTGTAGCACTGTGCTCCCATTAATCATCGATTTGCTCAAATCACGTCTCCAGCATGACACTTGTTCTAGCTGTTTTGGGCATATATCGAATAAGCCACTAGGTGCTTGCCATGCCGTGCCAAGAGGGCGGATCCTCTCTGTAACTTGCCGGGATCTCCAAGAGAATGGAGGAATCGACCCTGGGTCACCCACGTGCAAGGCAAATGCCCTACCCGCTGTCCTTGGGAGGGCTAAATATGTCATAACACCAGGATATGTTTATATGCTGAAATCAATACTTGATTTACCCGGATGCGAGATAAACTGGACTGGAGAGTGAAGTCTGGGTTTTTAGTAGCGGAAACTCCATGTATCCAGATTATGTGGGACTGATTTTGTTTTCTCAATTCAATGCATGTGTGTATTGTTTCCTTAAGGAAAGTCTACATGTCAAAACAGGCACTTATTCTGCTCAGAAGGAGAAGCCTACCGGCAGCATCTACCAGATGTGTGACGAGTCCATTTACATCGGTGTTCTGGATGCAGATGACCAACAGGTTCTCAGATTGATGGCAAAAGTTGAAGAAATTGTGTCCTGAGACTGCGGAAGATAGGGAAAAAATCAGAAACCAGGAGGTGTCAAATATTTTCTTAGTTATCTTCTCGTGCTGGAACGAGCAGGGACAGTGGGTGCGGGTTCGATGATTCCAACGTCTTTAATCGCTTCAAGAATGAAAATATTTGGTTCATCAAAAGTGCTCAGAGTGGGAAGGTAGAAATATCTATTTGAAAGGCAAGGAGAAAGGAAAAGGAATTCCCTTGGATAGACTTAACTAAAACTTTTGGTGTGGTTTTAAGAGGAAAGCGGAATCTTTGTGTTACAGAGAATTCGGCTAAGTTAATATCAGGGATGGTTGTGTGGGTATGTTGAAAGGGAAATTGGAATCTCTGTATTTTTCTTTTCTTTTTTGGGTCACACCCGGTGATCAGGTGATGGTCAGGGGTTACTCTTGGCTCTGCACTCAGGAATGATTCCTAGTGGTGCTCGGGGAACCTAATGGGATACTGGGAATTGAACCGGGGTCAGCCTTGTGTAAGGCTAATGAACTACCTACTGTGCTATCACTCCAGCCCTTGAGTTTTTTTTTTATTTTCAGAGAAAGCAAGAATCCAGCAGATCCTTGTCTGGCTATTTGCCTTAGGAATTGCCCATGATCTGATCGTCCAGGTGACCCTAAATTCTGGGCAGAAATTTAGGCCGGACATTTTCTAACTCCCTGTTCATCAGAAAGAGCCTGAGAACTTGCTGGAAGACAAAAATGTAAAAGGGGCCCTCAGAATCTGTTCACAGTAGTGCCGCAGGGGAAAAATAGGAGGCTATCTCATCACCTGCATCTTATTTTGTACATGGTAAGATCAAGCCTTCAAGTCGTCATCTTTGGACCGATATCGCTAGCATCAGGGTTTAGATACTGTGGTGTCAGCTTCTGAGCAATGTCATTTACCAAATTCTCCAGAAACAGAACGCTTTCCCCGTCATCGAAAAACACTTTCTCATGAACAGATTTTGCCTATGCTGCGATGAGTGTGTACATTACCGCTGAGTCCCTTACATGCTCTCTGGGAGATCTATTATATGTAGTGAAAGAGGAGACTTCATTTGCAGCTTAAGTGAATGGCGTATCATACTTCTCAAGAAGATCACGTGAAGAATAACTTTGAGACTGAATTATTTACTTAAAGGACAGTCTCATTTCGCAAGACTTGTGGGTTAAATTTTCTGATATTGGGCGAACCTCTTATCTCCACAGCCATTGCTCTCACATAGTTACATATGTTTGTTATGGTGTGCTGGGGTAATGGACAGGGGTTCCTCCTGACTCTGCACTCAGGAATTACTCCAGGAGGTGCTTGGAGGTCCATATCGGATGCTGGGAATTGAACCCAAGTCGGTCAGGTGTAAGACAAATGCCCTATCAGCTGTGGTATTGCTCTGGCCCCCAAGCATACTTTTGCACATGAAATCTTTTAGCTGGTGGATCACTGAATTGTGTGGTCAAATAAATAGATGAAAATAAATTGTGGTTTTTTTTTTCTCTCTTTTGGTTTTTGGACCATGGCCAGTGGTGCTCAGGGCTTTTTCTAAGTTGTGGTGCTCAGGGATTATAGGAAATGGCTCTCAGGGGACCACTTGTGGCGCAGAGATTAGATTTGGAGTCACCCATCTGTAGTGCAAGCACCCTCTACTTTGTACACTCTCTGTCAAGCACAATATTGCATACATTTTAGAAGTTTGATAGTTTCCTCTGTGTAACAAATGAGCGAATAATGCGACCAACTATTGTCATGTGAAGAAAAGGGGGAAAAAATCTAACTAAAGAAAGGAAAAAAAATCTAAACAAAGACTATTCCCTCGATTCATGGCATGTCCACGTTCTTGGCCGTGCGATTCTTCAAAACCACACACCCTACCCATACTCCAAGATTACCGCATCACCTTTGATAGGACTCAAAGCAGGAGGCAAAAAATCTTAAAAGGAAATTTATATTTTTTTAAAAAATAGTAGCAGATATAGAGCACACAAGTTTCTACCATTAACGACAGGTTAGTGAACTCTTATACAAGGACTTAATCATCACTGTCGAGACACAACAATCTCCACACTCTTTCCTCTAAGCAGACTTTCTTTGGAGCATTTTCAGCGGTCTTTAACAACAAGCAAGAAAAATATAATATTTTGGCACTGGTTTGGGACAAGCCTTGGGCTTCAGAATGGAAATGATTGCAATATGGTGGTAGCAAGGCATAACGGTGTGTGATGAGTGTTTGAATATGAAATGTAATCACATATTGTGAACTACTTTATAAAATAAAATAAAAAAATAACAATAATAGTAATAATAGAAAGACCAGCCCAAAGAACAAGGACTCACAATCAGTGTTGTAGTCCTCGGATCCTTCTGTTTCATTTCCAACTAAGGAGACCTTTTCACACTCTCCATTGTTTCTAAAAAAATAAATCAATAAAAATCTCCGTGATTTGTCCCGGAATGCTCCAGCACAGATAGCTGGATGAAGAGAGTACGGCCCAGACACATTGGGCTGAGCTCCTAGAGGACGTCAAGTCATGTGGCTGACTTTTATTTGGAGACCTCTGCTGAGTGTATTGAGTCAGAAAGACAGAGAGGAAGACATCCAGAAGGACCTCTCACATATTTGTGGAAACATCGTAGGGGAATAAATGTCTCCTGTACTCAGAAATATCATTGGGGGACCAGCCAATACCCACAAAGGTGACAGAGACCAAGACTTGACAACTGCTTCCCAGTAGGAAGCCAGTCCTTGGTTGGCTGGTCACTCGTCTCCCCATAGATGGAGAAGCCAGGGACTCTTGTGGAAGAAAATGGACCCTGGTGAAGGGACCGGTGTTGAATGGTTGCATCCAGGAAGCCCAATCGTGGATAACTTAATATATTCATGTAGTGTTTCGCGGAGTGTGCTCTCACTTTAGTTTGGTTATCACTTTAGTATCAATCCCAACTTCGAGTATTTCCAATGTCCCATCGAGTATCCAGCATACACTGAATTCACCATCATCTTTAATCATATCTCCTTTGCACACGAACATTTCTCTCTGATCTTTGATTCTCCACCTCAATAACTCAGTTGGTGTTTGCTAACTAAACATCCCACTTGGCGAGGACTATCTCTCAGTTCATGTCTACGGTTTAGCTTATCAATATTTTACCTATCACTCATCCTGTGTGGTAATCGTTAACCAAAACAAAACAAAACAAAACAAAACCCACTGATATTTCAATGGTCAAGAACAGGAATCTTTTTTGTCATTTTCTGATTGGCATATTTAATAGGCAAATAAAAATTGTTCCATAAACATTCAACAGGTATTATGTGCAACCACTCATTTATGAGTGAGTCTAACATTAAAAATATGATGGACATCTCTTTATATCCATGTGTAACTGTTTCTAAGATATTCAGAAACGGTGACCTATGAAATGCAACACTGAATTGGTAATATCATGGTCCTTCATTTCACAAGGAAAACTTCTTTCCTGACTTTTTTAAATTCTGTCATTGATGACGCAGTGAAAGCAGCTGATGCGTGAACACCCTAGGAACTAAGGGCATCCCCTGCCATTCTTCCGATGGGCTGAACTCATAGCATTCGGTGAAGAACTTGCTCTCTGAAACAAGTTCAAAGACTCAGAGTTCAGATATGTTGGTAACCACCCTCCATAGTGAAGGGCAAGACTCAACACTTGTTTGTGAGTTCAAGAGATGTGTGGCTCTAGGTGCAAGGAAATGTCACTTCATCCAGAAATTCAAGGAGACAGAGGCACAGTTTACGCCTTCGCAGGAGATGTCTCTCAAGAAGCCTCTCAGTTCCCATTCTCCTCAACCTTCTCTATATTGTTGGTTGCAAGGCGAACCATACGCCACTGCCCTGTGTGCTGGGAAGAAAAGTTCCACGAGGAAGGACAGTCATGCTTCTCACTATTCTCATACACTCCCATCATCAATTTTTCTTGTGCTTCATTACACGTTGGGGAAAAAAATGCAGATTGTTTATCTGAGCGAGCAAATTAGGGCTCTACTGCCTATGCGGTAGAATTACAGAAACAAGAATTGATATGGTAGAAACAAGAACTGTATATTCACAAAAAGCAGCATTGGGAACTCTCAGGAATGCTATTCTGAGCTCCTTAAGATAGAAAAAAAAAACAAAATTAATGTGGAGTCCATGCCTAATTATATCAGCTTAACAAATGCTTGAATAAGTAGCAGTACTCCTACATTATTAAAAATTTTTTAAAAACTTAACAAACAGAGTAAAAATTCCGTTCACTCATATACCATAAAAACATTGGTGATGTTGGCAAATTAACGTTGCCTTACTTTTCTTTTGACTGCGAATGAAAAGATAAAGGAATTTTCTTTCTTCGCGAGGGAAAGAGATAAGGTTGAGAGATGGAAGAGATTGTTTGATTGTGATCAGATACACAGATCCATATGTATATCAAGTTTTCAGCACTTAGACTAGAGAGATAGTACAGTGGGCAGGGCGATGTCTTGTACTGAAATAGCCTGAGTTCCACTCTGTTATCCCAGATGGTACCCGAGTTCCACCAAGAGTGAGTCATTAGCTCAGAGGCAGGACCAAGCCCTAAGCACTTCCAGGTGTGCCCACAAAAACAACAACAACAAAATTACAAAATACCTTACAAACTAGATTGAGGAATGCATACACACACACACACATACACACACACACACACACACACAGATCAGTTCTTCCCTGGTACCTCCTGTTGCAGGTTGGCAGAAGCCACAGCCACGAACAGAGCCAGGAGTACGAATTTCATCTTGCCGATGTCTTAGGCTCCTTCTTCCAGAGAAGTGGAAAGTGCAGGATGAAGACACTCCAGATGTCTTGGGCTTTTTATAACACTGCTCTGTGGATCCGGCAGAGAACCAACCAATGATGGGCAGTGATCAGTCACGGATGCTTACTGATATGGAAATATCCGGTTGGTTTTCAAGACAGCTGTCAAGCAATAATGAGATTTCTTTTAAGAGGAGCTTAAGTTGGAGTGGACAGTTGACCTTTAAATTGCAGGCAACCATGGACAGACAGACATTCACCTTTTTCAAGGGCAGTGACCCTCATTTTCTTTTTGATTATCCTGAATTCCCCCCGGGCTGAATCCTCCAAGATTGGTATTCCTACTCTGACCCTATTTTGCATGGAATACATAGAGCTAATTGCATTTTCCAAAAGCTAAGTCTGCTTTAATGCAATTAATTTGGGTATCCATACCCTCATAGAATGAGAGGAGGTTTATTTATTTATAGTTAAATATGCCGATTTAAATCTAGAAAACTGTTGAACAGAAAAACAAGAACAACAAAATGTTTCCCATAGCATTTGAGAGAAATTTGATGAATCTCTCTTAAATCCATCCCTCAAATTTCATTTCAGAATATGTCAACCAGGAACTTCCCCGAAAGGATTCTCACTCATGGCTCAGTCGTGATATTCAAATTACTTTCCCTATGTTTGGGGATGTTTAATCTCTAATTTGATTTCATGTATTGGTTTGTATGGAAATTACAAACAATTTTGTTACAGTTTTGTTTATTCTTCCAAGTCAGATGTTACTGAGGCATCACTGTTTGCTGGAGCATAGGACTTCTATCTTTGCAACGTTGCTATACAAAGATGCATTGTCTCTTGGAACCAGTTGTACACAGGAGAAAGAGTTGGGTTTAAAGATACAATGATCAGGCAATCTGGAAATAATGCCTTATATAAAATGGACGACCAGGACTAGACTTCCTAATGCTTCCTAATATTTTGTTATTCACAAAGAACAATAGTTAAAGGCAGGTACAAAGGGTGAAAACAAATACATAGAAGGCAAAGAAATTAATTGGTGCTCTCTATAGGATCTTCACCTCTCTTCTGAACTTGACCGCAATTCCCTTCCCACCATCACCTCTAAGGCAGGCATTATACTCTCATTTGATGGGTGTTGGGTAAATAATTTTTTCCCTTTCCACTGGCTGTCTTCGTATCTTGGTCACCACTTCTCTTGAGGTACAGAAACATCCTACCTAATGTAGTCTCAGTATCTGTATTGCAAACCATTATGGATGTTAAGCTAGATATAGATTAAGAGGGAAATTGTCTGCAATAGAGGCAGGGGATGCGATAGGGTGAGGGGGGATACTGAGGACATTGGTGGTGGAGAATGTGCCTTGTGGAGGCATGGGTGTTTGCTCATTAGAGGACTGAAACTCAAACATGAAAGCTCTGTAACTGTGTCTCACAGTGATTCCAAAAAAAAAAAAATCCGACAAAAATATAAAGATGCATTTAGCTTCTATGTCTTGGAGAGTTCTTCTCCATGTACCTTATTTATTCACGTCTGTCATTGAGGTATTTATTTCATTTTGAAATGATTTTCTGGCTGGCATTAGAAGGAGGTTTGTGTTATTATTTTTGCATTGTCCAGTTTTCTCAGCAACATTTGTTGAAGAAGCTTTCCTAGCTCCACTTCACATTTCTTACTCTTTTGTTAAAGATTAAGCAATCATATATTTGAGAGTCTGTTTCAGGGTATTCACCTCTCTTCCATTGGTCTGCAGCTCTGTTGTTACACTAATACCATGCTGTTTTAATTACTACTGCTTTGTAGTACAGTTTGAACTGAGGGAAGAGCGTGAATTCCACTTTTTTTGTCCCAAGGTGTATTTTTCAAATAAATTTCAGGATTTTTTTGTCTATTTCTTTGAAAAATGTCATGAGTACCCTTAGAGGGACCACATTGAAACTCTACAACACTTGGGGGAGTATTTCCATTTTTCACATGCTAATGCTTTTGATCCGTGAGCAGGGGATGTGTCTCCATTTCCTCGTGTCCTCTTTCATTTCCTGAATGAGAGTTTTGAAGTGTTTACTTTGTACAGGGGCCCATCAAGTCTTTGTTCAAGTCGATAGAAATTATTTTAGTTGGAAAACAGGTGAATACCTTTTGAAAATCAAATCCTCGAAAGTATGGCGCTGCCAACTCGTCAACATCTATCTGCATGGCAAATGCGTCAGCAGCTTGATGGTGTGTCCAGATTTCCTGTCACTATAATGATCATCCTGTTGTTCGTTGACTGCCTCGAGCAGGCACCAGTAATGTTTCCTTCCAGCTAGCCCCAAGATTCTAAAAAGTGCCACATTCAGTGCTCTTTCAGGGTTAGGAGAATGAGACTTCTTGACACCCCAAGATTGCCACTGTGACTTTGGCCAGATCCCAACAACTTGGAACCAAGTTTATCAAGAGAATAAATGGCCAAAAGTCAGATTTTTGGGAGCTATTCCCACAGACCACCTCTGACTCAGCTACACAAGCTCATTGATTGGCCTTATTTCAGAGACCCATAGATAGATCTTGAAAGAGATCAAAAGCCACAGTAAATCTCAGACCTGTGCATGGCAGAACAGACCGCGTTAAATCCAGAGGAGTTAGGTTGCCCGGGGTGCACCCCCCAAGCAGATCCCCCAGCCGATACTTGGTTCCACTGTACAAAATCCCTTCCATATCCCTGGCTTGTCTACACTGACTCAGGACAGAACTCACCAAGATAGAATCAGCTGAAAATTTGGTGTGTGTGTTTTGTGACTGAAATCTCCAGGCTTTCTTGGGGTCGGGATGGGCTACCTTCTTCCTCCTTCCCATACTTCCGGGGACCTCGGCATTTACATCCACAACCCAAATTCAATCGAAAATTTTCCCGTTCTGAAAAAATACCGAATGACGTGAACAAACATCATGATCTCTTAGCACCTATATTGCAAACCATAATGCATAAAAGGTAACGAAGAGAGAGAGCAAGAAGGAAAGTGCGCCCCATAGGGGGAGGCTGGGTGTCAGGGTTTTTGGGTTCGGGGATTATGGTGGGGAAACTGCAGACATAGCTGGTGGGAAATGTACACTGGTAGAGTGATGAGTGCTGGACCATTGTATGACTGAAACTCAATTATAAAAAGCTTTGTAATGGTCTACCTCATGGGTATCCAATTAAATTTTTTTTAAATAAATAATGTAAATTTACAGAATGGGACACTAACACCCAAGCATAATAGAGATAAGGACCAGGAGCCTTCCATGGCTTGGAAGCTGGCCTCACATGCTCAGGAAGAGGCAGCTCAGATAGAGAAGGAATCACCAAGTAGTAAAAATACTTGGAGGGTCTGCTCGCGATAGCAGATGCTTGTGGAAGGTAGACTACAGACCGAACATCATGGCCACTTAGTGCCTATATTGGAAAGCACAACACCCAATAGGATGCATAGAGAGTAATAGGGATTGTTCCTGCCACAGAGGAAGGGTGGGGTGGTGGTTGGGATACTGGGATCATTGGTGGTGGAGACAGGGCACTAGAGGAGGGATGATTTCTGGACATTGTATGACAGAAACTTAAGCACAAAACTTTGTATATCTGTAACTGTATCTCATGGTGATTCATTAAAAAATGGAAAAATAAAATCTACCTGCTACCATTTTGCCTGTGCATTCATGAGTAGGTTCTCTACAGGAATTATAGATGTTGGCGAAGTGTGTACACCTCCATGTGTCATTCCTCAGGTACCTTCGGACTGGGATAAAATTTGTTTTCACTCTTTATTTCCACGACATTCTCCTTGGTCTAATTCACCGTGTTTTCTGGTGTCGTTCTGTGGCCCCATTCACTGGGCTTTTACTAGAGCCCGCAGAAGATAAAGAAGGAGAACGTGCTTGCTCTATTGGACCGATCACCGGAGGATGGAAGCTTGGCTTTTCATCAGATTTTCTTTGTGGAGAATAATAATTGTGCCCAGGACAGTACCTGCGTGCCTTTGAGGGGAGTAGAGAAGTCAGCATCTCATAGGCACCTTTATCCGAGTTGTCTTCAAAACAATGATTGGGGGACTCCTTCTGAAGCGACACCTACAACCTCACTGAAATAGTTTCAGATGAACCCAAGTTTCATGCATTTTCCTGAGTTGGGATAATAATAAGAGACTCACTGGAGCAGTGGATCGTAGATGGTTCTGTGTGTGTGTGTGTGTGTGTGTGTGTGTGTGTGTGTGTGTTTCTAGGGGCCCATACATTTTCTTTCGTTAAAATTTAATTTTTAATTGAATCGCAAATAGATACGGTGAAAAAGCTCTAGCGATCAGGTTTTAGTGATGCAGTATCCGAATACCCATCCCACCAACACTGTACGTTTCCACCATCAGTGCTCCTCTTGAAATCCCTCTCCGTTCCCACTATCACCTCTATGGCAGGCAGTTATACTCTCATTTGATGGGTATTGAGTAAATAACATTTCCCATTCCACTGGTTGTCTCTGTATCTTGGTCACCACTTCTCTTGAGGTACAGAAATGTCTTCCCTAATGTAGTCTCATTTATCTTTGATTCTGCTTTTTTGGTCATTGCTGTTTTATCTTTAAAGATGCCTTTACGGATCAAACATGATGGCCTCTCAGTATCTGTATTGGAAACAATAAGGCTTAAAGCTACAGAAAGATTAAGAGGGAAAATGTCTGACATAGAGGTAGGGGTTGGGATAGGGTGAGGGCGAGATACTGGGGACATTGGTGTTGAGGAACGTGCACTGGTAGAGTGATGGGTGTTTGCTCATTGTAGTACTGAAACTCAAACATGAAAGCTTTGTAATTTATCTCACAGTAATTTATTTAAAAAGAATAAAATTTAAACAACAAAATAAAGATGCATTTAGCTTCAATGTCATGGAGGGTTGTTTTACATGTACCCTAGGGATTCAGTGTGGTATTGAGGTATTTAATCCATTTTGAAATGATTTTCTGGCTGGCATTTGACAGAGGTTTGAGTTATTATTTTTGTGTTGTCCAGTTTTCCCAGCAAACATTTGTTGAAGAGGCTATCCGTTTCCTCGTGTCCTCTTTCATTTCCTGAAGTAGAGTTTTGTAGTGTTATCTTTGTACAGGGGCCCATCAAGTCTTTGTTCAAGTCGATGGATGTTATTTTACTTGGAAATCAGGCGGATACCTTTTAAAAATCAAACCCTCGAAAGTATGGCGCTGCCAACAGTTCAACCTGTACAAGCTGGTCAAGTGCATCAGCAGCCTGATGACGCCTTTGGACTTGTTGACACCCACAAATTGCCGCCTGCCTTTTGCCAGATCCCAACAGTTGGGACCAAGCTTACCAAGAGATTAAGTGGCCAAAACTTAGATTTGTGGGAGCTAGTCCCCAAAACCACCTGCGGCCCAGCTATTAAAGCTCATTGATCGGCCTTATTTCAGAGACCCATCGATAGATCTTGAAAGAGACAAAAAGCCACATTTCACCTCAGACCTGTGCATGGCTGAACAGGTCTGGGTCAATAGAGAGGAGACAGATTGTCTTGAGTCCCTCTCCAAGGAGAGCCCCTGGCAGCCACTTGGTTCCACAATCCAAAATCCAGTTAAAACAGATAAAAAGAATATAAAAACTTGCATAATGATTCGTAGATCAAAGACCCATGTCCATTATTAAACCATATACAGTAACAAGTCTCACGAAGGGGAAGTTACTGGGCCCGCTCGAGCAAATCGACAAACAATGGGAGGACCGTGACAGTGACCGTGACACATACTTCATGAAAACTGTGATGCAGTTCTGACCTTTTCATTCATACACCACCAAGCAGGAACCTTAGTAAAGAACAGCAAACTATAAGGTTTTGAAAATAAAGATGCAGAGGTGAGGGGATTTTCTTCATCAGCATCCTCTCTGGGAAAGAACTTGAATCCAAAGTCTGTCCATTCATCTGTGAGCTCCATAGTAGTACAGTGGAGTAACCCCGTCAATGTGGAATGGACCAAGGGTGAGGTGTCCCGCTTCTCATGGAAAGCACATGGTTGGAAATAAAACATCAAGATATGTTTTAGTGATTCGGGAAATGAACAATTTGAAAAGGCAGCAATGTCACCCAGATGTCTTATTTATCATCTCTTGAAATTTTTCAATCACACTCAGGATATACAAGGATTTAGAGCCACACGGAAAGTTTTCATAGGCTGCAGATTGGAATGCATGAGGTCCTCAGCTCTTGGAGCCCAGAAAGTGCACTCGTCATTCAACACTCATGTGAGAGTGTGTAGCAAACTTGTCCATGAACAGAGAACAGTTCATATTTTTTTTAAATTTTATTTTTTAAAATTTATTTTGCAATGGATCACCATGAGGTACAGTTACAGACTTACAAATGTTTGTGTTTAAGATTTAGTCATACAGCGATCGTGTACCCATCCCTCCACCAGTGCCCATTCTCTACCACCGATTCTCCCAGTACCCCTCTCATCCCCAGCGGTTCATATTTCAATAAGTGAAAGCACAAGACTCATAGAATGCTAATCAGTGGTTCATAAGACTACACACACACACAATGCAGATAAGCATCAAAATTATAATACCGAAAGGAGGAAGCTAGAAAATGTATATTTCCAAATATCGTATTTAAAAAAAAACATGAAGAAATGCAGAATGAGAAATGGTGTCAAAGACATCAATATTGGGTGTTGGGACTCGAGACGTATGGTGGTTTTTCTCTTAGGATGCAGGATTAGCAAAAAGTCAATGAAGATGCAAAGGGATACTCTGGTCCCTCGCCCATTAAGAGCGAAGTCCTAAACTTGGTCAACATGTTTTCACTGTCCCTGCCACGTATGGGCTAGTTTTCAGGGTTTTAAAAACTGTTAAATCAGGAACCCAGTTTTGCGGTCCAATTCAGAAGAGAGGTGAAGATCCTAGAGAGCACCAATTAATTTCTTTACTTTCTGGGTATTTGTTTTCATCGGACGCACATGCCTTGAAGAATTGTTCTTAGTGAATAGCAAAATATGTGTTTTAGGTAGCGTTAGCCTGTCTAGTCCTGGCCTTCCATGTTAGATAGGGCTATATTTCAAGATTGCCTGATCATTATATCATTAAACGCAACTCTTTCTCCTCTGTACAACTGGTTCCGGAAGACAATGCATCTTTGTATAGCAACGTTGCAAAGATAGAAGTCCTGTCCATGCTCCTGCAAACTGTGATGCCTCAGTAACATCTGACTTGGAAGAATAAACAAAACTGTAACAAAATTTGGTGTAACCTCCATAGAAACCAATCCATGAAATCAAGGTAAAAATTAAACACCTCCAAATTTAAGGACAGAAAATTGAATATCACGACTGTGCCATGCCTGAGAATCATTTTGGGGAAGTTCCTGGTCCACAAATTCTGAAATGAAATTTGAGGGATGGATTTAAGAGAGATTCATCAAATCTCTCTTCAACGACATTGGAAACATTTCCTTGTTATTCTTGTTCTGTGCAACAGTTTACTAGATTTAAATAGGTAGATTTAACTATAAATAAATAAACCTCCTATCGTTCAATGAGGGTATGGATACCCAAATTAATTGCATGAAGCCAGATTTTGCTTTTGGGAAATGTGATTAGTTCTATGTATTCCATGCAAACTAGGGTCAGAGTAGGAATACCAAACTTGGTGTATTCCGCCCGGGTAGAACTCAGGAAAATGAAAAAGAAAATGAGTGTCACCCTCCTTGAAAAAGGTGAATGTCTGTCAGTCCTATGGTTGCCTGCAGTCGAAAGTTCAACTGTCTGCGACAACATAAGCTCCTCTTTAAAAGAAATCTCATTATTTCTTGACAGCTGTCTTGAAAACCAACCGGATATTTCCATATGAGTAAGCATCCGTGACTGATCACTGCCCATCATTGGTTGGTCCTGTGCCGGGTCCACAGAGCATTGCTATAAAAAGCCCAACACATCTGGAGTGTCTTCATCCTGCACTTTCCACTTCTCTGGAAGAAGGATCCTAAGACATCGGCAAGATGAAATTTGTACTCCTGGCCCTGTTTGTGGCTGTGACTTCTGCCAACTTGAAACAGGAGGTACCAGGGAAAAACTGATCTGTGTGTGTGTGTGTGTGTGTGTGTGTGTATGTGTGTGTGTGTATTCCTCACTCTAGTTTGTGAGTTATTTTTTAATTTTGTTGTTGTTGTTGTGAGCACACCAGGCAGTGCTCAGGGCTTGGGCTTGGCTCTGAGGTAATGACTCACTGTTGGTGGAACTGGGGAACCATCTGGGATGCCAGGGTTGAACCAAGGGCATTCCAGTAAAAGACAAGCGCCCAACCCACTGTACTATCTCCCTACTCTCAGTGCTGAACACTTGATATACATATTGATCTGTGTATCTGATCACAATCAAACAATCTCTTCCATCTCTCTACCTTATTCCTTTCCATCTCAAAGAAAGAGAATTCCTTTATATTTTAATCCGCACTCAAAAGCAAAGTATGCCAACGTTCTTTTGCCAACGTCACCGATGTTTTAATGGTATATGAGTAAACATATTTTTAAACCGTCTTTGTTAAATTTTTGAAAAAATTATTTTAATTATGTAGGAGTGCTGCTATATATTCAGGCATTGATTAAGCCGATTGAATTGGTCATGAACTTCACATTCCTTTTTTTTTTTTTACTTTTTTAAGGACCCCACAATTGTATACCAGAGTGTTCCCCATTCTTGTTTTTGTAACTCTACAATTCCTGTTTCTACCATATCAATTCTTGTTTCTGTAATTCAACCACGTAGGCATTAGAGCCCTAATTTGCTTGGTCAGAAAAACAATCTGCATTTTTTTCCCCAACGTGTAATGAACCACAAGAAATATTGATGGTGAGCGAGTAGGAGAAAAGTGAGAAGGGTGATTTCCTTCTTCATTGGAATTTTTCTTCCCAGCACACAGGTCAGTGGCGTATGGTTCGTCTTGCCGCCAACAATATAGAGAAGATTCAAGAAAATGGGGAACTGAGAGGCTTCTTGAGAGACATCTCCTGCCAAGGCGTAGCCTGTGACTCAGTCTCCTTGAATTTCTGGATGAAGTAAGTGACATTTCCTGCACCGAGAGCCACACATCTCTTGACTTCACAAACAACTGTTGAGTCTCTCTCTTCCATATGGAGAGTGTTTAATGATGTATCTGAACTCTGAAATCTTCGAGTCTTTTGAACTTGGTTCAGAGAGGAAGTTGTACACTGAATGCTCCGTGTTCAGCCCACCGGAGAGAATGTCAGGGGCTGCCTTTTGCTTCCAGGGTTTTCACTCCTCAGCTGTTTTCACTGCATCATCAATGACAGTATTAAAAAATAGTCAGGAAAGAAGTTTTCCTTATGAAATGAAGGTCCATGGTATTGCCAATTTATTGTTGCTTTTCACAGGTCACCGTTTCTGTATATCTTAGAAACAGTTACACATGGATGCAAAGGGCTGTCCATGATATTTTTTATGTTAGACTCATTCATATAAGAAGGGTTCCGCATAACATTTGTTTCAATGTTTACAGAACGATTTTCATTTGCCTATAAAATATGACAGTCAGAAAATGACAAAAAAGATTCCTGATCTTGAACATTGAAATATTAGTGGTTTTTGTTTTTGTTTTGATTTGTTTTGTTTTGGTTAATGATTAGCACACAGGATGAGTTATAGTTAAAATATTGATAATCCAAAACATAGACATGAACTGAGAGATAGTCCTCCGGAAGTGTGATGTTTAGTTAGCAAACACCAACTGAGTTATTGAGGTGGAGAATGAAAGATCAGAGACAAAAGTCCGTGTGCAAAGGAGATATGATCAAAGATGATGGTGAATTCAATGTCTGCTGGATACTCAATGGGACATTGGAAATTCTTGAAATTGGGAGAGATACTAAAGCGACAACAAAACTCAAGTGAGAGCACACTCTGCGAAACACTGCATGAACATATTAAGTTATCCACGATTGGGTTTCCTGAATGAAACCGTTCAACACCGGTCTCTTCATCAGAGTTCATTTCCTTCCACAAGAGTCTCCGGCTTCTCCATCTATGGGGAGACGAGTGACCAGCTAACCAAGTGGCCGGCTTCCTACTGGGAAGCCGTTCTCAAGTGTTGGTTTCTGTCACCTTCGTGGGCATTGTCTGATTCCCCTATGAAGTTTCTGAGTACAGGAAACATTTATTCCCCTACGATGTTTCCATGAATATGTGAGAGATCTTTCTGGATTTCTCTCTCTCTCTCTCTCTCTCTCTCTCTCTCTCTCTCTCTCTCTCTCTCTCTCTCTCTCTGACTCAATCCACTCAGCAGAGGTCTCCACATAGAAGTCCATGACTTAAGGTCCTCTTGGAGCTCAGCCATGTGTGTCTGGGCCATACTCTCTTCATCCAGCTATCTGCGTTGGAGCATTCTGGGAGAAATCACGGACATTTTTATTGATTTATTTTTTAGGAACAATGGACAGTGTGAAAAGGTCTCCTTAGTTGGAAATAAAACAGAAGGATCCGAAGACTACAACACTGATTGTAAGTCCTTGTGCTTTGGGCAGGAGGGGGCTGGTCTTTCCATTATTATTATCATCATCATTATATTATTTTATTTTATAAAGTAGTTCACGATAGGTGATGTCTTTTATTATTCAAACACCCATCCCAACCCCATGACGCCTTCCTACCACCATACTGCAATCGTTTCCATTCTGAAGCCCAAGGTCTGACTAAAACCAGAACCAAAATAATATATTTTGTATTGCTTGTTGTGAAAGACCGGTGAAAATTCTCCAAAAAAGTATGGTTAGAGGAAAGAGTGTTGAGATTGCTGTATGTTAACAGGGATCATTAAGTCCTTCTATAAGAGTTCACCAACGTGCCGTTAAAGGTGGATCCTTGTGTTTTCTATATTTGTATTTTTTTTAAAAAAATGTATATTTCCCTCTAAGATTGTTTGCCTTCTTCTTTGATCCCTATCAAATATGGTGCGACAATCTTGCAGTATGGGTAGGGTATGTGGTTTAGAAGTATAGCTTGGCCAAGATCCTGCACGTGCGATGAATAGAGAGATTAGTGTTTTGTTAGATTTTTTAACTGTTTTTAGATTTTTTCCTTTTTCTTCACATGACGATAGTTGGACACATTATTCGCTAATTTTTACACAGAGGAACCTATCAAACTTCTTAAATTCATGCAATACTGTGCTTGACGGAGAGTGTACAATACAGAGGCTGCTTGCCCTACAGATGGCGACCCCAGATCTAATCTCAGCACCAGAAATGGTCCCCTGAGAGCCATTACCTGTAATCCCTGAGCACCAGAACCTAGAAAAAGCCCCGAGCACCATTGGCTATGGTCCAAAAACCAAAAGAGAAAAAAAAATCCACAAATTATTTTAATAAATGTATTTGACCACAGAAATGAGTCATCCCTCAGCTAAAGGAGTCCATATAAAAAGTATGCTTGGGGGCCGGAGCAATAGCACAGAAGGTAAGGCGTTTGCCTCACACCCGACCAACCTGGGTTCAATCCCCGGCATCCGATATGGTCCCCCAAGCACTCCCTGGAGTTATTCCTGAGTGCAGAGCCAGGAGGAACCCCTGACCATCACCCCATCACATCATAGCAAACATATGTAACTATTTGTGATCGATGGCTGTGGAGATAGTAGGTTCGCCAAATATCAGAAAAATTAACCCACAAGTGTGGTGAAATGAGACTGCCCTTCAAGTAAAAAATTCAGTCTCTGAAGTTTTTCTTCCCATGAACTTCTTGAGAAGTATGACACGCCATTCACTTAAGCTGCAAATGAAGTCTCCTCTTTCTCTCCATATTATAGGTCCCCCAGAGAGGATGTAAGGGACTCAGCTATAATTTACACACTCGTCGCAGCATAGGCAAAATCTATTCATGTCTAAGTGTATTTCGAAGAAGGGGAAAGCGTTCTGCTTGTAGAGAATTTGGTAAATGACATTGCTCAAAAGCTGACGTCACAGAATCTAAAACCTGATGCCAGTGATATGGGTCCAAAGAGGACGACTTATAGGCTTGATCTTAGCGTGTACAAAATATGACGCAGGTGAATGAGCTAGCATCCCATTTTTCTCCCTCGCAAAGACTGTGAGCAGATTCTCACGGCCCCTTCTGCATGAGGCTGACCCGGGTTCAAGTCCCAGCATCCCATAGGGTCCCTAGAGTACCGCCAGGAGTCATTCCTGAGTGCAGAGCCAGTAGTAACTAACCCCTGACCATCACCCGATCACTGGGTGTGACCTCCCCCCAATAAAAGAAAAATGAAAGAGCCAAATTTCCATTTCAACATTCCCACACAACCATCCCTGATCTTTAATTTAGCCTCATTCCCTGTAACACAAAAATTCCGCTTTCCTGTTAAAACCACACCAAAAGAGCCTTAGTTAAGTGAGTCCTATCCAGGGGAATTCCTTTTCCTTTATCCTCTGCTTTCCAACAGATTTTTCGACCTTCCAACTCTGAGAACTTTTGATGAACCCAATATTTTCATTCTTGAAGCTATTAAAGACGTTCGATCATTGAACCCACACCCACGGTCCCTGCTCCTTCCATCACAAGAAGATAAATAAGAAAATACTTGACTCTTCCTGACTTCTGATTTTCTTCTTCTTCTCTTCCACAGTCTCAGGACACAATTTCTTCAACTTTTGCCATCAATCCAAGAACCTGTTGGTCATCTGCATCCAGAACACCGATGTAAATGGACTGGTCACACATCTGGTAGATGCTGCCGGTATGCTTCTAATTCTTTTTTTAAATAATTTTTTTATTATTGAGACATCATGAGGTACAGTTGCAGACTTACAAATTTCTGTGCTTGGGTTTCAATTATACAATGATTAGAATAATTGAATGTTTGACATGTAGGCTTTACTTAAGGAAACAATACACACATGCATTGAGTTGAGAAAACAAAATCAGTCCCAAAATTCTGGAGACCTGGAGTTTCTGCTATAGGAGTCCAGAATGCACTCTCCGGTGCAACTTATCTCACATCCGGGTAAATCAAGTTTTGATTTCAGCAAGCAAACACATCCTTGAGTTATGATATATTTATCCCTACCGAGCACAGTGGGTAGGGCGTTTGCCTTGCACGTGGCTGACTCAGGTTCGATTCATCCATCCCTTTGAAGAGCCCAGGAAGTTACTGAGAGATCTCGCTCTCTTGGCAGAGCCTGGCAAGCACCTGGTGGCATATTCGATATATGGCCAAAACAGTCACAACAAGTGTCACACTGGAAACGTGACTGGTGTCCACTTGAGTAAATCGATGAACAATGAGAGAACAGTGCTAGAGTGCTCTTATGGGAAATCCAACCAATCCTCCTACCCCCAACCAAAACCTTAAGATTGGAATACGCCCCTTATCAAAAATAGTTTAGGACTTGGATAGCAAAGCATTTGCAGGAGGGCAAGAAAGAACAAATAAAATCGGTGACATACCTTTTAGCTGCAAAACTGCACCAGGCCAGCCTAGAGTATGACTGTGTTCGGTCTTTTAGAGGTACGAGCAACCTGGTCAAAAATGGAGTAAGAAAGGTTCAGGACCTGATATTTTCAGGGCGTCGTCGGGTAGAATTTTGAAATACCACAGGCTTTGCTCCAGGGACCTGTGGAGCGCTGATGTACTCACTTAGCATCCTACTGAGATCTCTGTCAGCAATGACTCACCTGTTGGGAGACCACAGGAGGGGTACCAGGAGGGAGGGATGTTGTACTCGATAAAAGCTGTATCCTGGGAAGACGGGAAAATCTCTCCTTCTGCATAGGGTGCCTATAGCCCATTCTAAGTAGTAGGATGCATTGTGATGACTGTCTTTTTCCCTTCTTCTCTGCCAATTGCAGTAAGACCTGGCCACAAATTCAATAGAGCAGATCGCAGAGTGTACAGACAGTTGGTAAAGCAACAAGGTATTGACAAAGAAAACATCGTGAATGTCGAATCAGCAGGTAAATTCGCTATTTGCTCTTCTCGGGTATAAGGGTGGCCATCAGGAAGTTTTCTTCAAGAAAGTTTCTTGTTCTAGTGTCCCTTGGACACCTGGGTTCTGGGAAAAAAATTCTTTGATAAATGATGTGCTTAGAAATATTGAAAGTATCAGCTATCCTTTTGAACCGTCTCTTAATTCTCTTCCACAGATACCTGCCCTCATTAAGGACATCTGTTGGGTGAGTGATGGTCAGGTGTCTCCTGATATTTGAACAGGTTAGGGTGTCTTTGGGAGGGGTGTCTGTCTTACCTCCTTGATGTAAGATCTCCTAGAAGATCGTCCACGACCACACATATTACAGCAGTGACGTTCTTACCCTGAATTTCTCAGATTAAGCTTCATCCAACAAATTCTGCACGAAAATTTCCTTTACAGGGGCTGGAGTGATAGCATAGTGGGTAGGGCATTTGCCTTGCCCGTGGCCAAGCTGGGGTCAATTCACAGCTTCCCATAGGGTGCCCTGAGCACGACCAGCAGGAATTCTTGAGTGCACAAGCTAGGAGTCACCCATGAGCATCGCTGGGTGTGACCCAATAAGCAAAAAAATTCTCTTTCAGATTTTTTATAACTGCTCCCTCCTCCTGAAAGTGTTTACCGCAACGGATCCCTTGGAACCAACTCAAAATTTCTTTTTAATGTTTTGATGTTTGTAGACCTCTCCAGATCCCGCTGACCTCTACAAAAGCAGCAGCATCTCCGATACCAGATCAAGAATCCAATTATAATTCCTTACTTCCTACTATCTTCATGAGCTCAGCCCATGGTTTCCTCTTCTTTCCTTTCACTCACGTTGCTGTATCACATTGGATGCCTAAATCAATAAAATGATCATTCTATGCACAAAGCTGTGTTTGATGCAAAGACTCTTATTTGTAAAACGCACAAATACCTCCTTGAATAGGAGGATCCGGACAATTTCCTCTGCACTGATGTGGGAAGGGCTCCCACAAATCTAACTATTGGCCACTTAATGTCTTGATAAAAAACTTGGTCCCAAGTTGTTGGGATCTGGCCAAAGGCACAGTGGCAATCTTGGGATGTCAGGAAGTCTCGTTCTCCTAACCCCGAAAGACCCTGAATGTGTCACTTTTTAGAATGTCAGCGCTAGCACGAAGGAGACACTACTGGTGCTTGTTGGAGACAGCCAACGAACAACAGGCTGATCGTGATAGTGACAGGAAGGCTGAAGGCACCACCAGGCTGCTGACGCACTTGGCCCGCAGGTACACGTTGACCTGTTGGCAGCGCTATATTTTCGAGGATTTGATTTTCAAAAGATATCAACCTGTTTTCCAACTAAAATAACATGCATCGACTTGAACAAAGACTTCATGGGCCACTGTACAAAATAAACACTACAAAACTCTCATGCAGGAAAGGAAAGAGGACATGAGGAAATGGAGACACATCCCCTACTCATGGATCAAAAGATTAGCATATTAAAAATGGCAATACTCCCCCAAATATTTTACAGATTCAATGTGGTCCCTCTAAGCGTACTCATGACATTTTTCAAACAAATAGACTAGACACTCCTGAAATTTATATGGAACTGTAACCTTGGTGCAAAAAAAATTTGGAATCACTCTCTTCCCTAATTTCAAACTGTACTACAAAGCATTAGTAACTAAAACAGCATGGTACTGTAATAAAGACAGACCCGCAGACCAAGATAATAGCTTTGAATATCCTGAAACAGACGCTCAAATATATGATAGCTTAATCTTTAACAAACGAGTAAGAAATGTAGAGTGGAGCAAGGAAAGCCTCTTCAAGAAATGTAGCTGGGAAAACTGGACCACGCAAATATAATACCTCTGGCTGTCTAATGCCAGTCAGAAAAGTCATTTCAAAATCTATTAAAGACCTCAATACCAGACCTGAATCCATAAGGTCCAGGAGGAACAACCCTCCATGACATTGAAGCTAAACGCATTATTATTTTGTTGCTGTTGTTTAAATTTTATTCTTTTTTGAATCACGGTGAGATACAGTTACAAAGCTTTCATGTTTGAGTTTCAGTCCTCCAATGAGCAAACTCCCATCCCTCCACCAGGGCACATTCTCCACCACCATTGTCCCCAGTATTGCCCCTCAGCCTATTGCAACTTCTGCCTGTATTGCAGAGAATTTCCCTCTTAGTCTCTCTCTAGTTTTAGGCATTATGGTTTGCAATAGAGATGCTGAGAGGCCATCATGTTTGGTCCTAAAGGCATCTATAAAGATGAAACACCATTTACCAAGCAAGCAGAAGCAAAGATATATGAGACTACATTAGGTAAGATGTTTCTGTACCTCAAGAGAAGTGGTGACCACGATACAGAGACAGCCAGTGGAATGGCAAAAATCATTTACCCAATACCATCAGAGGAGAGAATAAGTGCCTGCCATAGAGGCGATGGTGGGAAGGAGAGTTATTTCAAGAGGAATACTAGTGGTGGAAACGTACAGTGTTGGAGGGATGAGTATTCGGACACTGAATGACTGAAACCTGATTGCTAGAGCTTTGTCACTGTATCTCTTGACGATTCAATTAAAAAATTTAATTTAAAAAAAGCAAAATTATGTCCCGCTTGCGACACACACACAGACACACTGAGACACACAAACACAGGCAAACACACAAAAATCTACGATTCACTACCCCAGTGAGACTGTAATTATTATCCCAACCTAGCCTGAGAATTGATTCTACTGAAACAATTTCCATGAGGTTGTAGGTGTCTCTTCGGAAGTAGTCCCCCAATATCATTGTGTATTTCAGAGAATGTTGCCGGGAGATTTTCGTTTTGAAGACACAGTAATTATTTTCCATACAGCAAATCTGATGAAAAGCCGACCCTCCATCCCCTAGGGAACTGCTCCAATAGAGCATGGACCTTCTCATTCTTTACCTTCTGACGTCTCTCGTCAAAGCCAGGTGAATGGGGCTTTCAGAACGACAAAAGAAAACACAGTGACTTAGACCGAAGAGAATATCGTGGGAATAAAGAGAGAAAACAAATTTTATCCGAGTCCGTAGGTACCTGAGGAATGACCGATGGAGGTGTACACACTTTGCCAACATCTATAATTCTTGTACAGAAGCTACTAACGAATTCACAGGCAAAATGGTAGCACACGGATTATCTTTTTCCATTTTTTTTAATGAATCACCATCAGATTCAGTTACAGACTTACAAAGTTTGGCGATTAGGTTTCAGTCATACAATTTTCAAGGACCCACCCCTCCACCAGTGCCCATTCTCCACCAACAACTTTCCCAGTGTCCCTCCCACCACACGAACCCCTTTCTATCGCACCCATCCTCACTGCCTCTGTGGCCGGCATATTCCCTCTTACTCTCTCTCTCTCCTTTGGGGTACTACATCATTTGCTTTTGCGTATAATTTCCTCTCTTATTTTTGAAATTTTTTTATATTTCATTTTCATGAAGTGTCTCACGATCTTTTATTGCAGATCAGATCCAAACGCCAGTCCAACCACCAAGTACCTCTCTCCACAGTAAGAGGGAAGTGAGCACGCGGATATTTGATTTATTGAACTTTCATTGCATGAACCATGTGTCATTGTTCTTGTGTGGTGACAAGGCCACGAGGGACACTCTGAGAGATGATCTGATATGGACACACAAAAAACCTGTGCATTTTGGAAGGCTGTTCCATTGCATATAGAACAATGGATGCGTGCAAATCCCCACAAATATCCTAGCTGCATTCAATAAGAGCTGCCTTAGAAAGACAGGTGTTTGGGATCGCAAGGATCCTGGTTTTGCTTTGAAGGTAAATCAAGGTACAGATGAATAGATGGAGAGACTTTATAACCACTTTACAACAGATGCTTGTGTGAATCAAAGTAACATTGACTCATTCAACTTGGGAGAGACTTTCATTCCTCAAATGCTTTTAAATCATTGTGAAAAGTCGTCATCATATACTGAAGACCTTAATAGACTTAGCTAGTACCGTGGACGTGAATGATAGTCATCATCAAATGGGCATCGAATTCTATCATTTATTTTTTGGTCCACAAGGAAATTTTTGGTTTAGATAATTTGGGTGTTTGTGTCTTGTCATTATTTAAATACTAATATACTTAATGGGCCCCGAGAGGTGCCTTCACATGGTTGACCCTGGAATAATACCCAGCACGTCATTTGATTCCTGGGGCCAGAAATGATCCCTGAGCACAGAGCCTGGAGTGAATTCTGGGTACCATCAAATTTGACCCCCAGACAAAAAATTAAATCAAGCATAAGGTCTAATGGAAAGGAGAGAGTGTACTTACCAAAAGAAAATTCAAATCAGATTCTCGTTCTTTAAATATTTTCAGGGATGGGGTTACAGTAGTGTTAAAGTTTATGGTTCTGTTCTAAAGCATTAGTGAGCCCCATCACCACCAGTGGGAAATTTATAAAGATGTGTAAAGTATACCCAACTCCTTTTATCAGCCTGATACTGCTCGTAGAAAGGTAATTTTCCCAAGTGAAAGATCTCAATTTTTTTTTTGCTTTCACCCATACCTGACAGGTACTAACAAGTTATCATGTGTGTCCCTTTACCGACTTTCAACATGCAGTTCTTGTCCAGTGTGGTCATTTCCAACTCTCGTTGTCACAGTGGTCCCTTCTCTATCCCAACTGCCTTCTCCCCACCATCACCTGTGGGGAACTTCCAACCTTGAACCAGGCCTCCTGACCCTTTTGTTCCCACCACCTTTGGGTATTATTCTCACACTCTGGTATTTACATGCCACAAATGGGTGCAGCCCTTTGACATCTGTCACTCTCCCTCTGACTCTTTCCACGCAGCATGAGACTCTCTATGTTCATCCATTGAAGAAGTTTGATAAAAATCTTTGGGATTGTATCAGGGGAAATTGCCCAAGGCCATATATCTCTTGATGGCATTTAAGGAATTAAAGGTCCTCAGCAGTTAACTTTGCCAGAAGGTAATTGGGCATTTTTTCCTTATGCCAACAGATCATTGGCTTATGCAGATACCTCATTAACTTATTTTTTTCTTTTTGGATGACACCTGACAATGCTCAGGGGTTCCTCCTAGCTCTGCACTCAGGAATCACTCCTGGCAATGCTCAGGGGACCCCACGGGATGCTGAGAAACGAACCTGGGTCAGTTACGTGCAAGACAAACGCACTACCCGGCCCTTCTATCCATCTAGCTTCATTAACTTTTGTCCCTCTAGATACTCCATGCTCATAAGATATGTCTAGTCTTAGTTTATAATGCTGACATGATTTCTAACCTCCCTCAAATTTCAGCCACTTTCCTACTTTCAGTGAGAAACCTGTCACGCAAAAACGAACTAACATTTCCAGGAAGGGCTTTAAATGAAAATGTTGTTGTTTTGTTTTTTTTAGGGGGGTGGGTGGTCACACCCTTTGATTCTCAGGTGTTGTTTCTGACTTTGCACTCAGGAATTATTCCTGGTGGTGCTTAGAGGACCACAAGGGATGCCGGGGATTGAACCCAGGAAGGCTACATGCAAGGCAAAAGCCCTACCCGCTGTACTTTCACTTCAATTAAAGTCTATCCCAAACTAAACAAGTCAATGTTACTTTGACTCCACAAGTACCAGTTCTAAAGCTGTTATTCACTTCCCGAAAAGTAAATTTCTGAGAATATTAATTACGATATTGGCCAAATCATGTTGTCTTCTGTTTTATCCTATCCCCCTTTCTCCTACCAGACAGTTAATGCTGTTCACGCATGCTGTGTTTGACATATGTTCTAGGATTAGCTGGGAAACCAGAAGAATAGACTTGATATATGTCTGATCAAATGAAATTAGATTAAGCCCGATCACTTTCTCTTATCCTTCATGGGACATGCAAGGGATATCCAATCAATTAGTCATCTAATCAATACCTTGCCAAAGTATCATCCTCCAGAGAGTTGGTCTCATTTCCCCGCTGACCAGGATACTTCCAGAAAAGGATTCCATCTGCCTACAAACAGCGAATCTCAATTTCTGTGGAGAGGTAGTTGTCTGGATCCTCCTATAAGCAGGCATTTCTGTGCTTTACAAATAAGAGACTTTGCATCAAACACAGCCTTGTGCATAGAATGATCAGTTTATTAATTTAGGCATCCAATGTGATACAATAACGTGTGTGAAAGGAAAGAAGAGGAAATCATGGGCTGAAAGCACAAAGATACTAGGAAAGAGGCAATAAAATTGGAATCCAGATCTGGTATCTGAGATGCTGCTGCTTTTGTAGAGGTCAGCAGGATCTGGAGAGGTCTACAAAAATTAAAACATTAAAAAAACTTTCAGTTGATTTCAAGGGTTCCATTGCCATAAACATGGGGGAGGAGGGAGCAGTTATAAATGTAATCTGTAAGAGAACTTTTTTTTTTTTTGCTTTTTGGGGCACAGCCGGCAATGCTCATGGGTGATTCCTGGCTTGTGCACTCAGGAATTCCTGTTAGCAGTGCTCGTGGGACCCTATGGGAGGCTGTGAACTGAGCCCAGTTTGGCCGCGGGCAAGGCAAATGCCCTACCCTCTATGCTATCACTGCAGCCCCTGTAAAAGAGATTTTCGTGAAGAATTTGTTGGATGAAGCTTAATCTGTGATATTCAGGATTAGAACTTCACTGCTATAATACATGTGGTTGTGAATGATCTTCTACGAGATCGTATATCAAGGAGGTAAGATAGAAACGTGTTCATGGCTGTATGACATGGGGAACTGCATTCTGTAAGAGTGTGCTCTACAGGACTTCTTTTCTTCTTTCTTGGAGGCTGGGGGGTAATTGGATCTCACTGGGCTGTGTTCAGGGACCACTTGTCATTCACAGGATATGTAACACAAGAGCTGGTACAATCCACACAAGAGACATGAGACTTCCTTGAATGTCATGGACATCTCTAGAAAAGTTCCTGTGATAGCTTGCTGTCACTGGGATTCACAGGATTAAAGCCTCACTGAGAGCACAGTGCTTCACCGATTTTGAAAAATGTTTGTCCTCCAGACACAGAATCCCAACTCTCTGCTGTAGTTCCAAGTTAGCGTGGAGCACGGTTTAAATTTGCACACGTGCACGTGTCTGCATCATAGTCCTTGCCCACCCTCTCATCACAAGAGTCGTATCTTATTTTCTGAAGCCGAGACCCCTCCCAAAGACACCCTAACCTGTTCAAATATCATGAGACAGCTTATCATCATTCACCCAACAGATGTCCTTACAGAGGGCAGGTATCTGTGGAAGAGAATTAAGAGACATTTCAAAAGGATAGCTAATACTTTCAATATTTGTAAGAACTACATTCATCAAAGAATTTTTTTCCCAGAAGCCAGGTGTCCAAAGAACACTATTCTAAGAAACTTTCTTGAAGAAAACCTCGTGTTGGCCATTTTAATACCGAGAAGAGCAAATAGTGAATTTACCTGCCGATTCGACATTCAAGATATTTTCTTTGTCAATACCTTGTTGCTCTACCAACTGGCTGTACACACTGAGATCTGCCTCAGTCAATTTGTGGCCAGGTCTTACTGCAATTGGAAGAGAAGAATAGAAAAAGACAGTCATCACAATGCATCCTACTATTTAGAACAGGCTAGAGTCACCCCATGCAAAAAGATAGCTTTCCCCGTCTTTCCCAGACAACCCATTTTGTCAAATACAACATCCCTCCCTCCCGGTACTCCTCTGCTGGGTCTCCTAACAGGTGAGTCATTGCTGACTGAGATCTCAAGAGGATGTTAAGTGAGCACATCAGCACTCCATAGTTCCCTGGAGCAAAGCATCGGGTATTTCCATAGCTACCCAAAGACGCCCTGAAAATATCAAGTCCGGAAACGTTCTTACTCTATTTTTGACCAGGTTGCTCCTACCTCTAAAAGACCGAACACCGTAATTCTCTAGGCTGGCCTGGTTCAGTTTTGCAGCTGAAAGGTATCTGTTACCGATTTTATTTTTTCTTGGTTACCCTCCTGCAAATACTTTGCGTTCCAAGTCCTAAACTATTTCAGCTAAGGGGCACATTCCAATTCTTAGAGTTTTGGTTGGGGGTGGAATGGGTGGTTGTATTTCCCATAAGAGCACTATAGCACTGTGCTCCCATTGTTCATGGATTTGCTCAACCGGGCACCAGTCACGTCTCCAGGATGAGACTTGTTGTGACTGTTTTGGGTATATATCAAATCCGCCACGGGGTGTTTGCCAGGATCTGCCAAGAGGGCGGGATCCTCTCAGTAATTTGCTTGGATCGCCAAGAGAATGGAGGAATCGAACCTGAGTCAGCCACATGCAAGAAAAATGCCCTACCCGCTATGCTTGGTTGGGCTAAATATATCCAAACTCCAGGATATGTTCATTTGCTGAAATCAAAACTTAATTTACCCGGATTCGAGATAAATTGGACTGGAGAGTGCATTCTGGGCTTCTATTAGCGGAAAGTACAGGTCCCCAGAATACGTGGGACTGATTTTTTTCTCAATTCAATGCATGTGTGTATTGTTTCCTTAAGTAAAGTCTACATTCAGTTATTCTGCTCAGAATAAGCAGCATACCGACAGCATCGACCAGATCTGTGACGAGTCCATTTACATCGGTGTTCTGGACACAGATGACCATCAACTTCTCGGACTGATGGCAAAAGTTGAAGAAATTTTGTCCTGAGACTGTGGAAGAGAGGGGTAAAAATCAGAAACCAGGAGGAGTCAAATATTTTCTTATTTATCTTCTCGTGCTGGAAGGAGCAGGGATCATGGTTGCGGGTTCGATGATCCCAATGTCTTTAATAGCTTCAAGAATGGAAATACTGGGTTCATAAAAAGCGATCAAAGTGGGAAGGTAAAAGTATCTGTTGGGCAGGAGAGGAGACAGGAAAAGAAATCCCCCTGGATAGGAGTCACTTAACTAAGGCTCTTTACTTGTGGTTTTAAGAGGAAAGCAGGATCTTTGTGTTACAGAGAATGCGGCTAAGTTAAAGATCAGAGATGGTTGTCTGGGCATGTTGAAATGGAAATTGGGCTCTCTGTATTTTTCTTTTTTTGGGGGGGTCACACCCGGTGATGGGGTGATCATCAGGGGTTAATCCTGCCTGCACTCAGGAATTACTCCTGGCGGTGCTCGGGGTACCCTGTGCGATGCTGGGAATTGAACCCGGGTCAGCCTCGTTCAAGGCCTATGCTCTACCTACTGTGCTATCACTCCAGCCCCTGTAATTTTTTTAATTGCCGAGAAAACAAGAATCCAGCAGTTCCATATCTGGTTATTTGCCTTAGGTATTGCTCATGATCTGATCCTACACGTGACCCCAAATTCTGGGCAGAATTTTAAGTGGACTCTTCCTAACTCCCTGTTCATCAGAAAGAGCCTGAGAACTTGCCAGTAGACAAAAATATAGAAGGAGCCGTCAGAATCTGTTCACAATAGTGCCGAGGGGAAAAAATGGGAGGCTATCTCATCACCTGCATCTTATTTTGTACATGGTAAGATCAAGTCTTCAAGTCGTCATCTTTGGACCCATATCTCTGGCATCAGGTTTTAGATTCTGTGACGTCAGCTTCCGAGCAATGTCATTTACCAAATTCTCTACGAGCAGAACGCTTTCACTGTCTTCGAATTACACTTAGACATAAATAAATTTTGCCTATGCTGCGACGAGTGTGTAAATTATATCTGAGTCCCTTATATCCTCTCTGGCGGATCTATAATATGTCGTTAAAGAAGAGACTTCATATGCAGCTTCAGTGAATGGCATATCATACTGCTCAAGAAGATCCCCGGAACAATAACTTTTGATACTGGATTGTCTACTTAAAGGGCAGTCTCATTTCCCAAGACTTGTGGGTTAAAGTTTCTGATTTTGGACGAACCTATTATCTCCACAGCCATCGATCCCAAATACTTAGGTATGTTTGCTATGGTGTGATGGGGTGATGGTCAATTCCTCCTGACTCTGCATTCAGGAATTACTCCAGGGGGTGCTTGGGGGACCATATCGGATGCAGGGGATGGAACCCAGGTCAGCCGGGTGTAAGGCAAACACACTACCCACTGTGGTATTGCTCCAGATGCCCAAGCATACTTTTTCATATGGACTCCTTTAGCTGAGGGATCACTGAATTCTGTGGTCAAATAAATGTATTAAAATAAATTCTGGGTTTTCTTTTTTTCTCTTTTGGTTTTTGGACCCTAACCAGTGGTGACCAGGGCTTTTTCTAGGTTCTGGTGTTCAGGGATTATAGGAAATGGGTCTCAGGGGACCATTTCTGGTGGTGAGATTAGATATGGGGTCACCCATCTGTAGAGCAAGCACCCTCTACATTGTACACTTTCTCTCCAGCACAGTATTGCATAAATTTAAGAACTTTGATAGGTTCCTCTGTGAAAAAAGTTAGCGAATATTGCGTCCAACTATCGTCATGTGAAGAGAAAGGAAAAAAAATCTAACTAAAAAAAAAACGAAAAAAGTCTAACCAAAGACTAATGCCTCTATTCATGCCACATCCAGGTTCTTGGCCGTGCGATACTTCAAAACCACACACCCTACCCATATTCCAAAATTACCGCACCACACAAAGTAGGAAGCAAACAATCTTGGAGGTAAATATATAATTAAAAAATATAGAGAGAGCACACAAGGTTCCACCATTAACGACACGTTAGTGAACTCTTACAGAAGGACGTAATGATCCCTGTTGAGATACAACAATCTCCACACTATTTCCCCTAAGCATACTTTTTTGGGGAGCATTTTCAGTGGTCTTTCACAACTAGCAAGGCAAAATATATTATTTTGGTTCAGGTTTGGAACAGGCGTTGCCTTCAGAATGGAAACGTCTGCAATATGGTGGTATGTAGGCGTCAATGGGGGTGGGATGGGTGTTTGAATATTAAATGTCATCACATATCGTGAACTATTTTATAAAATAAAATAAAATAATAACATAATAATAATATAATAAAAATAATAATAATAGAAAGACCAGCCCCCCCCCCCCCCACACACACACACAATGACTCACAATCAGTGTTATAGTCTTCGGATTCTTCTGCTTTATTTCCAACTAAGGAGAACCTCTCACATTGTCCGTTGTTCCTAAAAAATAAATCAATAAAAATATCCGTGATTTGTCCCAGAATGCTCCATCCCAGATAGCTGGATGAAGAGAGTACTGCCCAGACACACATGGGTGAGCTCCAAGAGGACGTCAAGTCATGTGACTTCTATGTGGAGACCTCTGCTGAGTGGATTGAGTTAGAGAGACAAAGAGGAAGACATCCAGAAGGATCTCTCACATAATCGTGAAACAATGTAGGGGAATGAATGTCTCCTGTACTCTGTAACATCAGCGGGGAATCAGCCAATGACAACGAAGGTGACAGAAACCAAGACTTGAGAACTGCTTCCCAGTAGGAAACTGGCTACTTGGTTAGCTGGTCACTCGTCTCCCCATAGAGGGAGTAACTGAGGCCTCTTGTGGAAGGAAATGGACACTGGGGAAGGGACCGGTGTTGAATGGTTGCATGCAGGAAACCCAATTGTGGATAACTTAATATATTCATGCAGTGTTTCGCAGAGTGTGCCCTCACTTTAGTTTTTTGTCACTTTAATATCTATCCCAATTTCAAGTATTTCCAATGTCCCATCGAGTATCCAGCATACACTGAATTCACCATCATCTTTAATCTTATCTCCTTTGCACACGAACTTTTCTCTCTGATCTTTGATTCTCCACCTCAATAAATCAGTTGGTGTTTGCTAACTAAACATCACATTTGGGGAGGACTATCTCTCAGTTCATGTCTATGTTATTGGTTATCAATTTTTTAACTATCACTCATCCTGTGTGGTAATGATTAAACAAAAACCAAATAAAACTGAACAAAACCAAGACAAAAACCACCAATATTTCAAAGGTGAAGATCAGGAAACTTTTTTGTCATTTTCTGATTGTCGTATTTTATAGGCAAATAAAAATTGTTCCATCCACATTCAACACATGTTACATGGGATTATTCATTAATGACTGAATCTAACATAAAAAATATCATGGACATTCCTTTACATCCATGCGTAACTGTTTCTAAGATATTCAGAAATGGTGACCTATGAAATGCAACAATAAATTGGCAATATTATGGTCCTTCAGCTGACAGGGAAAATGTCTTTCCTGATTGTTTTTTAATTCAGTCACTGACGATACAGTTAAAACAGCTGATGAGATAGCACCCTGGAAACTAAGGGCATCCCCTGCCAGTCTCTCTGGTGGGCTGAACACAGAGCATTCGGTGAAGAACTTTCTCTCTGAACCAAGTTCAAAGACTCGAAGTCTTCAGAGTTCAGAAATGTCACTAAACACCGTCCATATGGAAGAGCAAGACTCAACAGTTGTTAGTGAAATCAAGAGATGTGTGGCTCTAGGTGCCAGGAAATGTCACTTACTCCATCCAGAAATTCAAGGCGACGGAGGCACAGTCTACATCTTGGCAGGAGATGTCTCTCAAGAAGCCTCTCAGTACCCCATTTTCTTGAATCTTCTCTACATTGTTGGCGGCATGGCGAACCATACGCCACTGACCTGTGTGCTGGGAAGAAAAATTCCAATGAAGAAGGAAAGTCACACTTCTCACTTTTCTCATACACTCCCATCATCAATTTTTCTTGTGCTTCATTACACGTTGGGGAATACAATGCAGATTGTTTTATCTGACCAAGCAAATTGGGGCTCTAAATCCTATGCAGTTGAATTACAGAAACAAGAATTGATATGGTAGAAACAAGAATTGCAGAGTTATAAAAATAAGAATTGGGAACTCTCGGGTATGCAATGGTTTGTTCCTCAAAATAGTAAAAAAAAGAAAAAAAGAACGTGGATTTAATGCCCAATTCAATCAGCTTTATCAATGGCTGAATAAATAGCAGTACTCCTACATTTTTAACAATTTTTTAAAAAAAATTAACAAAGACAGTAAAAAATATGTTCACTCAAATACCCTAAAAACACCGGTGATGTTGGCCAATTAACGTTGGCTTACTTTTCTTTTGACTGCGGATGAAAATATGAAGGAATTCCCTTTCTTCCACATGGGAAGTAACAGTATAAAGAGATGGAAGAGATTATTTGGTTGTAATCAGACCCACAGGTCAATAAGTATATCAAGTGTTCAGCACTGAGACTAGAGAGATAGTACAGTGGGTAGTGCGCGTGTCTTGTACTGGATTGCCCTGGGTTCAACCCTGGCATTCCAGATTGTACCCGAGTTCCACCAACAGTGAGTCAGTTCAAAGCCAGGACCAAACCCTGAGCACTTCCAGGTCTGCCCACAACAACAACAAAATTACAAAATTACTTACAAGCTAGAGTGAAGAATGCATACACACACACACACACACACACACACACACACACAGATCAGTTATTTCTTGGTACCTCCTGTTGCAGGTTGGCAGAAGTAACAGCCACGAACAGAGCCAGGAGTACAAATTTCATCTTGCCGATGTCTTTAGGGTCCTTCTTCCACAGAAGTGAAAACTGCAGGATGAAGACACTCCAAAAATATTGGGCTTTATATAGCTCTGCTGTGTGGACCCGGGCACAGGACCAACCAATGATTGGCATTAATCAGTCACGGATGTTTACCCATATGGAAATATCCTGTTGGTTATCAAGACAGCTGTCACACAATAATGAGATTTCTTTTAAGAGGAGCTTAAGTTGGAGTGGACAGTTGACCTTTAGATTGCAGGCAACGAAGAACAGACAGAAATTCACGCTTTTTAATGGCTGTGACCCTCATTTTCTTTTTGATTATCCTGAATTCCGCCGGGCTGAATCCTCCAAGACTGGTATTCCTACTCTGACCCTATTTTGCATGGAATACATGGAGCTAACCACATTTTCCTAAAGCTAAATCTGCTTTAATGCAATTAATTTGGGTATCCATACCCTCATCGAACGATAGGAGGTTTATTTATTTATAGTTATATCTACCTATTTAAATCTAGCAAACTGTTGCACAGAACAAGAAGAACAACAAAATGGTTCCCATATCCTTTGAGAGAGATTTGATGAATCCCTCTTAAACCAATCCCTCAAATTTCATTTCAGAATATGTGGACCAGGAACTTCTCCAAAATGATTCTCACTCATGGCTCAGTCGTGATATTCAAATTTCTGTCCTTATATTTGGGGGTGTTTAATCTCTACCTTCAGTTCATGGATTGGTTTCTATGGAGACCACATAAAATTCTGTTACACTTTTGTTTATTCTTCCAAGTCAGATGTTACAGAGGCATCACTGTTTGCAGGAGCATAGGACTTCTATCTTTGCAACATTGCTGTACAAAGATGCATTGTCTTCCGGAACCAGTTGTACACAGGAGAAAGCGTGGGGTTTAAAGATAAAATGATCAGGCTATCTTGAAATAAAGCCCTATCTAAAATTGACGAGCAGGACTAGACAGGCTAACGCTAACAATAGCACAGAGTTTTCTATTCACAAAGAACAATAACTAAAGGCAGGTGTGTCAGATGAAAACAAATACCCAGAAGGCAAAGAAATTAATTGGTGATCTCTCGAATCTTCACCTCTCTTCTGAATTTGACCGCAATTCTGGGCCACTGAGTGAACAGTTTTAAAACATTGAAAACTAGCCGACACGAGGCAGGGACAGCGAAGAAATATTGAACAAGCTGTAGGACTTAGCTCATAACGGGTGGTGGATGTGATATCTCTTTGCATCTTCGTGGAGTTTTGGCTAATGCTGCCTCCTATGAGAAAATCCACCATACGTCTAGAGTCCCAACACTGAATATTGATGTCTCTGACACTGTTTCTCATTCTGCATTTCATCATGTTTTTTTTTTTTAATTCCGGTATGTGAATATGTGTATTTTATAGCTTCCTCCATTCGGTAGTATAATTTTGATGCTTATCTGCATTGTGTGTGTCTAGTCATACAGACCACTAATGAGCATGCTATGAGTCTAGTGTTTTCACTTTTTTACATTTGAACCGCTGGGGATGAGAGGGATACTGGGAGAATTGGTGGTAGAGATTGGGCACTGGTGGAGGGATGGATACTGAGCCAGAGGTGGTTTTTGGGACTAGCATCCACGAATCTAACTTTTGGCCACTTAAGCTCTTGGTAAGCTCGGCCCCAAGTTGTTGGGATCCAGTAAAAGGCATGGCTGCAATTTGGGGGTGTCAGGATGTCCAAAAGACGTCATCAGGCTGCTGATGCACTTGGCCTACAGGTAGAGGTTGACCAGTTGCCTGCACCATACTTCAGAGGATTTGATTTTCAAAAGGTATCAACCTGTTTTCCAACTAAAATAACATCCATTGATTTGAACAAAGACTTGATGGGGCACTGTACAAATAAACATTACAAAACTTTACATCAGGAAATGAATGAGGACACTAGAAAATGGAGACATATCCCCTGCTCATGGAACAAAAGAAGTTAGCATCTTAAAAATGGCAATACTCCCCCAAATATTTTACAGATTCAATGTGGTCCCTCTAAGGGTGCTCATGAAACATTTTTCAAAGAAATAGACAAAACACTCCTGAAATTTATATGGAACAATATACCTTGGGGGGGGGGGAGATGGGAATCACTCTCTTCCCTCACTTCCAATTGTACTACAAAGCAGTAGTAATTAAAATAGCATGGTATTGGCATAAACACAGACCCGTAGACCAAGGGAATAGGGTTGAATATCCTGAAACAGAAGATCAAATATACGGTCGCTTAATCTTTAACAAAGGAGTAAGACATATAAAGTGGAGCAAGGAAAGCCTCTTCAACAAATGTAGCTGGGAAAACTGGGACCGTTTTCACAGCACGCAATTATAATAACTCAACAGTCTGTCTAATGCCAGCCAGAAAAGTGATTTCAAAATGGATTAAATATCTCAATACCAGACCTGAATCTATAATGTTTATGGAGAACAACACTCCATGACATTGAAGTTAAAGGCATCTTTATTTTGTTGTTGGTGTTTTAATTTATTTTATTGAATCACGGTGAGATACAGTTACAAAGCATTCATGTTTGAGTTTCAGTCTTCCAAGGAGCAAACACCCATCCCTCCCCCAGTGCACATTTTCCACCACCAATGTTCCCAGTGTCCCCCCTCATCCTATCTCAACTCACTCCTTGTATGGCACACAATTTCCCTCTCGATTTCTCTCTAGCTTTAGGCCTTTTGGTTTGCAATACAGATACTAAGAGACCATCATGTTTGGTCCCTAAAGGCATCTTTAACGATGAAACGCCACTGACCAAACAAACAGAAGCAAAGATAAATGAAACTACATTAGGTAAGACCTTTCTGTACCTCAAGAGAAGTGGTGACCAAGATACAGAGACAGCCAGTGGAATGTGAAAAGTTATTTACGCAATGCCCATCAAATGAGAGTATAAGTGCCTGCCCTAGAGGTGATGGTGGGAAGGGAGAGGGATTTCCAGAGGAACACTGATGGTGGAAACGTAGAGTGTTGGCGGGAAGGGAATTCGACACGGTCTGACTGAAACCTGATTGCTAGAGCTTGGTCACTGTATCTCTTGGCAATTCAATTAAAAAATTAAATTTAATAAAAGCAAAATTATGGGCCCCTGGCGACACACACACACACACACACACACACACACACACACACACACGCACACAACCATCTACGATCCACTGTTCCAGTGAGTCTGTAATTATCACCACAACCTAGGAAAATGCATGAGGCTTGATTTCTACTGAAACAATTTGAATGAGGTAGTAGGTGTCTCTTTAGAAGCAGTCTGCCAAATCATTGCATACTATGGAGAATGTTCCAGCAAGATTTTTGTTTTAATCATTGCATACTCTAGAGAATGTTGTAGCAAGATTTTTGTTTTAATCATTGCATACTCTAGAGAATGTTGCAGCAAAATTTTTGTTTTAATCATTGCATACTCTAGAGAATGTTGCAGCAAGATTTTTGTTTTGAAGACAACGGGGATAAAGGTGCCTGTGACATGCTGACTTTTCTACTCCCCTCAAAGGCACTTCATGTAATATCCTGGGTGCGGTTATTATTTTCCATAAAAGAAATCTGAGGAAAAGCCCACGTTCCATCCCCCGGAGACCTATTCCAATGGAGCATGCACGTTCTCCTTCTTTACCTTCTGACGTCTCTTGTAAAAGCCAGGTGAATGGGGCCACAGAATGACTCAAGAAAACGCGGTTAGTTAGACCAGGGAGATTGTCGTGGGAATAAAGACAGGAAATAAATTTTATCCCAGTCGGTAGGTACCTCCCTCAAATGTCACCCACTTTCCTACTTTCAGTGAGAAACCCGTCATGCAAAAACGAACTAGCATTTCTAGGAAGAGATTTAAATGAAAATGTTGTTGGTTTGGATTATTTTTTGGGGGGAGTCACATCCAGTGATCTTCATGGGTTGCTCCTGGCTTTGCACTCAGGAGTTATCCCCGGTGGTGTTTAAGGGACACATGGGACACCGGGGATCGAACCTGGGTCGGTCACATGCCAGGCAAACACCATTCACGCTCTACTATTGCTTCGGACCCAAGAGGAAATGTTTCGAGAGTAGTAATTGATCTAAGTTACAACATTGGCCATATCATATCGTCTCCTATTATATTCTATCCCCCTCTCTCCTACCAGACAGTTAATGCTGTTCACGCATGCACTGTCTGACATATGTTCTAGCATTAGCTGGGAAATCAGAATAGACTTGATATATGTCTGATTAAATTAAATTCAATTAAAGCCTGATCACTTTCTCTTTTCCTTCATGGGACATGGAAGGGATATCCAATCAAATAGTAATCTAATCAATACGTTGCCAAAGTATCATCCTCGAGAGAGTTGATCTTATTTCCCCACTGACCAAGACACTTCCGAATAGGATTCCATCTGCCTAAAGAGAATGAATCTCCATTCCAGTGGAGAGGAAATTATCCATATCCTCCTATTCAAGCATGTATTTCTGTGCTTTACAAATAAGAGTCTTTGCATCAAACACAGCCTTGTGCATAGAATGATCAGTTTATTAATTTAAGCATCCAATATGATACAACAATATGTGTGAAGGAAAAGAAGAGGAAACCATGAGCTGAGCTCACGAAGATAGTAGGAAAGAAGGAATTAAAATTGGATTCCGGATCTGGGATCGGAGATGCTGCTGCTTTTGTAGAGGTCAGCAGGATCTGGAGAGGTCTACAAAAATTAAAACATTAAAAAAATTTTGAGTTAGTTCCAAGGGATCCGTTGTGGTAAACACATTGGGGAGGAGGCAGCAGTTATAAACGTAATCTGAAGAGAATTTTTTTGCTCTTAGGACACATCCGGTGATGCTCATGGGTGACACCTGGCTTTTGCACTCAGGAATTCCTGCTGGCGGTGCTCGGTGGACCCTATGGGAGGCTGGGAATTGAGCCTAAGTTGGCCACGTGCAAGGCAAATGCCCTACATTTGCCCTAAAAATATTATTACTCCAGCCCCTGTAAAAGAAATTTTACTGCAGAATTTGTTGAATGATGCTTAATCTGTGATACTCAGGGTAAGAACTTCACTGTTATAATATGTGTGGTCGTGAGTGATTTTCTAGGAGATCTTACATGAAGGGGGTAAGATAGAAACGTGTTCGTGGGTGCATGACATGGGGAATTGCACTCTGCAAGTTTGTGCCCTATGGGACTTCTTTTCTAATTTCTTGGGGGCTGCGGAGTAATTGGACCTCACTTGGCTGTGCTCAGCAACCAAATGGGGCACACAGTATACGTAACACAACGGCTGGCACACACCACACAGGAGACATGAGACTTCCTTGAATGTCATGGATATCTCTAGAAGAGTTGCTATGATAACTTGCTGTCAATAGAATTCACAGGATTCAAGCTAATTCAGAGTTCAATGCTTCACCGATTTGAAAAACTTTTATCGTCCAAACACTGAGTCCCAACTCTATGCTGTAATTTCAAGATAGCGTAGAGCATGGTTTAAATTCTCACACGTGCAAAGTGTCTGCATCACAGTCCTTGAAGAGGAGTCGTATCTTATTGGTTGTACCGAACAGCCCTCCCGAAGACACCGTAACCTAGTAAAACATCAGCAGATCTCCTATCAACACTCACCCAACAGATGTCCTTAATGAGGGCAGGTATCTGTGGAAGAGAATTAAGAGAGGGTTCAAGAGGATAACTGATACTTTCAATATTTCTAAGCTCTGCATTCATCAAAGAATTGCTTTTCCAGAACCCAGATGTCCAAGGGACACTAGAACAAGAAGCTTTCTTGAAGAAAACTTCCTGACGGCCACTCTTATATATGCGAAGAGCAAATAATGAATTTACCTGCTGGTTCGACATTCACGATGTTTTCTTCATCAATGCCTTGTTGCATTACCAACTGTCTGTACACACTGCGATCTGCTTCATTGAATTTGTGGCCAGGTCTTACTGCAATTAGCAGAGAAGAAGGGAAAAAGACAGTCATCACAATGCATCCTACTATTTAGAATGGGCTACAATCACCGTACACAGAAGGGTAGATTTCCCCGTGTTTCCTAGGCTACACATATTGTCGAATACAAAAAACCTCCCTCCCGGTACCCCTCTGCTGCATATCCCAACAGGTGAGTCATTGCTGACAGACATCTCAGGAGGATGTTAAGTCAGCACATCAGCACTCCAAAGTTCCTTGGAGCAAAGCCTGGGTATTTCACATAGCTACCCGAAGACGTCCGGAAAATATCAAGTCCTGAACTGTTCTTACTGAATTTTTGAGCAGGTTGCTTGTACATCTAAAAGACCAAACACAGTCATAGTCTAGGCTGGCCTAGTGCAGTTTTGCAGCAGAAAGGTGTCTGTCACTGATATCATTTTTATTGGGTGCCCTCGTGCAAATGTTTTGTGTTCCAAGTCCTAAACTATTTTAGCTAAGAGGCACATTCCATCCTTAGGGTTTTGGTTGGGGGTTGGAGGGATTGTTGGATTTCTCATAAGAGCACTGTAGCACTGTGCTCCCATTAATCATCGATTTGCTCAAGTCACGTCTCCAGCATGAGACTTGTTGTGGCTGTTTTGGGCATATATCGAATAAGCCACTAGGTGCTTGCCATGTTGTGCCAAGAGGGTGGATCCTCTCTGTAACTTGCCGGGATCTCCAAGAGAATGGAGGAATCGAACCTGGGTCACCCACGTGCAAGGCAAATGCCCTACCCGCTGTCCTTGGGAGGGATAAATATGTCATAACACCAGGATATGTTTATATGCTGAAATCAAAACTTGATTCACCCGGATGCGAGATAAACTGGACTGGAGAGTGCAGTCTGGGTTTCTATTAGCGGAAACTCCATGTATCCAGATTATGTGGGACTGATTTTGTTTTCTCAATTCAATGCATGTGTGTATTGTTTCCTTAAGGAAAGTCTACATGTCAAAACAGGCACTTATTCTGCTCAGAAGGAGAAGCCTACCGGCAGCATCTACCAGATGTGTGACGAGTCCATTTACATCGGTGTTCTGGATGCAGATGACCAACAGGTTCTCGGATTGATGGCAAAAGTTGAAGAAATTGTGTCCTGAGACTGCGGAAGATAGGGGAAAATCAGAAATCCGGAGGTGTCAAATATTTTCTTATTTATCTTCTCGTGTTGGAACGAGCAGGGACAGTGGGTGCGGGTTTGATGATCCCAACGTCTTTAATCGCGTCAAGAATGAAAATATTTGGTTCATCAAAAGTGCTCAGAGTGGGAAGGTAGAAATATCTATTTGAAAGGCAAAGATAAAGGAAAAGGAATTCCCCTGGATAGACTTAACTAAAACTTTTGGTGTTGTTTTAAGAGGAAAGCAGAATCTTTGTGTTACAGAGAATTCGGCTAAGTTAATATCAGGGACGGTTGCGTGGATATGTTGAAAGGGAAATTGGGATCTCTGTATTTTTCTTTTCTTTTTTGGGTCACACCCGGTGATCAGGTGATGGTCAGCAGTTACTCTTGGCTCTGCACTCAGGAATGATTCCTGGTGGTGCTCGGGGAACCTAATGGGATACTGGGAATTGAACCGGGGTCAGCCTTGTGTAAGGCTAATGAACTACCTACTGTGCTATCACTCCAGCCCTTGAGTGTTTTTTTTTTATTTTCAGAGAAAGCAAGAATCCAGCAGATCCTTGTCTGGCTATTTGCCTTAGGAATTGCCCATGATCTGATCGTCCAGGTGACCCTAAATTCTGGGCAGAAATTTAGGCCGGACATTTTCTAACTCCCTGTTCATCAGAAAGAGCCTGAGAACTTGCTGGAAGACAAAAATGTAAAAGGGGCCCTCAGAATCTGTTCACAGTAGTGCCGCAGGGGAAAAATAGGAGGCTATCTCATTACCTGCATCTTATTTTGTACATGGTAAGATCAAGCCTTCAAGTCGTCATCTTTGGACCGATATCGCTAGCATCAGGGTGTAGATACTGTGACGTCAGCTTCTGAGCAATGTCATTTACCAAATTCTCCACAGACAGAACGCTTTCCCCGTCATCGAAAGACACTTTCTCATGAACAGATTTTGCCTATGCTGCGATGAGTGTGTACATTACAGCTGAGTCCCTTACATGCTCTCTGGGAGATCTATAATATGTAGTGAAAGAGGAGACTTCATTAGCAGCTTAAGTGAATGGCGTATCATACTTCTCAAGAAGATCACGTGAAGAATAACTTTTGAGACTGAATTATTTACTTAAAGGGCAGTCTCATTTCGCAAGACTCGTGGGTTAAATTTTCTGATATTGGGCGAACCTCTTATCTGCACAGCCATTGCTCTCAAATAGTTACATATGTTTGCTATGGTGTGCTGGGGTGATGGACAGGGGTTCCTCCTGGCTCTGCACTCAGGAATTACTCCAGGAGGTGCTTGGAGGTCCATATCAGATGCTGGGAATTGAACCAAGGTCGGTCGGGTGTAAGACAAATGCCCTATCAGCTGTGGTATTGCTCCATCCCCCAAGCATACTTTTGCATATGGAATCTTTTAGCTGGGGGATCACTGAATTGTGTGGTCAAATAAATAGATGAAAATAAATTGTGGGGTTTTTTTTCTCTTTTAGTTTTTGGACCATGGCCAGTGGTGCTCACGGCTTTTTCTAGGTTGTGGTACTCAGGGATTATAGGTAATGGCTCTCAGGGAACCACTTGTGGTGCTGAGATTAGATCTGTGGTCACCCATCTGTAGGGCAAGCACCCTCTACGTTGTACACTCTCTGTCAAGCACAGTATTGCATAAATTTTAGAAGTTTGATAGTTTCCTCTGTGTAACAAATGAGCGAATAATGCGTCCAACTATTGTCATGTGAAGAAAAGGGGGAAAAATCTAACTAAAAAAAGGGAAAAAAAATCTAAACAAAGACTAATCCCTCGATTCATGGCATGTCCACGTTCTTGGCCGTGCGATTCTTCAAAACCACACACCCTACCCATACTCCAAGATTACCGCATCACCTTTGATAGGACTCAAAGCAGGAGGCAAAAAATCATAAAAGGAAATATACATTTTTTAAAAAAAAGTAGCAGATATAGAGCACACAAGTTTCTACCTTTAACGACAGGTTAGTGAACTCTTATAGAAGGACTTAATAATCACTGTCGAGATACAACAATCTCCACACTCCTTCCTCTAAGCATACTTTCTTTAGAGCATTTTCAGCGGTCTTTAACAACAAGCAAGAAAAATATAATATTTTGGCACTGGTTTGGGACAAGCCTTGGGCTTCAGAATGGAAAAGATTGCAATTTGGTGGTAGCAAGGCATAACGGGGTGTGATGAGTGTTTGAATATGAAATGTAATCACATATTCTGAACTACTTTATAAGATAAAATAAAATAATAACAATAATAGTAATAATAGAAAGACCAGCCCAAAGCACAAGGACTCACAATCAGTGTTGTAGTCTTCGGATCCTTCTGTTTCATTTCCAACTAAGGAGACCTTTTCACACTCTCCATTGTTCCTAAAAAATAAATCAATGAAAATGTCAGTGATTTGTCCCGGAATCCTCCAGCGCAGATAGCTGGATGAAGAGAGTACGGCCTACACACACATGCTGAGCTCTAAGAGGACGTCAAGTCATGTGACTGACTTTTATTTGCAGACCTCTGCTGAGTGGATTGAGTCAGAGAGAGAGAGAGGAAGATATCCAGAAGGACCTCTCACATATTCGTGGAATCCACGTAGGGGAATAAATGTCTCCTGTACTCAGAAACATCATTGGCGGACCAGCCAATGCCCACAAAGGTGACAGAGACCAAGACTTGAGAACTGCTTCCCAGTAGGAAGCCAGTCCTTGGTTGGCTGGTCACTCGTCTCCCCATAGATGGAGAAGCCAGGGACTCTTGTGGAAGAAAATGGACCCTGGTGAAGGGACCAGTGTTGAATGGTTGCATCCAGGAAGCCCAATATTGGATAACTTAATATATTCATGTAGTGTTTTGTGGAGTGTGTTCTCACTTTAGTTTGGTTATCACTTTAGTATGAATCCCAACTTCGAGTAGTTCCAATGTCCCATCGAGTATCCAGCATACACTGAATTCACCCTCATCTTTAATCACATCTCCTTTGCACACGAACATTTCTCTCTGATCTTTGATTCTCCACCTCAATAACTCAGTTGGTGTTTGCTAACTAAACATCCCACTTGGCGAGGACTATCTCTCAGTTCATGTCTACGGTTTAGCTTATCAATATTTTACCTATCACTCATCCTGTGTGGTAATCGTTAACCAAAACAAAACAAAACAAAACCCACTGATATTTCAATGGTCAAGAACAGGAATATTTTTGTCATGTTCTTATTGGCATATTTAATAGGCAAATAAAAATTGTTCCATAAACATTCAACAGGTATTATGTGGAACCACTCATTTATGAGGGAGTCTAACATTAAAAATATAATGGACATCTCTTTATATCCATGTGTAACTGCTTCTAAGATATTCAGAAACGGTGACCTATGAAATGCAACAATGAATGGTAATATCATGGTCTTCATTTCACAAGGAAAACTTCTTTCCTGACTATTTTTAATTCTGTCATTGATGACGCAGTGAAAGCAGCTGATGAGTGAACACGCTAGGAACTAAGGGCATCCACTGTCATTCTTCCGATGGGCTGAACTCATAGCATTCGGTGAAGAACTTGCTCTCTGAAACAAGTTCAAAGACTCAGCGTTCAGATATGTTGGTAACCACCCTCCATAGTGAAGAGCAAGACTCAACACTTGTTTGTGAGTTCAAGAAATGTGTGGCTCTAGGTGCAAGGAAATCTCACTTACTTCATCCAGAAATTCAAGGAGACGGAGGCACAGTCTACGCCTTCGCAGGAGATGTCTCTCAAGAAGCCTCTCAGTTTCCATTCTCCTCAATCTTCTCTATATTGTTGGCGGCAAGGCGAACCATACGCCACTGCCCTGTGTGCTGGGAAGAAAAGTTCCACGAGGAAGGACAGTCACACTTCTCACTATTCTCATACACTCCCATCGTCAATTTTTCTTGTGCTTTATTACACGTTGGGGGAAAAAATGCAGATTGTTTATCTGAGCGAGCAAATTAGGGCTCTACTGCCTATGCGGTAGAATTACAGAAACAAGAATTGATATGGTAGAAACAAGAACTGTATATTCACAAAAAGCAGCATTGGGAACTCTCAGGAATGCTATTCTGAGCTCCTTATGACAGAAAAAAAAAAAGAAGATTAATGTGGAGTTCATGCCGAATTATATCAGCTTAAGAAATGGTTGAATAAGTAGCAGTACTCCTACATTACTAAAATTTTTTTAAAAACTTAACAAAGAGAGTAAAAATTCCGTTCACTCATATACCATAAAAACATTGGTGATGTTGGAAAATTAACGTTGGCTTACTTTTCTTTTGACTGCAGATGAAAAGATAAAGGAATTTTCTTTCTTCGAGATGGGAAGAGATAAGGTAGAGAGATGGAAGAGATTGTTTGATTGTGATCAGATACACAGATCAATATGTATATCAAGTTTTCAGCACTTATACTAGAGAGATAGTAGAGTGAGTACGGCGATGTCTTGTACTGAAATACCCTGAGTTCCACTCTGTCATCCCAGATGGTACCCGAGTTCCACCAACAGTGAGTCATTAGCTCAGAGGCAGGACCAAGCCCTAAGCACTTCCAGGTGTGCCCACAAAAACAACAACAACAAAATTACAAAATACCTTACAAACTAGAGTGAGGAATGCATACACACACACACATCCACGCACACACACAGAGATCAGTTCTTCCCTGGTACCTCCTGTTGCAGGTTGGCAGAAGCCACAGCCACGAACAGAGCCAGGAGTACAAATTTCATCTTGCCGATGTCTTAGGGTCCTTCTTCCAGAGAAGTGGAAAGTGCAGGATGAAGACATTCCAGATGTCTTGGGCTTTTTATAGCACTGCTCTGTGGATCCGGCAGAGAACCAACCAATGATGGGCAGTGATCAGTCACGGATGCTTACTGATATGGAAATATCCGGTTGGTTTTCAAGACAGCTGTCAAGCAATAATGAGATTTCTTTTAAGAGGAGCTTAAGTTGGAGTGGACAGTTGACGTTTAGATTGCAGGCAACCATGGACAGACAGACATTCACCTTTTTCATGGGCAGTGACCCTCATTTTCTTTTTGATTATCCTGAATTCCCCCCGGGCTGAATCCTCCAAGATTGGTATTCCTACTCTGACCCTATTTTGCATGGAATACATAGAGCTAATTGCATTTTCCAAAAGCTAAGTCTGCTTTAATGCAATTAATTTGGGTATCCATACCCTCATCGAACGATAGGAGGTTTATTTATTTATAGTTAAACACGCCGATTTAAATCTAGAAAACTGTTGAACAGAAAAACAAGAACAACAAAATGTTTCCCATAGCATTTGAGAGAAATTTGATGAATCTCTCTTAAATCCATCCCTCAAATTTCATTTCAGAATATGTCAACCAGGAACTTCCCCGAAATGATTCTCACTCATGGCTCAGTCGTGATATTCAAATTACTTTCCCTATGTTTGGGGATGTTTAATCTCTAATTTGATTTCCTGTATTGGTTTGTATGGAAATTACAAACAATTTTGTTACAGTTTTGTTTATTCTTCCAAGTCAGATGTTACTGAGGCATCACTGTTTGCAGGAGCATATGACTTCTATCTTTGCAACATTGCTATACAAAGATGCATTGTCTTCCGGAACCAGTTGTACACAGGAGAAAGAGTTGGGTTTAAAGATACAATGATCAGGCAATCTGGAAATAATGCCCTATCTAAAATGGACGACCAGGACTAGACTTCCTAATGCTTCCTAATATTTTGTTATTCACAAGGAACAATAGCTAAAGGCAGGTGCAAAGGGTGAAAACAAATACATAGAAGGTAAAGAAATTAATTGGTGCTCTCTATAGGATCTTCACCTCTCTTCTGAACTTGACCACAATTCCCTTCCCACCATCACCTCTATGGCAGGCACTTATACTCTCATTTGATGTGTCTTGGGTAAATAATTATTTCCCTTTCCACTGGCTGTCTCCGTATCTTGATCACCACATCTCTTGAGGTACAGAAACGTCCTACCTAATGCAGTCTCAGTATCTGTATTGCAAACCATTATGGATGTTAAGCTAGATATAGATTAAGAGGGAAATTGTCTGCAATAGAGGCAGGGGATGCCATAGGGTGAGGGGGGATACTGAGGACATTGGTGGTGGAGAATGTGCCTTGTGGAGGCATGGGTGTTTGCTCATTGGAGGACTGAAACTCAAACATGAGAGCTTTGTAACTGTGTCTCACAGTGATTCCAAAAAAAAAACCGACAAAAATATAAAGATGCATTTAGCTTCTATGCCATGGAGAGTTCTTCTCCACGTACCTTATATATTCAGGTCTGTCATTGAGGTATTTGTTTCATTTTGAAATGATTTTCTGGCTGTCATTAGAAGGAGGTTTGTGTTATTATTTTTGTATTGTCCAGTTTTCTCAGCAACATTTGTTGAAGAGGCTTTCCTAGCTCCACTTCACATTTCTTACTCTTTTGTTAAAGATTGGCCCTCCCGTTGATCGTCGATTTGCTCGAGCGGGCCCAGTAACGTCTCCATTGGAGACTTTGTTGTTACTGTGTCTGGCATATCGAATACTCTCGGTAGCTTTCCGGGCTCTCCGAGAGGGGCAGAGGAATCGAACTCGGGTCGGCCATGTTGGCCGCTTGTAAGGCAAACGCCCAACCCGCTGTGCTATCACTCCAGATTGTTAAAGATTAAGCAATCATACATTTGATAGTCTGTTTCAGGGTATTCACCTCTCTTCCATTGGTCTGCGGCTCTGTCTTTACACCAATACCATGCTGTTTTAATTACTACTGCTTTGTAGTACAGTTTGAACTGAGGGAAGAGAGTGAATTCCACTTTTTTTCGGCCCAAGGTGTATTTTTCAAATAAATTTCAGGAGTTTTTTGTCTATTTCTTTGAAAACTGTCATGAGTACCCTTAGAGGGACCACATTGAAGCTCTACAACACTTGGGGGAGTATTTCCATTTTGCACATGCTAATGCTTTTGATCCGTGAGCAGGGGATGTGTCTCCATTTCCTCGTGTCCTCTTTCATTTCCTGAATGAGAGTTTTGAAGTGTTTACTTTGTACAGGGGCCCATCAAGTCTTTGTTCAAGTCGATAGAAGTTATTTTAGTTGGAAAACAGGTGAATACCTTTTGAAAATCAAATCCTCGAAAGTATGGCGCTGCCAACTCATCAACATCTATCTGCATGGCAAATGCGTCAGCAGCTTGATGGTGTGTCCAGACTTCCTGTCACGATAACGATCATCCTGTTGTTCCTTGATTGCCTCGAGCAGGCACCAGTAATGTCTCCTTCCAGCTAGCCCCAAGATTCTAAAAAGTGCCACATTGAGGGCTCTTTCAGGGTTAGGAGAATGAGACTTCTTGACACCCCAAGATTGCCACTGTGCCTTTGGCCAGATCCCAACAACTTGGAACCAAGTTTATCAAGAGAATAAATGGCCAAAAGTTAGATTTGTGGGAGCTATTCCCACAGACCACCTCTGACTCAGCTACACAAGCTCATTGATTGGCCTTATTTCAGAGACCCATTGATAGATCTTGAAAGAGATCAAAAGCCACAGTAAATCTCAGACCTGTGCATGGCAGAACAGACCACGGTAAATCCAGAGGAGTTAGGTTGCCCGGGGTGCAGCCCCTAGCAGATCCCCCAGCCAATACTTGGTTCCACTGTACAAAATCCCTTCCATATCCCTGGCTTGTCTACACTGACTCAGGACGGAACTCACCAAGATAGAATCAGCTGAAAATTTGGTGTGTGTGTTTTGTGACTGAAATCTCCAGGCTTTCTTAGGGTCGGAATGGGCTAGCTTCTTCCTCCTTCCGGTACTTCTGGGGACCTCGGCATTTACATCCACAACCCAAATTCAATCGAAAATTTTCCCGTTCTGAAAAAATACCGAATGACGTGAACAAACATCATGATCTCTTAGCACCTATATTGCAAACCATAATGCATAAAAGGTAACAAAGAAAGAGAGCAAGAAGGAAAGTGCGCCCCATAGGGTGAGGCTGGGGGTCAGGGTTTTTGGGTTGGGGGATTATGGTGGGGAAACTGCAGTCATAGCTGGTGGGAAATGTACACTGGTAGAGTGATGAGTGCTGGACCATTGTATGACTGAAACCCAATTATAAAAAGCTGTGTAATGGTCTACCTCATGGGTATCCAATTAAAATTTTTTTAAAATAAGTAATGTAAATTTACAGAATGGGACACTAACCCCCAAGCATAATAGAGATAAGGACCAGGAGCCTTCCATGGCTTGGAAGTTGGCCTCACATGCTCGGGAAGAGGCAGCTCAGATAGAGAAGGAATCACCAAGTAGTAAAAATGCTTGGAGGGTCTGCTAGCGATAGGAGATGCTTGTAGAAGGTAGACTACAGACCGAACATCATGGCCACTTAGTGCCTATATTGGAAAGCACAACACCCAATAGGATGCATAGAGAGTAATAGGGATTGTTCGTGCAACAGAGGAAGGGTGGGGTGGTGGTGGGGATACTGGGATCATTGGTGGTGGAGACTGGGCACTGGAGGAGGGATGATTTCTGGATCATTGTATGACAGAAACATAAGCACAAAACTTTGTACATCTGTAACTGTATCTCATAGTGATTCATTAAAAAATGGAAAAATAAAATCTACCTGCTACCATTTTGCCTGTGCATTCATGAGTAGGTTCTCTACAGGAATTATAGATGTTGGCGAAGTGTGTACACCTCCATGTGTCATTCCTCAGGTACCTTCGGACTGGGATAATATTTGTTTTCACTCTTTATTTCCACGACATTCTCCTTGGTCTAATTCACCGTGTTTTCTGGTGTCGTTCTGTGGCCCCATTCACTGGGCTTTTACTAGAGCCCTCAGAAGAGAAAGAAGGAGAACGTGCTTGCTCTATTGGACCGATCACCGGAGGATGGAAGGTTGGCTTTTCATCAGATTTTCTTTGTGGAGAATAATAATTGTGCCCAGGACAGTACCTGCGTGCCTTTGAGGGGAGTAGAGAAGTCAGCATCTCATAGGCACCTTTATCCGAGTTGTCTTCAAAACAATGATTGGGGGACTCCTTCTGAAGCGACACCTACAACCTCACTGAAATAGTTTCAGATGAACCCAAGTTTCATGCATTTTCCTGAGTTGGGATAATAATAAGAGACTCACTGGAGCAGTGGATCGTAGATGGTTCTGTGTGTGTGTGTGTGTGTGTGTGTGTGTGTGTGTGTGTTTCTAGGGGCCCATACATTTTCTTTTGTTAAAATTTAATTTTTAATTGAATCGCAAATAGATACGGTGAAAAAGCTCTAGCGATCAGGTTTTAGTGATGCAGTATCCGAATACCCATCCCACCAACACTGTACGTTTCCACCATCAGTGCTCCTCTTGAAATCCCTCTCCGTTCCCACTATCACCTCTATGGCAGGCAGTTATACTCTCATTTGATGGGTATTGAGTAAATAACATTTCCCATTCCACTGGTTGTCTCTGTATCTTGGTCACCACTTCTCTTGAGGTACAGAAATGTCTTCCCTAATGTAGTCTCATTTATCTTTGATTCTGCTTTTTTGGTCATTGCTGTTTTATCTTTAAAGATGCCTTTACGGATCAAACATGATGGCCTCTCAGTATCTGTATTGGAAACAATAAGGCTTAAAGCTACAGAAAGATTAAGAGGGAAAATGTCTGACATAGAGGTAGGGGTTGGGATAGGGTGAGGGCGAGATACTGGGGACATTGGTGTTGAGGAACGTGCACTGGTAGAGTGATGGGTGTTTGCTCATTGTAGTACTGAAACTCAAACATGAAAGCTTTGTAATTTATCTCACAGTAATTTATTTAAAAAGAATAAAATTTAAACAACAAAATAAAGATGCATTTAGCTTCAATGTCATGGAGGGTTGTTTTACATGTACCCTAGGGATTCAGTGTGGTATTGAGGTATTTAATCCATTTTGAAATGATTTTCTGGCTGGTATTTGACAGAGGTTTGAGTTATTATTTTTGTGTTGTCCAGTTTTCCCAGCAAACATTTGTTGAAGAGGCTATCCGTTTCCTTGTGTCCTCTTTTATTTCCTGAATTAGAGTTTTGTCGTGTTATCTTTGTACAGGGGCCCATCAAGTCTTTGTTCAAGTCGATGGATGTTATTTTTGTTGGAAAACAGGCGGATACATTTTAAAAATCAAATCCTCGAAAGTATGGCGCTGCCAACAGGTCAACCTGTAGAAGCTAGTCAAGTGCATCAGCAGCCTGATGACGCCTTTGGACTTGCTGACACCCACAAATTGCCGCCTGCCTTTTGCCAGATCCCAACAGTTGGGACCAAGCTTACCAAGAGATTAAGTGGCCAAAAGTTAGATTTGTGGGAGCTAGTCCCCAAAACCACCTGTGGCCCAGCTATTAAAGCTCATTGATCGGCCTTATTTCAGAGACCCATAGATAGATCTTGAAAGAGACCAAAAGCCACATTTCACCTCAGACCTGTGCATGGCTGAACAGGTCTGGGTCAATAGAGAGGAGACAGATAGTCCTGAGTCCCTCTCCAAGCAGAGCCCCTGGCAGCCACTTGGTTCCACAATCCAAAATCCAGTTAAAACAGATAAAAAGAATATAAAAACTTGCATAATGATTCGTAGATCAAAGACCCATGTCCATTATTAAACCATATACAGTAACAAGTCTCACGAAGGGGAAGTTACTGGGCCCGCTCGAGCAAATCGACAAACAATGGGAGGACCGTGACAGTGACCGTGACACATACTTCATGAAAACTGTGATGCAGTTCTGACCTTTTCATTCATACACCATCAAGCAGGAACCTTAGTAAAGAACAGCAAACAATAAGGTTTTGAAAATAAAGATGCAGAGGTGAGGGGATTTTCTTCATCAGCATCATCTCTGGGAAAGAACTTGAATCCAAAGTCTGTCCATTCATCTGTGAACTCGATAGTAGTACAGTGGAATAACCCCGTCCATGTGGAATGGACCAAGTGTGAGGTGTACCGCTTCTCATGGAAAGCACATGGTTACGAACTAAACATCCAGATATGCTTTAGTGATTCGGGAAATGAACAATTTGAAAAGGCAGCTATGTCTCCCAGACGTCTTATTCATCATCTCTTGAAATTTTTCAATCATCCTCAAGGTAGACAAGGATTTAGAGCCACATGGAAAGTTTTCATAGGCCGCTGATTGGAATGCATGAGGTTCTCAGCACTTGGAGACCAGAAAGTGCACTCGTCACTCAACACTCATGTGAGAGTGTGTAGCAAACTTGTCCATGAACAGAGAACAGTTCATATTTTTTTAAATTTTTATTTTTTAAAATTTATTTTGCAATGGATCACCATGGGGTACAGTTACAGACTTACAAATGTTTGTGTTTAAGATTTAGTCATACAGCAATCGTGTACCCATCCCTCCACCAGTGCCCATTCTCTACCACCAATTCTCCCAGTACCCCTCTCATCCCCAGCGGTTCATATTTCAATAAGTGAAAGCACAAGACTCATAGAATGCTAATCAGTGGTCCATAAGACTACACACACACAATGCAGATAAGCATCAAAATTATAATACCGAAAGGAGGAAGCTAGAAAATGTATATTTCCAAATATCGTATTTAAAAAAAAACATGAAGAAATGCAGAATGAGAAATGGTGTCAAAGACATCAATATTGGGTGTTGGGACTCGAGACGTATGGTGGTTTTTCTCTTAGGATGCAGGATTAGCAAAAAGTCAATGAAGATGCAAAGGGATACTCTGGTCCCTCGCCCATTAAGAGCGAAGTCCTAAACTTGGTCAACATGTTTTCACTGTCCCTGCCACATATGGGCTAGTTTTCAGTGTTTTAATAACTGTTAAATCAGTAACCCAGTTTTGCGGTCAAATTCAGAAGAGAGGTGAAGATCCTAGAGAGCACCAATTAATGTCTTTACTTTCTGGGTATTTGTTTTCATCGGACGCACATGCCTTGAATAATTGTTCTTAGTGAATAGCAAAATATGTGTTTTAGATAGCGTTAGCCTGTCTAGTCCTGGCCGTCCATGTTAGATAGGGCTATGTTTCAAGATTGCCTGATCATTATATCATTAAACGCAACTCTTTCTCCTGTGTACAACTGGTTCCAAAAGACAATGCATCTTTGTATAGCAACGTTGCAAAGATAGAAGTCCTATGCTCCTGCAAACTGTGATGCCTCAGTAACATCTGACTTGGAAGAATAAACAAAACTATAAAAAAAATTGGTGTAATCTCCATAGAAACCGATCCATGAAATCAAGGTAAAAATTAAAAACCTCCAAATTTAAGGACAGAAAATTGAATATCACGACTGTGCCATGCCTGAGAATCATTTTGGGGAAATTCCGGGTCCACAAAATTCTGAAATGAAATTTGAGGGATGAATCCAAGAGAGATTCATCAAATCTCTTTCCAATGATATTGGAAACATTTTCTTGTTATTCTTGTTCTGAGCAACAGTTTACTAGATTTAAATAGGTAGCTTTAACTATAAATAAATAAACCTCCTATCGTTTGATGAGGGTATGGATACCCAAATTAATTGCATAAAGCCAGATTTTGCTTTTGGAAAATGCAGTTAGCTCTATGTATTCCATGCAAACTAGGGTCAGAGTAGGAATACCAAACTTGGTGTATTCAGCCCGGGTGGAACTCAGGAAATTGAAAAAGAAAATGAGTGTCACCGTCCTTGAAAAAGGTGAATGTCTGTCTGTCCATGGTTGCCTGCAATGTAAAGGTCAACTGTCCACTCCAACTTAAGCTCCTCTTAAAAGAAATCTCATTATTGCTTGACAGCTGTCTTGAAAATCAACCGGATATTTCCATATCAGTAAGCATCCGTGACTGATCACTGCCCATCATTGGTTGGTTCTCTGCCCGATCCACAGAGCAGTGTTATAAAAAGCCCAAGACATCTGGAGTGTCTTCATTCTGTACTTTCCACTTCTCTGGAAGAAGGACCCTAAGACATCGGCAAGATGAAATTTGTACTCCTGGCTCTGTTTGTGGCTGTGGCTTCTGCCAAACTGCAACAGGAGGTACCAGGGAAGAACTGTTCTGTGTGTGTGTGTGTGTGTGTGTGTGTGTGTGTGTGTGTGTGTATGCATTCCTCAATCTAGATTGTAAGGTATTTTGTAATTTTGTTGTTGTTGTTGTTGTTGTGGGCACACCTTGCAGTGTTCAGGGCTTGTTCCTGCCTCTGAGCTAATGACTCACTGTTGGTGGAACTCAGGTACCATCTGGGATGTCAGAGTGGAACCCAGGGCATTCCAGTAAAAGACAAGTGCCCCACCCACTGTACTATCTCTCTAGTCTCAGTGCTGAACACTTGATATACTTTTTGACCTGTGGGTCTGATTAAAATCAAACAATCTCTTCCATCTCTCTACATTATTCCTTCACATCTGGAAGAAAGGGAATTCCTTTATCTTTTCACCTGCAGTCAAAAGAAAAGTAAGCCAACGTTAATTTGCCAACATCACCGATGTTTTTATGGTATATGAGTGAACATATTTTTTACTGTCTTTGTTAAATTTTTTTAAAAAAATTTTTAATAATGTAGAAGTACTGCTACTTATTCAGCCATTGATTAAGCTGATTGAATTTGGCATGAAATCCACCTTCCTTTTCTTTTTTTTCCTCTCTTTTAAGGACCTTACAATTGCATACCCAAGAGTTCCCAATTCTTCTTTTTGGGACTCTACAATTCTAGTTTCTACCATTTCTATTATTCTGTAATTCTATCGCATAGGAATTAGAGTCCTAATTTGCTCGGTCAGACAAACAATCTGCATTTTTTTTCCCCAATGTGTAATGAAGCACAAGAAAAATTGATGATGGGAGTGTATGAGAATAGTGAGAAGTGTGACTGTCCTTCTTCATCGGAACTTTTCTTTCCAGCACACAGGTCAGTGGCGTATGGTTCGCCTTGCCGCCAACAATATAGAGAAGATTGAGGAAAATGGGGAACTGAGAGGCTTCTTGAGAGACATCTCCTGCCAAGGCGTAGACTGTGCCTCCGTCTCCTTGAATTTCTGGATGAAGTAAGTGACATTTCCTTGCACCTAGAGCCACACATCTCTTGAACTCTCAAACAAGTGTTGAGTCTTGCTCTTCACTATGGAGGGTGGTTATCAACATATCTGTACTCTGAGTCTTTGAACTTGTTTCAGAGAGCAAGTTCTTCACCGAATGCTATGAGTTCAGCCCATCGGAAGAATGGCAGGGGATGCCCTTAGTTCCTAGGGTGTTCACTCATCAGCTGCTTTCACTGCGTCGTCAATGACAGAATTTAAAAAAAGTCAGGAAAGAAGTTTTCCTTGTGAAATGAAGGACCATGATATTACCAATTCATTGTTGCATTTCATAGGTCACCGTTTCTGAATACCTTAGAAACAGTTACACATGGATATAAAGAGATGTCCATCATATTTTTAATGTTAGACTCACTCATAAATGAGTGGTTCCACATAATACCTGTTGAATGTTTATGGAACAATTTTTATTTGCCTATTAAATATGCCAATCAGAAAATGACAAAAAATATTCCTGTTCTTGACCATTGAATATCAGTGTGTTTTGTTTTGTTTTGGTTAACGATTACCACACAGGATGAGTGATAGGTAAAATATTGATAAGCTAAACCGTAGACATGAACTGAGAGATAGTCCTCGCCAAGTGGGATTTTGTTAGCAAACACCAACTGAGTTATTGAGGTGGAGAATCAAAGATCAGAGAGAAATGTTCGTGTGCAAAGGAGATATGATTAAAGATGATGGTGAATTCAGTGTATGCTGGATACTCGATGGGACATTGGAAATACTCGAAGTTGGGATTGATACTAAAGTGATAACCAAACTAAAGTGAGAGCACACTCCGTGAAACAGTACATGAATATATTAAGTTATGCACGATTGGGCTTCCTGGATGCAACCATTCAACACCGGTCCCTTCACCAGGGTCCATTTTCTTCCACAAGAGTCCCTGGCTTCTCCATCTATGGGGAGACGAGTGACCAGCTAACCAAGGACTGGCTTCCTACTGGGAAGCAGTTGTCAAGTCTTGGTCTCTGTCACCTTTGTGGGCATTGGCTGGTCCCCCAATGATGTTTCTGAGTACAGGAGACATTTATTCCCCTACAAGGATTCCAAGAATATGTGAGAGGTCCTTCTGGATGTCTTCCTCTCTGTCTCTCTGACTCAATCCACTCAGCAAATGTGTCAACATAAAAGTCAGTCACATGACTTGACGTCCTCTTGGAGCTCAGTCATGTGTGTCTGGGCCATACTCTCTTCACCCAGCTATCTGCGCTGGAGAATTCCGGGACAAATCACGGACATTTTTATTGATTTATTTTTTTAGGAACAATGGAGAGTGTGAAAAGGTCTCCTTAGTTGGAAATAAAGCAGAAGGATCCGAAGACTACAACACTGACTGTGAGTCCATGTGCTATGGGCTGGTCTTTCTATTATTATTATTGTTATTATATTATTTTATTTTATAAATTAGTTCACGATATGTGATCACATTTAATGTTCGAACACCCATCCCATCCCCATGATGCCTTCCTAAATTGCAGTAGTTTCCATTCTGAAGCCCAAAGCCTGTCCCAAACCAGAACCAAAATAATATACTTTTCTTGATTGTTGTGAAAGACAGCTGAAAATGCTCCAAAAAAGTATGTTCAGAGGAAAGAGTGTGGAGATTGTTGTATCCCAACAGGGATCATTAAGTCTTTCTATAAGAGTTCACTAACCTGTCGTTAAAGGTAGAAACTTGTGTGCTCTATATCTGCTTCTTTTTTAAAAAAAAAATGTATATTTCCTTTTAAGATTGTTTGCCTCCTGCTTTGAGCCCTATCAAAGGTGTTGCAGAAATCTTGGAGTATGGGGAGAGTGTGTGGTTTTGAAATATCGCACGGCCAAGAACCTGGACATGCCATGAATCGAGGGATTAGTCTTTGGTTAGATTATTTTTCCTTTTTTTTTTTTAGTTAGATTTTTTCCCTTTTCTTCAGTATCACAAGTTGGACGCATTATTCGCTAATTTCTTACACAGAAGAACCTATCAAACTTCTTAAATTTATGCAATAGGTTGCTGGAGAGAGACTGTTCAATGTAGAGGGTGCTTGCCCTACAGATGGGTGACCCCAGATTTGATCTCAGCACCAGTGATTGTGCCCTAAGAGCCATTACCTATAGTCCCTAAGCACCAGAACCTAAAAAAAGCCCTGATCTCCACTGGCCATGGTCCAAAACCCAAAAGAGACAACCCTCCCCCCCAAAATTTATTCTAATCTATTTATTTGACCACACAATTCAGTGATCCACCAGGTAAAGGATTCCATATACGAAAATATGCTTGGGGGGGCGGAGCAACAGCACAGCGGGTAGGGCGTTTGCCTTAAACCCGACTGACCTGGGTTCGATCTCCAGCAACCGATATGGTCCGCCAAGCACCCACTGTAGTAATTCCTGAGTGCAGAGTCAGGAGGAACCCCTGACCATCGCCCCAGCACAACATGGCTCATACACTTAAGTATTTGTGAGCGATGGCTGTGGAGATAATAGTTTTGCCCAATGTCAGAAAATTTAACCCACCAGTCTTGCAAAATGAGACTCCCCTTTAAGTAAACAATTCAGTCTCGAAATTTATTCTTCCCATGAACTTCTTGAGAAGTATGATATGTCATTCACTTAAGCTGCAAATGAAGTCTCCTCTTTCACTACATATTATAGGTCCCCCAGAGAAGATGTAAGGAACTCAGCTATAATTTACACACTCGTCACAGCATAGGCAAAATCTGTTCATGAGTAAGTGCATTTCAATGATGGGGAAAGCGTTCTGCTTGTAGAAAATTTGGTAAATGACATTGCTCAGAAGCTGACATCACCCTATGAAAACCTGATGCTAGTGATATCGGTCCAAAGATGACGACTTGAAGGTTTGATCTCACCATGTACAAGATAAGATGCAGGTGATGAGATAGACTCCCATTTTCCCCCCTCAGCTCTACTGTGAACAGATTCTGACTGCCCCTTCTACATTTTTGTCTTCAAGAAAGTTCTCAGGTTCTTTCTGATAAACAGGGAGTTAGCAACTGTCCAGCCTAAATCTCTGCCCAGAATTTAAAGTCACCTGGAGCATCAGATCATAGGCAATTCCTAAGGCAAATAACCAGGCAAGGATCTGCTGGATTCTTCTTTTCTCTGAAAAAAAAAAAACCACAAGGGCTGGAGTGATAGCACAGTAGGTAGTTCATTAGCCTTACACAAGCCTGACCTGGGTTCAATTCCCAGTATCCCATAAGGTTCCCTGAGCACCACCAGGAATCATTCCTGAGTGCAGAGCCAAGAGTAACCCCTGACCATCACCTGATCACCGGGTGTGACCCAAAAAAGAAAAGAAAATTACAAAAAGCCCAATTTCCCTTTCAACATACCCACACAACCATCCCTGATCTTTAACTTAGCCGCATTCTCTGTAACACAAAGATTCCTCTTTCCTCTTAAAACCTCACCAAAAGAGCCTTAGTTAACTGAGTCCTATCCAGGGGAATTCCTTTTCCTTTCTCCTCGCCTTTCAAAAAATTTTTCTACCTTCCCACTCTGAGCACTTTTGATGAACCAAATATTTTCATTCTTGAAGCTATTAAAGACGTTGGGATCATCGAACTCACACCCATGGTCCCTGCTCCTTCCATCACAAGAAGATAAATAAGAATATGTTTGACTCCTCCTGATATTTGATTTTTACGCCCTCTCTTCCACAGTCTCAGGACATAATTTCTTCAACTTTTGCCATCAATCCGAGAACCTGTTGGTCATCTGCATCCAGAACACCGATGTAAATGGACTCGTCACACATCTGGTAGATGCTGCCGGTATGCTTCTCCTTCTGAGCAGAATAAGTGCCTGTTTTGACATGTAGATTTTACTTAAGGAAACAATACACACATGCATCGAATTGAGAAAATAAAATCAGTCCCACATATTCTGGAGACATCGAGTTTCCGTTAATAGAAGCCCAGACTGCACTCTCCAGTCCAATTTATCTCGCATCCGGGTGAATCAAGTTTTGATTTCAGCATATAAACATATCCTGGTGTTATGATATATTTAGCCCTCCCAAGGACAGCGGGTAGGCCGTTTGCCTTGCACGTGGGTGGTTCAGGTTCGATTCCTCCATTCTCTTGGAGATCCCGGCAAGTTACAGGGAAGATCCACCCTCTTGGCACAGCATGTCAAGCACCTAGTGGCTTATTCGATATATGCCCAAAACAGCCACAACAAGTCTCATGTTGGAGACGTGACTGGTGCCCACTTGAGCAAATCGATGACTAATGGGAGCACAATGCTACAGTGCTCTTATGAGAAATCCAAAAATCCCTCACACCCCCAACCAAAACCCTAAGGATGGAATGTGCCCCTTAGCTAAAATAGTTTAGGACGTGGAACACAAAGAATTTGCAGGAGGGCACCCAAGAAAAAAATGATATCGGTGACAGATACTTCTCTGCAGCAAAACTGCACTAGGCCAGCCTAGACTATGCCTGTGTTTGGTCTTTTAGAGGTCCGAGCAACCTGGTCAAAAATTGAGTAAGAACCGTTCAGGACTTGATAGTTTCCGGGCGTCTTCGGGTAGCTATGTGAAATACCCAGGCTTTGCTCCAAGGAACTTTAGAGTGCTGACATGCTCACGTAACAACCTCCTGAGATCTCTGTCAGCAATGACTCACCTGTTGGGATACGCAGCAGAGGGGTACTGGGAGGGAGGATTGTTGTATTCGATAATATGTGTAGCCTGGGGAACACGGGGAAATCTACCCTTCTGTGTACAGTGATTGTAGCCCATTCTAAATAGTAGGATGCATTGTGATGACTGTCTTTTTCCCTTCTTCTCTGCCAATTGCAGTAAGACCTGGCCACAAATTCAATGAAGCAGATCGCAGAGTGTACAGACAGTTGGTAAAGCAACACGGTATTGACAAAGAAAACATCTTGAATATCCAATCAGCAGGTAAATTCACTATTAGCTCTTCTTGGGTAATAAAGTGGCAATCACGAAGTTTTCTTCATGAAAGCTTCTTTTTCTAGAGTCCCTTGGACACCTGGGTTCTGGGAAAAAATTCTTTGGTGAAGCCAGTGCTTAGGAATATTGAAAGTATCAGCTAATCTTTTGAACCCTCTCTTAATTCTCTTCCACAGATACCTGCCCTCAGTAGGACATCTGTTGGGTAAGTGATGATAAGGTGTCCCCTGATATTTTAACATGTTAGGGTGTGTTTGGGAGGGGTGTCTATTTCAAAAAATAATATACGACTCTTGTGATGCGAGGGTGGGCAAGGACTATGACGCAGACACGTGCAAGTGTGCGAATTTAAACCGTGCTCCACGCAAACTTGAAACCACAGCATAGAGTTGGGATTCTGTGTCTGGAAGACGAAAATTTTTTAAAATTGGTGAAGCATTGAACTCTAAATGAGGTTTTAATCCTGTGATTTCCAGTGACAGCACGCTATCATAGCAAATCTCCTAGAGATGTTCATGACATTCAAGGAAGTCTCATGTCTCCTGTGTGGAGTGTGCCTGCCCTTGTGTTACATATCCTGTGAAGTACCTTTGTGTTACAAATGCCGTGAATGACATTTGGTCCTTGAGCACAGCCAAGTCAAGTCCAATTACCCCCCAGCCCCCAAGAAATAAGAAAAGAAGTCCTGTAGGGCACACACACGCAGAGTTCAGTTCCCCATGTCATACAGCAACGAACATGTTTCTAACTTACCTCCTTATTGAAAGATCTCCTAGAAGATCATCCACGACCACACATATTATAGCAGTGAAGTTCTTACCCTGAATATCACAGATGACGCTTCACGCAACAAATTCTGCATGAAGATTTCTTGTACAGGTGGTACAGTGATAGCATACTTGGTAGGGCATTTGTCTTGCACGCGACTAACCTGGGCTCAATTCACAGCCTCCCATAGGGGCCCCTGAGCACCACCAGCAGGAATTCTTGAGTGCACAAGCCAGGAATCACCCATGAGTATCACAGGGTGTCACCCAATACACAAAAAAAAATTCTCTTTCAGATCATATTTATAACTGTTCCCTCCTCCCCAAAGTGTTTACCGCAATGGATCCCTTGGAACCTACTCAAATTTTTTTTAATCTTTTAATTTTTGTAGACCTCTCCAGGTTCTGCTGACCTCTACAAAAGCATCAGGATCTCAGATATCAGATCCGGAATCAAATTGTAATTCCTTCTTTCCTACTATCTTTGTGTACTCAGCCTATGGTTTCCTCTTCTTTCCTTTCACACACCTTGTTGTATCACATTGGATGCCTAAATAAATTAAACTGATCATTCTATGCACAAGGCTGTGTTTGACGCAATGACTCTTATTTTAAAGCCCAGAAATACCTGCTTGAATAGGAGGATTCAGAAAACTACCTCTCCACTGAAATGGAGATTCGTTCTCTATAGGTAGATGGAATCCTTTTTGGAAGTGTCTTGGTCAGTGCGGAAATAAGATCAACTCTCTGGAGGATGATACTTTGGCAACGTATGGATTAGATTACTAATTGATTGGATATCCCTTGCATGTCCCATGAAGGATAAGAGAAAGTGATCAGGCTTTAACTGAATTCAATTCAATCAGACATCTATCAAGTCTATTCTTCTGGTTTCCCAGCTAATGCTGGAACATATGTCATACACTGCATGTGTGAACAGCATTAACTGTCTGGTAGGAGAGAGGGGGATAGCATATAATAGAAGACAACATGATATGGCCAATGTTGTAATTTCGAGGAATTACTACTCTCAAAACATTTCCTACTGGGGCCCAAGTGATAGTACAGCGTGTAGGGAGTTTGCCTTGCATGAGGCCGACCCAGGTTCGATTCCTGGCATCCCATGTGGTCCCCTAAGCACCACCAAGAATAATTCCTGAGTTCAAAGACAGAAGCCACCCTGAGCATCACTGGGTTTAACCCCCCCCCCCAAAAAAAAACCAAAACAACCACAATTTCATTTAAAACTCTCCCTGGAAATATTAGTTCGTTTTTTGCATGACAGGTTTCTCACTGAAAGTAGGAAAGTGGTTGAAATCTGAGAGAGATTAAAAACCACGTCAGTATTCTAATGTAATACTGGACATATCTTTTGAGACATATCTTATGAGCACGTAGTTTCTAGATGAACAAAAGTTAACAAAGCTGGAGCTGGAGCGAGAGCACAGCCGGGTAGGGCATTTGCCTTGCACGTGACTGACCCAGGTTCGATTTCCAGCATCCCATAGGGTCCCATGAGCACTTCCAGGAGTGACTCCTGAGTGCAGAGCTGGGACGAATCCCTGAGCATCACCAGGTGTCATCCAAAAATAAAAAAAAGTTAATGAGGCATCTAAATAAACCAAGGGTCTGTTTCCATAAGGACAGAATGCCCAATAGCCTGGTTGCAAAGTTCACTCGTAGGGGACCTTTACTTACTTAACTGAACGCCATCGAGAGATGTGTGGGCAGTTTCCTTTGAGACAAACCCAAGGATTTGCTGTCAAACTTCTTCAATGGATGAACATAGAGAATATCATGCTGAGTGAAAGGAGTCAGAGGGATTGGGACATACATCGAAGGGCTGCACTCATTTTTCGGATGTCAAAACCATAGTGTGAGAATAATGCCCAAAGATGGTGGGAACAAATGGGTCAGGAGGACAGGTCCAACGTTGGAAGTTGGGCACAGGTGATGGTGGGGATAAGGCAGCTGGGATAGAAAAGGGACCACTATGACAATGAGAGTTGGAAATTACCACACTGGACAAGAACTGAATGCTGAAAGTTGATAAAGGGACATACATGATAACTTGTTAGTACCTGTCTGGTACGGGTGAAAGCAAAAAAAATTCTTTGATGTCTTTCACTTGGGAAAATTACCATTCTACCGGCAGTATCAGGCTGATAAAAGGAGTTGGTTTTACTTTACCCATCTTTCTAAATTTCCACTGGTGGTGATGGGGCTCACTAATGTTTAGGAACAGAACCATAAACTTTAACACTACTGTAACCACATCCCTGTAATTACTTAAAGAACGAGATTTTAATTTAAACTTTCTTTTGATGACTAGACTCATCACCTGTCCATTAGCCTGATATGTTTGTTTTAATTTTTGGTATGCCCATTTGATGTTGACTATCATTCAAGTCCACGGAATTGGCTAAGTCTATATAGGTCTTCAGTATATGACGACTTTTCACAATGATTTGAAACCACTTGAGGAATTAAAGTCTCTCCCAGGTTGAATGAATCATTGTTACATTGATTCACACAAGCACCTGTTGTAAAGTGATTATAAAGTCTCTCCCTCTATTCACCTATACCTTGATTTACCTTCAAAGATAAACCAGGATTGTTGCGATCCCAAACAGCTGTCTTTCTAAGGCAGTTCTTATTGAATGCAGTGAGGATATTGGGGGAGATTGGACGCTTCCATTTTTATATGCAATGAAACAACCTTCCAAAATGCACTTTTTTGTATATATATATATATATACATATATATATGTATATATATACAAAATATATATATGTATATATGTATATATATATATATATCTGATTCACTCTCAGAGTGTCCCTCGGGATCTAGTCACCACACAAGAATAATGACACATGGGTGATGCAATCGGTGATGCCGTGAAAGTTCAAGTAAGTCAAAAATCAGTGTGCTCACTTCCCTCTTTTTATGGTGAGCGGTACTTGGTGGTGGGATTGGTGTTTGACTATGATCTGCAATGTACTATCGGGAAATACTTCATGGAAACGAAATATAAAAAATTTGCAAAAATAAGAGAGGAGATTATACGTAAAAGCAAATGATGTAACACCTCTAAGGAGAGAGATACTGACAGGGAATGTGATTGCCACAGAGCCAACGGGTGGGGGGGGGTTGGTGAATGGTTTATAAATCGGTGGGAGTGGTGGGTGGGATACTGGGAACATTGGTGGTGGACAATGGGCACTGGTGGAGGGGTGGGTCCTTGAACATTGAATGACTGAAACATAATCACGAAAGTTTGTAAGTCTGTAACTGTATCTCACCGTGATTCAATAAAAAAGAATAAAATTAAAACAACAACAAAATAAAGATGCCTTTAGCTTCAATGTCATGCACGGTTGTTCGCCATGGATCTTATAAATTCAGGTCTGGTACTGAGGTATTCATTCCATTTTGAATCGATTTTCTTGTTGACATTAGACAGAGGTTTGAGTTATTATTTTTCTGTTTTCCAGGTTTCCAAGCAACGTTGGTTGAAGTGGCCTTCCTTGCACCACTTCACAGTTCTTACTCCTTTGTTAAAGATTAAGCAATCATAGATTTGAGCGTCTGTTTCAGGATATTCAATTCTATTCCCTTGATGTGAAGGTCTGTCTTTATGCCAATACCATCCTGTTTTAATTACTACTGCTTTGTAGTACAGTTTGAAGTGAGGGAAGAGAGTAACTCCCATCTCTTTTTTTTTTTTTTTTTTTGCACCAAGGTTTAGTGTCCCATATAAATTTCAGGAAGGTTTTGTCTATATGTTTGAAAAATGAGTACCGTTAGAGGGAGAACATTGAAACTGTAAAATATTTGGGGTAGTATTGCCATTGTTAATTTGCTAATCCTTTTGATCCATGAGCAAGGGATGTGTCTCCATTTCCTCGTGTCCTCTTTCATTTCCTGAAGTAGAGTTTTGTAGTATTTACTTTGTACAGGGGCCCATCAAGTCTTTGTTCAACTCGATGGATGTTATTTGAGTTGGAAAACAGGTTGATACCTTTTGAAACTCAAATCCTCGAAAGTAGGGTGCTGCCAACACATCAACCTCTACCTAAGGGGCAAGTGCGTCAGCAGCCTGCTGGTTACTTCAGCCTTCATGTCACGGTCACGATCAGCCTGCTGTTCGTTGATTGCCTCAGATAGGCACCAGTAATGTCTACTTCGTGCTAGCCCCGAGATTCTAAAAAGTGCCACATTCAGGGCTCTTTCAGGGTTAAGAGAATGAAAATGCCTGACACCCCAAGATTGCAAATATGCCTTTGGCCAGGTCCCAACAACTTGGGACCAAGTCTATCAAGCGATTAAATGGCCAAAAGTTAGACTTGTGGGAGCCATTCCCAAAAACCACCTCCAACTCAGCTACACAAGCTAATTGATTGGCCTTATTTCAGAGACCCATAGATAGATCTTGACAGAGATCAAAAGCCACAATTAATCTTGGACCTGTGCATGGCTGAACAGACCAGGGTACATCGTGAGGGGGAAGGGTTTCCTGGCTGCCCCCACAAGCATATCCTGCCGAGGCCACTTGGTTCCACAATCCAAAGTCCCTGCCTTAACCCTGGCTTGACTCCACTGTCTCAGGATGGAACTCACCAAAATAGAATGTGCTGAAAAATTTGGTGTGTGGGTTTTGTGACTGAAATCTCCAGGCTTTCTTGGGATCGGGATGGGCTACCTATCCCCACCTCCCTCTACTTTTGAGGACCTCGGCACAAACATCCACAATCCAAATCCTGTTGAAAATTTTACTGTCCTGAAAAAATACCGAATGACCTGAAGAAATATCATGACCTCTTAGCACCTGTATTGCAAACCCTAATGCATAAAAGGTAACGAAAAGAGAGATCAAGAAGGAAAGTGAGTCCCAAAGAGGGAGGCTGGGGGTCAGGGGTAGGGGTTTGGAATATTGTGATGGGGAAACTGGGGACATAACCGGATGGGAAATGTACACTGGTGGAGGGATGAGTGCTGGACCATTGTATGACTGAAACCCAACAATGAAAAGATTTGTAATGGTCTAACTCATGGGTGTCCAATTTAATTTTTTTTATATAAATAATGTATCGCTGGAGCGATAGCACCGCGGGTAGGGCGTTCGCCTTACAAGCGGCCAACATGGCCGACCCGAGTTCGATTCCTCCGCCCCTCTCCGAGAGCCCGGCAAGCTACCGAGAGTATTCGATATGCCAGACAGAGTAACAACAAAGTCTCCAATGGAGACGTTAGTGGGCCCACTCGAGCAAATCGACGATCAACGGGAGGGCCTTTACCTTTACCTTTACCTTAATGTAAAGTAACAGAATGTGAGACTAACCCACGAGGATAATAGAGATAAGGACCCGGAGGATCAGTCCATGGCTTGGAAGCTAGACTCACATTCTGGGGAAGAGGCAGCTCAGATAGAGAAGGAATCACATAGTAAATAAAATCTTGGAGGATCCGGTCCGGATAGGAAATGCTTGTAGAAGGTAGACTATAGACCGAACATGATGGCCACTTAATAACTGTATTGCAAAGAACAACACCCAATGGGACGGAAATAGAGTAAAAGGGATTGTGCCTGCCAAAGAGGCGGGATGGGGTGTCGCGAGGGAGACTGAGATGATTGTTGGTGGAGAGTGGGCACTGGTGGAGGGATGGGTACCCGGTCATTGTATGACTGAAACATAATCACAAAATTTTGTCTGTAACTGTATCTCATGGTGATTCATTAAAAAATGGAAAAATTGTGCCCCAGAAAATCAAGTACCTAGGAATCAGCTTAACTAAGGAAGTAAAGGACCTGTACAAAGAAAACTACAAAACGCTACTTCAGGAAATAAAAGAGGACATGAGGAAATGGAAAGATATCCCCTGCTCATGGGTCGGGAGACTTAACATTGTCAAAATGGCAATACTACCGAAAGCATTGTATAAATTCAATGCAATCCCTATAAGGATACCCATGACATTCTTCAAAGAAATGGAGCAAACACTCCTGAAATTTATATGGAACAACAAGCCCCCACGAATATATAAAGCAATTCTTGGGAAAAAGAAAATGGGAGGAATCAACCTCCCGAACTTCAAACTGTACTACAAAGCAGTAATAATTAAAACAGCATGGTACTGGAATAAAGGCAGAACTGCAGACCAATGGAACAGGGTTGAATACACTGACATCTCCCCTCAATCATATGCTCATCTAATCTTTGTTAAAGGTGCAAGTAATGTGAAGTGGAGTAAGGAAAGCCTCTTTAATAAATTGTGTTGGCATCACTGGACGGCTACATGCAAAAAAATAGGCTCAGAACTCTGCCTAACACCATGTACAAAAGTAAGATCAAAATGGATTAAAGACCTCAACATCAGACCAGAAACCATAAGGTACATTGAAGATAAAGTTGGCAAAACCCTCCATGACATTGAAGCTAATGGTATCTTCAAAGATGCCACGCCACTGGCCGAGCAAGTGAAAACAGAGATAGATAAATGGGACTATCTTAAACTAAGAAGCTTCTGCACCTCCAAAGAAACAGTGACCAAAATACAAAGACAGTCTACAGAATGGGAAAGGATATTCACTGAATACACATCTGACAAGGGGTTGATATCCAGGATATACAAAATACTGGTTAAACTCCACAAGAAGAAAACATCCAACCCCATCCAAAAATGGGGCAATGAAATGAACAGAAACTTTCTCAAAGAAGAAATCCGAATGGCAAAAAAGCACATGAGAAAATGCTCTAAATCATTAATCATCAGGGAGATGCAGATCAAAACCACAATGAGATACCATCTCACACCTCAGAGACTGGCCCACATTCAAAAGAACAAAAGCAACCGATGCTGGCGTGGATGTGGCAAGAAAGGGACACTCCTTCACTGTTGCTGGGAATGTCCACTGGTTCAGCCCTTCTGGAAAACAGTATGGACGATTCTCAAAAAATTAGAAATTGAGCTCCCATTTGACCCAGCAATACCACTCCTGGGAATATTTCCCAGAGAGGCAAAAATGTATAGTCGAAGTGACATCTGCACTTGTTTGTTCATTGCAGCACTCTTTACAATAGCCAGAAACTGGAAGAAACCTGAATGCCCAAGAACAGATGACTGGTTAAAGAAACTTTGGTACATCTACACAATGGAGTACTATGTAGCTCTTAGAAAAGATGAAGTCATGAAATTTACATACAAGTGGTACAATATGGAAAGTATCATGCTAAGCGAAATGAGTCAGAAAGAGAGGGATAGACATAGAAAGATTGCATTCATCTGGGGGATATAAAGTAACAAAGTATGAGATTAATACCCAAGAATAGCTGAGATCAGCACCAGAAGGATTACTCCATAACTTAGAGGCCAGCCGTTTATCGTAGAGGAAAGGGCAGTTCAGATAGAGAAGGGAGCACCAAATAAAGGATGTTTGGATGATCCTCCCAGGAGGGGAGATGCATGTCGAAAGTAGACTATGGACTGAACATGTTTGCCACTCAATGCCTCTTTTGCAGACCACAACACCCAAAAGGAGAGAGAGAACACAGGGGATTGCCCTGCCACAGAGACAGGGGGGATGGGGGGATGGGGGTGGGAGGGATATTATCCATGGTGGTGGAAAATGGGCACTGGTGGAGGGATGGGTATCTGATCATTGTATAATTGAAACCAAAGCACAAAAAATTGTAAATCTACAACTTTAAAAAAAATAGAATAAAATAAAGGGGAAAAATGGAAAAATAAAATCTATGCGTTACCATTTTGCCTGTGCATTAGTGAGTAGCTTCTCTACAGGAATTATAGATGTTGGGGAAGTGTGTACACGTCCACGGTTCATTCTACGGGTACCTACACACTGGGTTAAAATTTGTTTTCACTCTTCACTCCCACGACTTTCTCCTTGGTGTAATTGACCGCGTATTCTTGCGTTGTTCTGTGGCCCCATTCACCTGGCTTTTACAAGAGACGTCAGAAGTTAAAGAAGGTGAATGTCCATGCTAATTTGGAGCAGGGCCCTTGGGGATGGAGGGTTGGCTTTTTACCAGATTTGCTTTATGAAAAATAATAATTGCGCCCAGGACAGTACCTGCAGTGGCTTTGAGGGGAGTAGAAAAGTCAGCGTCTCACAGGCACCTTTCTCCCCGTTGTCTTCAAAACAAAAATCTCGCTGCAACATTCTCTGTAATACGCAATGATTTGGGGGACTGCTTCTGAAGAGACACCTATAACCTCACTGAAACTATTTCAGTAGAAATCAAGCGTCATGCAATTTTCTGGGTTAGGATAATAATTACAGACTCACTGGAGCAGTGAATCATAGATGGTTGTGTGTGTGTGTGTGTGTGTGTGTGTGTCGCCAGGGGCGCATAATTTTGCTATTTTTTTAATTTAATTTTTTACTTGGATCACAAAGACACAGAGTGACAAAGCTCTAGCGATCAAGTTTCAGTCATACTGCGTCCGAACACCCATCCCTCCAAAAATGAATGTTTCCACCATCAGTGTTCCTCTTGAACTCCCTCTTCCTTCCAACCTTCACCTCTATGGCAGGCACTTATACTCTCATTTGATGGGTATTGAATAAATAATTTTTTTCATTCCACTGGCTGTCTCCGTATCTTGGTCAGCACTTCTCTTGAGGTACAGAAACGTCCTACCTAATGTAGTCTCATCCATCTTTTCTTCCGCTTGCTTTGTCAGTGGTGTTTCATCTTTAAAGATGCCTTTAGAGACCAAATATGATGGCCTCTCAGTATCTGTATTGCAAACCAGAATGGATCTTAAGCTAGAGATAGAATAAGAGGGGACTTGTCTGCCATAAAGGCAGCAGTTGGAATAGGCTGAGGGGGTATACTGTGGACATTGGTGGTGGAGAACGTTCCCTGGTGGAGGGATGGGTGTTTGCTCATTGAATGACTGAAACTCAAACATGAAAGCTTTCTAACTGTATCTCACAGTGATTCAATAAAAAAAAGAACAAACTCAAAACAACAACAACAACAAAATAAAGATGCCTTTATCTTCAATGTCATGGAGGGTTGTTCTCCATGTACCTTATTGACTCAGGTCTGGTATTGAGGTATTTAATCCATTTTGAAATAACTTTTCGGGCTGGCATTAGGCAGAGGTTTGAGTTATTATTTTTGCATGTGGGTCTCCAGGTTTCACAGCAACATTTGTTGAAGAGACTTTCCTAGCTCCACTTCACATTTCTTACTCCTTTGTTAAAGATTAAGCAACCATATATATGGGCATCTGTTTCAGGGTATTCAACTCTATTGCATTTGTCTGTAGGTCTGTCTTTATGCCAATACCGTGCTGTTTTAATTACTACTGCTTTGTAGTACAGTTTGAAGTTAGGGGAGAGAGTGACTCCCATCTTTTTTTGCCTCAAAGTTTATTGTTCCATACATATTTCAGAAGTGTTTTGTCTATTTATTTGAAAAATGTCATGAGTACCCTTAGAGGAATCACATTGAATCTGTACACCATTTAGGGGAGTATTGCCATATTTAAGATGCTATTCATTTTGATCCGTGAGCAGGGGATGTGTCTCTATTTCCTCATGTCCTCTTTCATTTCCTGAATGAGAGTTTTGAAGTGTTTACTTTGTACAGGGGCCCATCAAGTCTTTGCTCAAGTAGATGGTGGTTATTTTAGTTGGAAAACTGGTTCATACCTTTTGAAAACCAAATCCTCGAAAGTATGGCGCTGCCAACACGTCAACTTGTACCTGTGGGACAAGTGCGTCAGCAGCCTGATGGTGCCCTCAGACTTCACGTTCAGGATCAGCCTGTTGTTTGATTAAAAGGGATTGTGCCTCCCACAGAGGCAGGCTGGGTTGGTGGGAGGGATACTGGGATCATTGGTGGTGAAGAGTGGTCACTGGTGGAGGGAAGGGTACTCGATCTTTGTACGACTGAAACGTAAGCACAAGAGTTTGTAAGTCTGTAACTGTGTCTCATGGTGATTCATTAAAAAAATAGAAAAATAAAATCTGTGTGCTACCATTTTGCCTGTGCATTTATAAGTAGCTTCTCTACAATTATTAGAGATGTTGGCAAATGTGTACACCTCCAAGGGTCATACCTCAGGTACCTACGGACTGGAATAAAATTTGTTTTCACACTTTATTCTCACGACATTCCCCACGTTCTAAATCACCGTGTTTTCTTGTGTCGTTCTGTGGTCCCATTCACCTGGCTTTTACAAGACACGTCAGAAGGTAAAGAAGGGGAACGTGCATGCTCTATTGGAGCAGGTCTCCGGGGGATGGAAGTTTGGCTTTTCCTCAGATTTGCTTTATGGAAAATAATAACTGAGCCTGGGACAGTACGTGCAGTGCCTTTGAGGGGAGTAGAAAAGTCACCATCTCACAGGCACCTTTATCGCCGTTGTCTTCAAAACAAAAATCTCGCTGCAACATTCTCTACAATATGCAATGAATGAGGGGACTGCTTCGCAAGAGACACCTACAATCTCTTTGAAATTGTTTCAGTAGAAATCAAGCCTCATGCATTTTCCTGCGTTGTGATAATAATTACAGACTCACTGTACCAGTGGATCGTAGATGGTTGTGTGTGTGTGTGTGCATGTGTGTGTGTGTGTGTGTCACCAAGGGCACAAAATTTTGCTTTTTTTGAATTAAATTTTTTAATTGAATCACCAAGAGATGCAGTGACAAACCTCTAGCCATCACTTTTCAGTCATAGAGTGTCCGAATACTCTTCCCTCCAACAATGTACGTTTCCACCATCAGTGTTCCTCTTGAAATCCCTCTCCCTTCCCACCATCACCTCTATGGCAGGCACTTATAGTCTCATTTGATGGGTATTGGGTAAATAATTTTTCCCTTTCCACTGGCTGCCTCCGTATCTTGGTCACCACTTCTCTGGAGGTACAGAAACGTCCTACCTAATGTAGTCTCAGTATGTGTATTGCATACCATAATGGATGTTAAGCTAGAGGTAGATTAAGAGGGAAATTATCGGCAATACAGGCAGGGGATGCGATAGGGTGAGCGGGGGATACTGGCGACATTGGTGGTGGAGAATGTGCCCTTGTGGAGGGATGGGTGTTTGCTCATTGGAGGGCTGAAATTCAAATATGAAAGCTATGTAACTGTGTCTCAATGTGATTCCAAAAAAAAAAAAACATTAAAACAACGACAAAAATATAAAGATGCCTTTAGCTTCAATGTCATGGAGGTTATTCTTATGGATTCAGGTCTGGTATTGAGGTATTTAATCCATTTGGAAATGAGTTTTCGGACTGGAATTAGACAGAGTTTTGAGTTATTATATTTGCATGGTCCAGTTTTCCCAGCATATTTCTTGAAGAGGCTTTCTTGCTCTACTTCACATTTCTTACTCCTGTGTTAAAGATTAATCACTTAATCATCACTTAACTTCCCGTTAGTCGTCGATTTGCTCGAGCGGGCGCCAGTAACGTCTCCATTTGTCCCTGTCGCGTGCTAGTGTAGCCCAATGGCATCTGTTCGCTCCGGGAACATGAAGGGCCTCAAACCGATCGTTCATGATCTTCAGGACGAAGTCTGACCATCTGGTAGGTGGGCGGCCACGCGGTCTCTTGACATCCCGTGGAATCCAATCAGTAACAGCTCTAGTCCAACGGTCGTCTTTAAATCTCATTATGTGACCAGCCCATCTGATTTTCGACACCTTGGCAAATGAGACAGCGTCCCTGATCCTTGATCGTTGACGGATGTCAGAACTCCGGATTCTTTCTCTCAATTGAGTGAAACGTGATATTCCAAGCATAGCTCTTTCTATTCTTCTTTGGGAGACCTGAATGGCGTTCTCATCTTGTTTGCGTAGGGCCCAGGTCTCTGAGGCATATGTTAATGCAGGAAGAACAGTGGAATCAAAGAGATGTGCCCGGAGCCGGAGGTTCTTCGTCCTCTTAGCTATTTCTTTGACGTTCTTGAAGGCGTTCCAAGCCGCTCTCTTCCTCCTGCGCAGCTCGGGTGCCAGGTCATTTGTCATGTTGACCTCTCGACCTAGGTAGACATAGCTGTTGCATTCGGAGATGGTCTTTCCATTGAGAGTGAATGGGGCGTCAGGAACAAGGCTGTTTCTCATAAACATTGTCTTCGTAAGATTCAGCTGTAGTCCTACCTTTCCACACTCACGGTCAAAGTCGGCCAGCATTTGTGCCGCTTGGCTGATGTTTGGTGTTATTAAAACAATGTCATCAGCAAAGCGGAGGTGGTGTAATTGCCGACCATCTATCTTCACTCCCATTCCTTCCCATTCCAGTCGTCGCATGATGTTCTCGAGGGTGGCACTGAAGAGTTTTGGTGAAATGGTATCACCCTGCCGCACCCCTCTCTTGACATCAACGATCACTTCTTTGTAGAATGGTGAGATCCTGGTAGTGAATCCGCAATACAGCTCACGGAGGATCCTGATGTATTGGGCTTGAATGCCCTGATTGGCTAGGGCTTCAATGACCGCTTCCGTCTCAACAGAATCAAAGGCCTTCTTTAAATCAATGAACGTTAAGCAGAGCGGCATCATGAACTCCCGAGAAACCTCAATGAGCTTGGTTATTGTGTGGATATGGTCGATGGTGCTGAATCCTTTGCGGAACACTGCTTGCTCGCATGGTTGTCCTTCATCTAGTGTTCTGCCAATCCTATTCAGGATGACTCGAGTGAACGACTTGTAGATGACAGACAATAGGCAGATCGGGCGATAGTTGCCAATGTCATGGATGTCTCCCTTCTTGAACAGTAGTACGGTCCTGCTGGTTTTCCACTGGGACGGAACCTTGCATTCAGACAGGTAGCGAGTGAAGAGCCGAGCCAGTGTATTGATGAGTACTGACGGCAGGTTCTTCAGATGTTCAGGTCTGACCTTGTCTGGGCCGGGTGCTGTTTGTTTCTTTACCGACGAAATGGCGTGTCGGATTTCGGAGGGGAGAACATTGGGAACAACATACCCATCCTGTGGAATTTGGTATGTTGGCAAGTGGACATGGCTATCGAAGAGGTTTGAGTAGAAGTCATGGATAATCTTCTCCATTGCCGTTCTGGAGGATGTGATGGATCCATCAGGACGTCGGAGGGCAGTCATCTTGGTCTTATAGTTGGCGAAGGACAGTCTATTTCTTTGAAAAATGAGTCATGAGTACGCTTAGAGGGACTACATTGAATCTGTAAAATATTTGGGGGAGTATTGCTGTTTTTAAGATGTTAATCCCTTTGATCCATGAGCAGGGGATGTGTCTCCATTTCCTCGTGTCCTCGTTCATTTCCTGAAGTAGAGTTTTGTAATGTTTATTTGTTCAGGGGCCCATCAAGTCTTTGTTCAAGTCAATGGATGTTATTTTAGTTGGAAAAGAGATTGGTACCTTTTAAAAATCAAATCCTCGAAAGTATGGCGCAGCCAACAGGTCAACCTGTACAAATTGAGCAAGTGCATCAGCAGCCTGATGACGCCTTTGGACTTCCTGACACCCCCAAATTGCCTTCATGCCTTTTGCCGGATCCCAACAACTTGGGACTAAGCTTACCAAGAGATTAACTGGCCAAAGTTAGATTTGTGGGAGCTAGTTCCCAAAACTACCTGTGGCCAGCTATTGAAGCTCATTGATTGGCCTTATTTTAGAGATCCATAGATAGGTCTTGAAAGAGATCAAAAGCCACAGTTTATCTCGGATCGGTGCATGGCTGAACAGATCGGGGTAAATCGAGAGGTAGCCCTGGCTTCCAACCCAATCAAACCCCTGGCAGCCACTTGGTTCCACAATCCAAAATCCAGATAAAAACAGATAAAATGCAGATAAAAACTTGCATAAAGATTTGGAGATCAAAGACCCATGTCCAATCTTAAACCGTGTGCAGATACTTCATGAAAACTGTAATACAGTTCTGACCTTTTCATTCATACACCACCAAGCAGGAACCTCAGTAAAGAAAAGCAAACCACGGAGTTTTGAAAATAAGGAAGCAGATGTGGGGGGATTTTCTTCATAAGCATGCCTGCTGGGAAAGGAATTTTATCCAAAGCCTGTCCATGCATCTGTGAGCTCCATAGTAGTACAGTGGAATAACCCCATCCATGTGGAATGGACCAACGGTGGGGTGTCCCACTTCTCATGGAAAGCACATGGTTGGAAACAAAACATCCAGACAAGTTTTAGTCATTCAGGAAATGAACAATTTGAAAAGGCAGCTATGTCACCCAGACGTCTTATTTATCATCTCTTGAAATTTTTCAACCACACTCAAGGTAGACCAGGAGATAGATCCACATGGAAAGTTTTCATAGGCTGCTAATTGGAATGCATGAGGTCCTCAGCACTTGGAGCCCAGAAATGCACTCATCACACAACACCCATGTGAGAGAATGTAGCAGACTTCTCCATGAAAAGATAGCAGTTCATAGTTTATTTAACTTTTCTTTTTTTAATTTATTTTGTAATGGATTACCGTGGGGTACAGTTACAGACATACAAATTTTCGGGTTTACGTTTCAGTATTACAACCACCGTGTATCCATCCCTCCACTAGGGCCCATTCTCTACCACCAATTCTCCCAGTACCCCTCTCATACCCAGGGGTTCATATTTAAATAAGTGAAAACATGAGACTCATAGAATGCTAATCAGTGGTCCATAAGACTACACACACACAATGTAGATAAGCATCAAAATTATATTACTGAATGGAGGAAGCTAGAAAAAGCACATGTCCAAATATCATAATTAAAAAAAGACAAGAAGAAATGGAGAATGAGAAACGGTGTCAAAGACATCAATATTGGGTATTTGGATTCTAGACATATGGTGTCTTTTCCCTTAGGAGGCAGGATTAGCAAAAACTCAAGGAAGATTCAAAGGGATAATCACCTTCACCACCCATCATGCGGGAGGTCCTACAGCTTCTTCAGCATTTCTTCACCGTCCCTGCCTCCTATGGGTTAGTTTTCAATGTTTTAAAACCTGTCCATTCAGTTTCCCAGAACTGCAGTCAAATTCAGAAGAGAGGTCAAGATCCGAGAGAGCACCAATTAATTTTTTTAACCCTCTGGGTATTTGTTTTCATCAGACGCACCTGCCTTTAATTTTTGTTCTTTGTGAAGAGCAAACTATGTTCTTGGTAGTGTTAGCCTGTCTTGTCCTGGTCGTCAATTTTAGACAGGGCTTTATTTCAAGATTGCCTGATCATTGTATCTTGAAACCCAACTCTTTCTCCTGTGTACAACTGGTTCCAAAAGACAATGCATCTTTTCATAGCAACGTTGCAAAGATAGAAGTCCTATGCTCCTGCAAACAGTGATGCCTCGATAATATCTGACTTGGAAGAATAAACAAAAGTGTAACAGAATTTTGTGTAGTCTCCATAGAAACCAATCCATGAAATCAAGGTGGAGATAAAACACCCTCAAATATAAAGACAGAAATTTGAATATCAGGACTAAGGCATGAGGGAGAAACATTTCGGGGAAATTTCTGGTCCACATATTCTGAAATGAATTTTGAGGGATGGGTTTTAGAGAGATTCATCAAATCTCTCTCCAATGATATGGGAAACATTTTGCTGTTCTTGTTGTTCTGTGCAACATTTTGCTAGATTTAAATCTGTAGATTTAACTCTAAATAAATAAACCTCTTTGAGGGTCGAAATACCCAAATTCATTGCATGAAGGCAGATTTTCCTTCTGGGAAATGCGGTTAGCTCTATGTATTCCATGCAAAAGGGTCAGAGTAGGAATACCAGTTGGAGGATTCTACCCGGGTGGAATTCAGGATTATCAAAAAGAAAATGACGGTCACGACCCATGAAAGACGTGAATGTCTGTCTGTCCTATGGTGGCCTGCAATCGAAAGGTCAACTGTCCGCGCCAATTTAAGTTCCTCTTAAAAGAAATCTCCTTATTGCTTGACAGTTGTCTTAAAACCAACCGGATATTTCCATATGAGTAAGCATCCATGACTGATCACCGCCAACAATTGGTTGGTCCTGTGCCCGGGTCCACAGAGCAGTGCTATAAAAAGCCCAACACATCTGGAGTGTCTTCATCCTGCACTTTCCACTTCTCTGGAAGAAGGACCCTAAGACATCGGCAAGATGAAATTTGTACTCCTGGCTCTGTTTCTGGCTGTGGCTTCTGCCAACCTTCAACAGGAGGTACCAGGGAAGAACTGATCTGTGTGTGTGTGTGTGTTTGTGTGTGTGTGTGTGTGTGTGTGTGTAAGCTTTCCTCACTCTAGTTTGTAAGGTATTTTCTAATTTCGTTGTTGTTGTTGTGGGCACACCTGGCATTGCTCAGGGCATGGTCCTGGCTCTGAGCTAATGACTCACTGTTAGTGGAACTCAGGTACCATCTGGAATGCCAGGGTGAAAGCCAGGGCATTCCAGTACAAGATAAGCGCCCTACTCACTGTACTATCTCTGTATTCTCAGTGCTGAACACTTGATATACATATTGATGTGTGCATCTGATCACAATCAAACAAACTCTTCCATCTCTCTACCTTATTCCTTCCCATCTCGAAGAAAGAGAATTCCTTTATCTTTTCATCCACAGTCAAAAGGGAATTAAGTTAAGTTAATTTGACAACATCGCAGATATTTTATGGTATATGAGTGAACATATAATTTTACTGTCTTTGTAGGAGTAGTGCTATTTATTCAGTCATTGATTAAACTGATTGCATTGAGCATGAACTCCACATTAATTTTCTCCTTTTTTTTTTACTACTTTAAGGACCTCACCATTGCATACCCGAGAGTTCCCAATTCTTGTTTTAATAACTCTACAATTCTCGTTTCTACCATGTCAATTATTGTTTCTGTAATTCGACCGCATAGGCATTAGAGCCCTAATTTGCTTGGTCAGTATTGCTTGACAGCTGCATTTTTTCTCAACGTGTAATGAAGCACAAGAAAAATTGATGATGGGAGTGTATGAGAAAAGTGAGAAGTGTGACTGTCCTTCTTCATCGGAACTTTTCTTCCCAGTACACAGGGCAGTGGCGTATTGTTCGCGCTGCCGCCAACAATATAGAGAAGATTCAAGAAAATGGGGACCTGAGAGGCTTCTTGAGAGACATCTCCTGCCAAGGCGTCGACTCTAACTCTGTCACCTTGAATTTCTGGATGAAGTAAGTGACATTTCCTTGCACCTAGAGCCACACATCTCTTGACTTCACAAACCACTGTTGAGTCTTGCTCTTCCATAAGGAGGGTGGTTAGTGACATACCTGAACCCTGAAGAGTATCTCAGGCTTGATGGTGTTTCTTCTTCTGCCTCTTGATCAGCCTTATGTGACCTCAATATTTTTCTCTTTGATCTATAATGTTGATGAAATCGCCATGAGTTGCAAAGTTACCAAGTTATCCACGATAGGGTTTCCTGCATGCAACCATTCAACACCTGAACCAGCGTCCATTTCCTTCCAAAAGAGTCCCCAGATACTCCATCTCTGGGGAGATAAATGACCAGAGAACCAGGTGGCCGGCTTCGTACAGGGAAGCAGTTCTCTAGACTTGTTTCTGTCACATTTCTGGGCATTGGCTGATTCCCCTATGATGTTTCTGAGTACAGGAGACATTTATTCCCCTACGATGTTTCCAGAAATATGGGAGAGATCCTTCCGGATGTCTCTCTCTCTCTCTCTCTCTCTCTCATTCTCTCTCTCAATCTGCTCTGGAGAGGTCTCCAGATAGAAGTAAGTCACATGATTTGACGGCCTCTTGGAACTCAGCCATGTGTGTCTGGGCCGTACTCTCTTCATCCAGCTATCTGTGCTGGAGCATTCCAGGACAAATCACGGACATTTTTATTGATTTATTTTTTAGGAAAAACGGAGAGTGTCAAAAGTTCACCGTCGTTGGAAATAAAACAAGAGGTTCCGAAGACTACAACACTGATTGTGAGTCCTTCTGCTTTGGGCAGGTGGAGACTGGTTTTTCTATTATCATTATTATTATTATTATTATTATTATTATTCACGGTCACACTCACGGTCCTCCCACTGTTCATCGATTTGCTCGAGCGGGCCCAGTAACGCCATTATTGTGACACTTGTTACTGTGTTTGGCATATCGAATACATCATGGGGAGCTTGCCAAGTTTTGCCGTGCAGGCGAGATACTCTCAATAGCTTGCCGGGCTCTCCGAGAGGGGTGGAGGAATCAAACTCGGGTTGGCAATTTTGCCTGCGTGCAAGGCAAACTCTCTACCTGCTGTGCTATTAGTCCAGACCATTATTATTATTATTATTATTATGTTTTTTTATTTCATAAAGTTGTTCATGATACGTCTTTCCTGTTAAAACTACACCTAAGAGCCTTAGTTAAGTGAGTCCTATCCGGGGGAATTCCTTTTCCTATTTCCTCTCCTTTCCAACAGATTTTTCTTCCTCCCCACTCTGAGAACTTTTTATGAACCCAACATTTTCATTCTTGAAGCTATTAAAGAAATTGGGATCATCAAACTCACACCCACCTTCTCTGCTCCTTCCATCACAAGAAGATAAATAAGAAAACGTTCGACTCCTCCTGATATTTGATTTTTCCCCCTCTCTTCCACAGTCTCAGGAAAAAATGTCTTCAACTTTTGCCATCAATCCAAGAACCTACTGGTCATCTGCAACCAGAACACCGATGTAAATGGACTCGTCACAGATCTGATCGATGCTGCCGGTATGCTTCTCCTTCTGAGCAAAATAAGTGAATATTTTGACATGTAGACTTTACTTACGGAAACAATACAAACATGCAAAGAATTGCAAAAATAAAATCAGTCCCACATATTCTGGAGACCTAGAGTTTCCGCTAATAGGAGCCCAGAATGAACTCTCCAGTCCAATTTATCTCGCATCCGGGTGCATCAAGTTTTGATTTCAGCAAATAAACATATCCTGGATTTAGATGTATTTATCCCTACCGAGCACAGCTGGTAGGGCGTTTGCCTTGCACGTGGCTGACCCAGGTTCTGTTCCTCTTTCCCGCTTGGAGAGCACGGCAAGTTACCGAGAGGATCCGGCTCTCTTGGCAGAGCCCGGAAATCCCCGGTGGCGTATTCCATAAATGTCCAAAACAGTCCCAACAATTCTCACCCTGGAGACGTGACTGGTAGCCGCTTGAGCAAATCGATGAACAACGGCAGCACAGTGCTACAGTGCTCTAATGGGAAATGCAAGTGCCCCTCCCACCCCCAACCAAAATCCTAAGGACGGAATGTGTCCCTTAGCTAAAACAGTTTAGGACTTAGAACGCAAAGCATTTGCACGAGGGCACCCGGGAAAAAAAGAAAATCCGTGACAGATACCTTTCAGCGGCAAAACTGCACCAGGCCAGCCTAGAGTATGACTGTGTTCAGTCTTTTAGAGATATGAGCAACCTGGTCAAAAATTGAGTAAGAACTGTTCAGGACTTGATATTATCGGGGCGTCTTCGGGTAGCTATGTGAAATACCCCAGGCTTTGTTCCAGGGAACTCTGGAGTGCTGATGTGCTCACTTAACCTCTTCTGGAGATCTCTGTCAGCAATGACTCAGCTTTTGGGATACTCAGCAGAGTGGTAACCAGAGAGTGCGATGTTATATTCAACACATTGGGTAGCCTGGGGAAGACGCGGAAATCTATCCTTCTGCACAGGGTGACTGTGGCCCATTCTAAAGAGTAGGATGCATTGTGATGACTGTCTTTTTCCCTTCTTCTCTGCCAATTGCAGTAAGACCTGGCCACAAATTCAGTGAAGCAGATCGCAGAGTGTACAGACAGTTGGTAAAGCAACACGGTATTGACAAAGAAAACATCTTGAATATCCAACCAGCAGGTAAATTCACTATTAGCTCTTCTTGGGTATAATAGTGGCCATCACGAAGATTTCTTCATGAAATCTTATTTTTCTAGAGTCCCTTGGACACCTGGGTTCTGGGAAAAAATTCTTTGGTGAAGCCAGTGCTTAGGAATATTGAAAGTATCAGCTAATCTTTTGAACCCTCTCTTAATTCTCTTCCACAGATACCTGCCCTCAGTAGGACATCTGTTGGGTAAGTGATGATAAGGTGTCCCCTGATATTTTAACATGTTAGTGTGTGTTTGGGAGGGGTGTCTATTTCAAAAAATAAGATACGACTCTTGTGATGCGAGGGTGGGCAAGGAGTATGATGCAGACACGTGCAAGTGTGCGAATTTAAACCGTGCTCCACGCAAACTTGAAACCACAGCATAGATTTGGGATTCTGTGTCTGGAAGACGAAATTTTTTTAAAATTGGTGAAGCATTGAACTCTAAATGAGGTTTTAATCCTGTGATTTCCAGTGACAGCATGCTATCATAGGAACTCTCCTAGAGATGTTCATGGCATTCAAGGAAGTCTCATGTCTCCTGTGTGGAGTGTGCCTGCCCTTGTGTTACATATCCTGTGAAGTACCTTTGTGTTACAAATGCTGTGAATGACATTTGGTACCTGAGCACAGCCAAGTCAAGTCCAATTACCCCCCAGCCCCCAAGAAATAAGAAAAGAAGTCCTGTAGGGCACACACATGCAGAGTTCAGTTCCCCATGACATACAGCAACGAACATGTTTCTAACTTACCTCCTTATTGAAAGATCTCCTAGAAGATCATCCACGACCACACGTATTAGAGCAGTGAAGTTCTTACCCTGAATGTCACAGATGACGCTTCATACAACAAATTCTGCATGAAGATTTCTTGTACAGGTGGTACAGTGATAGCATAGTTGGTAGGGCATTTGTCTTGCACGCGACTAACCTGGGCTCAATTCACAGTCTCCCATAGGGGCCCCTGAGCACCACCAGCAGGAATTCTTGAGTGCACAAGCCAGGAATCACCCATGAGTATCACAGGGTGTCACCCAATACACAAAAAAAATTCTCTTTCAGATCATATTTATAACTGTTCCCTCCTTCCCAAAGTGTTTACCGCAATGGATCCCTTGGAACCTACTCAAATTTTTTTAATCTTTTAATTTTTTTAGACCTCTCCAGGTTCTGCTGACCTCTACAAAAGCATCAGGATCTCAGATATCAGATGAGGAATCAAATTGTAATTCCATCTTTCCTACTATCTTCCTGCACTCAGCCTATGGTTTCCTCTTTTTTCCTTTCACACATGGTGTTGTATCACATTGGATGCCTAAATTAATAAACTGATCATTCTATGCACAAGGCTGTGTTTGATGCAATGACTCTTATTTGTAAAGCCCAGAAATACCTGCTTGAATACGAGGATCCGGACAACTACCTCTCCACTGAAATGGAGATTCGTTCTCTATAGGTAGATGGAATCCTTTTCGGAAGTGTCTTGGTCAGTGCGGAAATAAGATCAACTCTCTGGAGCATGATACTTTGGCAACATATTGATTAGATTACTAATTGATTGGATATCCCTTGCATGTCCCATGAAGGATAAGAGAAAGTGATCAGGCTTTAACCGAATTCAATTCAATCAGACATCTATCAAGTCTATTCTTCTGGTTTCCCAGCTAATGCTGGTACATATGTCATACACTGCATGCTTGAGCAGCATTAACTATCTGGTAGGAGAGAGGGGGATAGGATATAATAGAAGAGAACATGATATGGCCAATGTTGTAGTTTCGAGGAATTACTACTCTCAAAACATTTCCTACTGGGTCCCAAGTGATAGTACAGCGGGTAGGGAGTTTGCCTTGCATGAGGCTGACCCGGGTTCGATTCCTGGCATCCCATATGGTGCCCTAAGCACCACCAGGAATAATTCCTGAGTTCAAAGACAGAAGCCACCCTGAGCATCACTGGGTTTAATCCCCCCCCCCAAAAAAAAACCCAAAACAACCAAAATTTAATTTAAAACTCTTCCTGGAAATATTAGTTCGTTTTTTTGCATGACAGGTTTCTCACTGAAAGTAGGAAAGTGGTTGAAATCTGAGAGAGATTAAAAACCACGTCAGCATTCTAATGTAATACTGGACATACCTTTTGAGACATATCTTATGAGCACGTAGTTTCTAGATGAAAAAAAAGTTAACAAAGCTGGAGCTGGAGCGAGAGCACAGTCGGGTAGGGCATTTGCCTTGCACGTGACTGACCCAGGTTCGATTTCCAGCATCACATAGGGTCCCATGAGCACTTCCAGGAGTGACTCCTGAGTGCAGAGCCTGGACGAATCCCTGAGCATCACCAGGTGTCATCCAAAAATTAAAAAACAGTTAATGAGGCATCTAAATAAACCAAGGGTCTGTTTGCATAAGGACAGAATGCCCAATAGCCTGCTTGCAAAGTTCACTGGTAGGGGACCTTTACTTACTTAACTGAACGCCATCGAGAGATGTGTGGGCAGTTTCCTTTGAGACAAACCCAAGGATTTGCTGTGAAACTTCTTCAATGGATGAACATAAAGAATATCATGCTGAGTGAAAGGAGTCAGAGGGATTGGGACATACATCGAAGGGCTTCACTCATTTTTCGGATGTCAAAACCATAGTGTGAGAATAATGCCCAAAGATGGTGGGAACAAATGGGTCAGGAGGACAGGTCCAACGTTAGAAGTTGGGCACAGGTGATGGTGGGGATAAGGCAGTTGCGATAGAGAAGGGACCACTATGACAACGAGAGTTGGAAATTACCACACTGGACAAGAACTGAATGCTGAAAGTTGATAAAGGGACATACATGATAACTTGTTAGTACCTGTCTGGTACGGGTGAAAGAAAAAAAATTTTTTTGAGGTCTTTCACTTGGGAAAATTACCATTCTACCGGCAGTATCAGGCTGATAAAAGGAGTTGGTTTTACTTTACCCATCTTTCTAAATTTCCCACTGGTGGTGATGGGGCTCACTAATGTTTAGGAACAGAACCATAAACTTTAACACTCCTGTAACCACATCCCTGTAATTACTTAAAGAACGAGATTTTAATTTAAACTTTCTTTTGATGACTAGACTCATCACCTGTCCATTAGCCTAATATATTTGTTTTAAATTTTGGTATACCCATTTGATGTTGACTATCATTCAAGTCCAAGGAATTGGCTAAGTCTATATAGGTCTTCAGTATATGACGACTTTTCACAATGATTTGAAACCACTTGAGGAGTTAAAGTCTCTCCCAAGTTGAATGAGTCAATGTTACATTGATTCACACAAGCACCTGTTGCAAAGCGATTATAAAGTGTCTCCCTCTATTCACCTATACCTTGATTTACCTTCAAAGCTAAACCAGGATAGTTGCGATCCCAAACAGCTGTCTTTCTAAGGCAGTTCTTATTGAATGCAGCGAGGATATTGGGAGAGAATGGACGCTTATATTTTTTTACATGCAATGAAAAAGTCTTCCAAAATGCACGTTTTTTTGTATGTATATATCTGATTCACTCTCAAAGTGTCCGTAGAGATCTAGTAGCCACACAAGAATAATGACACATGGTTGATTGGGTGATGCAAAGGGTGATGCAGTGAAAGTTCAAGTAAAACAAAAATCCGTGTGCTCACTTCCCTGTTACTGTGGTGAGAGGGTACTTGGTGGTGGGATTGGTGTTTGACTATGATCTGCAATGAACTATTGGGAAATACTTCAAGGAAATGAAATATAAAAAAATTGCAAAAATAAGAGAGGAAAATATACTTAAAATCAAATGATGTAACACCTCAAAGAAGAGAGATTCTAACAGGGAATGTGCCTGCCACAGAGGCGGGGTGGGGGGGGGGGTTATAAAGCGGTGGGCGTGGTGGGTAGGATACTGGGAACATTGGAGGTGGAGAATGGGCACTGGTGGAGGGGTGGGTCCTTGAACATTGAATGACTGAAACATAATCACGAAAGTTTGTAAGTCTGTAACTTTAATCTCACCGTGATTCAATAATAAAGAATAAAATTAAAACAACAACAACGAAATGAAGATGCCGTTAGCTTCAATGTCATGGAGGGTTATTCTCCATGGACCTTATAAATTCAGGTCTGGTACTCAGGTATTTATTCCATTTTGAATGGACTTTCTTGTTAACATTAGACAGAGGTTTGAGTTATTATTTTTCTGTTTTCTAGGTTTCCAAGCAACGGTGGTTGAAGTGGCTTTCCTTGCTCCACTTCACATTTCTTACTCTTTTGTTAAAGATTAAGCAATCATAGATTTGAGCGTCTGTTTCAGGATATTCAATTCTATTCCCTTGATGTGCAGGTCTGTCTTTATGCCAATACCGTGCTGTTTTAATTACTACTGCTTTGTAGTACAGTTTGAAGTGAGGGAAGAGAGTAACTCCCATCTCTTTTTTTTTTTGACCCAAAGTTTATTGGTCCATATAAATTTCAGAAGTGTTTTGTGTATATGTTTGAAAAATGTCATGAGTACAGTTAGAGGGAGAACATTGCAACTGTAAAATATTGCTATTTTTAAGATGATAATCCTTTTGGTCCATGAGCAGGGGACGTATCTCCATTTCCTTGTGTCCTCTTTCATTTCCTGAAGTACAGTTTTGTAGTGTTTACTTTGTACAGGGGCCCATCAAGTCTTTGTTCAACTCGATGGATGTTATTTGAGTTGGAAAACAGGTTGATACCTTTTGAAAATCAAATCCTCGAAAGTATGGCCCTGCCAACAGGTGAACCTATACCTTCAGGGCAAGTGCGTCAGCAGCCTGATGACGCCTTTGGTCTTCCTGACACCCCCAAATTGCCGTCATGCCTTTTGCTGAATCCCAACAACTTGGGACCAAGCTTACCAAGAGATAAAGTGGCCAAAGTTAGATTTGTGGGAGCTAGTCCCCAAAACCACCTGCGGTCCAGCTATTAAAGTTCATTGATTGGCCTTATTTCAGAGACCCATAGATAAATCTTGAAGGAGATCAAAAGCCACAGTTCATCTCGGACCTGTTCATGGCTGAACAGACCGGGGTAAATAGAGAGGGCGCAGGTCGCCCTGGGTGCCCCCCTCCCAAGCAGATTTCCAGGCAGCCACTTGGTTCCACATTCCAAAATTCAGATAAAAACAGATAAAATGCTGTTAAAAACTTGCATAGAGATTTGTAGATCAAAGAACCACGTCCAATCTTAAACTGTATACACATACTTCATGAAAACTGTGATACAGTTCTGACCTTTTTATTCATACAGCACCAAGCAGGAACCTCAGTAAAGAAAAGCAAACCACGGAGTTTTGAAAATAAGGATGCAGAGGTGGGAGGATTTTCTTCATAAGCATCCTCTCTGGGAAAGGAATTGAATCGAAAGTCTGTCCATTCATCTGTGAGCTCCATAGTAGTACAGTGGTGTAACCCAGTTCATGTGGAATTGACCAAGGGTGAGGTGTCCCAATTCTCATGGAAAGAACATGGTTGGAAACACAACACAAAGACATGTTTTAGTGATTTGGGAAATGAACAATTTGAAAAGGCAGCTATGTCACCCAGACGTCTTATTTATCATCTCCTGAAATTTTTCAACCACGCTCAAGGTAGACCAGGAGATAGATTCACACGGAAAGTTTTCATAGGCTGCGGATTGGAACGCATGAGGTTTTCAGCACTTGGAGCCCAGAAAGTGGACTCATCACTCCACACCCATGCGAGAGAGTGTAGCAGACTTCTCCATGAAAAGACAGCAGCTCATAGTTTCTTGAATTTTTATTTTTTTAAATTTATTTTGTAATGCATCACCGTTGGGTACCGTTACCGACTTACAAATTTTCGTGTCTACGTTTCAGTCAGACAAGAATCCTGTATCCATGCCTCCACCAGTGCTTATTTTCTACAAACAATTCTCCCAGTCTCCCTTTCATCCCTACCGGTTCATATTTAAATAACTGATAACAAAAGACTCTGAGAATACTAATCAGTAGTCCATAAAACTAAACACACAAAATGCAGAGAAGCAGCAAAATTATAATACCGAAATGAGGAAGCTGGAACATGCACATATCCAAATATCGTATTAAAAAAAAACACCATGAATAAATGCAGAATGAGAAATGGTGTCAGAGACATCAATATTGGCTGCTGTGACTCTAGACGTATGGTGGATTTTCCTTTAGGAGGCAGGATTAGCGAAAACTCAACGACGATTCAAAGGGATAATCATGTTCACCAACCATTACGCTTGAAATCCTACATCTTTCTAAACATTTCTGCACTGTCCCTGCTTCTTATGGGCTAGTTTTCAATGTTTTAAAACCTGTCCATCCAGTTTCCCAGAACTGCAGTCAAATTCAGAAGAGAGGTCAAGATCCGAGAGAGCACCAATTAATTTTTTTACCCTCTGAGTGTTTGTTTTCATCCGACGCACCTGCCTTTAATTTTTGTTCTTTGTGAAGAGCAAACTATATGTTTTTGGTAGCGTTAGCCTGTCTAATCCTGGTCATAAATTTTAGATAGGTCTTTATTTCAAGATTGCCTGATCATTCTATCCTTAAACCCAACTCTTTCTCCTGTGTACAACTGGTTCCAAAAGACATTGCATCTTTTCATAGCAACGTTGCAAAGATAGAAGTCCTATGCTCCTGCAAACAGTGATGCCTCGATAATATCTGACTTGGAAGAATAAACAAAAGTGTAACAGAATTTTGTGTAGTCTCCATAGAAACCAATCCATGAAATCAAGGTAGAGATAAAACACCCTCAAATATAAAGACAGAAATTTGAATATCAGGACTAAGGAATGAGGGAGAATCATTTCGGGGAAATTTCTGGTCCACATATTCTGAAATGAAATTTGAGGGATGGGTTTTAGAGAGATTCATCCAATCTCTCTCCAATGATATGGGAAACATTTTCCTGTTCTTGTTGTTCTGTGCAACATTTTGCTAGATTTAAATCTGTAGATTTAACTCTAAAGAAATAAACCTCGTTGTGGGTCGAAATACCCAAATTCATTGCATGAAGGCAGATTTTCCTTCTGGGAAATGCGGTTAGCTCTATGTATTCCATGCAAAAGGGTCAGAGTAGGAATACCAGTTGGAGGTTTCTACCCGGGTGGAATTCAGGATTATCAAAAAAAAAAAAAATGACGGTAACGGCCCTTGAAAGATGTGAATGTCTGTCTGTCCTATGGTTGCCTGCAATCGAAAGGTCAACTGTCCGCGCCAATTTAAGTTCCTCTTAAAAGAAATCTCATTATTGCTTGACAGTTGTCTTAAAACCAACCGGATATTTCCATATGAGTATCCATGACTGATCACCGCCAACAATTGGTTGGTCCTGTGCCCGGGTCCACAGAGCAGTGCTATAAAAAGCCCAACACATCTGGAGTGTCTTCAACCTGCACTTTCCACTTCTCTGGAAGAAGGACCCTAAGACATCGGCAAGATGAAATTTGTACTCCTGGCTCTGTTTCTGGCCGTGGCTTCTGCCAACCTTCAACAGGAGGTACCAGGGAAGAACTGATCTGTGTGTGTGTGTGTGTGTGTGTGTGTGTGTGTGTGTGTAAGCTTTCCTCACTCTAGTTTGTAAGGTATTTTCTAATTTCGTTGTTGTTGTTGTGGGCACACCTGGCATTGCTCAGGGCTTGGTCCTGGCTCTGAGCTAATGACTCACTGTTGGTGGAACTCGGGTACCATCTGGAATGCCAGGGTGAAAGCCAGGGCATTCCAGCACAAGATAAGCGCCCTACTCACTGTACTATCTCTGTATTCTCAGTGCTGAACACTTGATATACATATTGATGTGTGCATCTCATCACAATCAAACAATCTCTTCCATCTCTCTACCTTATTCCTTCCCATCTCGAAGAAAGAGAATTCCTTTATCTTTTCATCCACAGTCAAAAGGGAATTAAGTTAAGTTAATTTGACAACATCACAGATATTTTATGGTATATGAGTGAACATATAATTGTACTGTCTTTGTAGGAGTAGTGCTATTTATTCAGTCATTGATTAAACTGATTGCATTGAGCATGAACTCCACATTAATTTTCTCCTTTTTTTTTTACTACTTTAAGGACCTCACCATTGCATACCCGAGAGTTCCCAATTCTTGTTTTAATAACTCTACAATTCTCGTTTCTACCATATCAATTCTTGTTTCTGTAATTTGACCGCATAGGCATTAGAGCCCTAATTTGCTTGGTCAGTATTGCTTGACAGCTGCATTTTTTCTCAACGTGTAATGAAGCACAAGAAAAATTGATGATGGGAGTGTATGAGAAAAGTGAGAAGTGTGACTGTCCTTCTTCATCGGAACTTTTCTTCCCAGTACACAGGGCAGTGGCGTATTGTTCGCGCTGCCGCCAACAATATAGAGAAGATTCAAGAAAATGGGGACCTGAGAGGCTTCTTGAGAGACGTCTCCTGCCAAGGTGTCGACTCTAACTCTGTCACCTTGAATTTCTGGATGAAGTAAGTGACATTTCCTTGCACCTAGAGCCACACATCTCTTGACTTCACAAACCACTGTTGAGTTTTGCTCTTCCATATGGATGGTGTTTAGTGACATACCTGAACTCTGAAGAGTATCTCAGGCTTGATGGTGTTTCTTGTTCTCCTCTTGATCATCCTTATGCGTCGTCAATATTTTTCTCTTTGATCTATAATGTTGATGAAATTGCCATGTGTTACAAATTTACCAAGTTATCCACGGTAGGGTTTCCTGCATGCAACCATTCAACACCGGTGCCTTAACCAGGGTCCATTTCCTTCCAAAAGAGTCCCCAACTACTCGGTCAATGGGGAGATGAATGACCAGCTAACCAAGTTGCCGGTGTCCTACTGGGAAACAGTTCTCAAGACTTGGTTTCTGTCACCTTTCTGGGCATTGGCTGATTCCCCTATGATGTTTCTGTGTACAGGAGACATTTATTCCCCTACGATGTTTCCACGAATATGGGAGAGATCCTTCTGGATGTCTCTCTCTCTCTCTCTCTCTCGCTCTCTCAATCTGCTCTGGAGAAGTCTCCAGATAGAAGTAAGTCACATGATTTGACGGCCTCTTGGAACTCAGCCATGTGTGTCTGGGCCGTACTCTCTTCATCCAGCTATCTGCGCTGGAGCATTCTGGGACAAATCACGAGACATTTTTATTGATTTATTTTTTAGGAAAAATGGAAAGTGTGAAAAGTTCACCGTAGTTGGAAATAAAACAAAAGGTTCCGAAGACTACAACACTGATTGTGAGTCCTTGTGCTTTGGGCCGGAGGGGATTGGTCTTTCTATTATTATTATTATTATGTTATTTCATTTTATAAAGTCAATCATGATTCTACTTTCCTATTAAAACCACACCTAAAGAACCTTAGTTCAGTGAGTCCTATCCAGGGAATTCCTTTTCCTTTCTCCTCTCATTTCCAACAGATTATTCTACCTTCCCACTCTGAGAACTTTTGATAAACCCAACATTTTCATTCTTGAAGCTATTAAAGAAATTGGGATCATCAAACTCACACCCACCTTCTCTGCTCCTTCCATCACAAGAAGATAAATAAGAAAACGTTCGACTCCTCCTGATATTTGATTTTTCCCCCTCTCTTCCACAGTCTCAGGAAAAAATGTCTTCACCTTTTGCCATCAATCCAAGAACCTGCTGGTCATCTGCAACCAGAACACCGATGTAAATGGACTCGTCACAGATCTGATCGATGCTGCCGGTATGCTTCTCCTTCTGAGCAAAATAAGTGAAGATTTTGACATGTAGACTTTACTTAAGGAAACAATACGCACATGCATCGAATTGCGAAAATAAAATCAGTCCCACATATTCTGGAGACATAGAGTTTCCGCTAATAGGAGCCCAGAATGAACTCTCCAGTCCAATTTATCTCGCATCCGGGTGCATCAAGTTTTGATTTCAGCAAATAAACATATCCTGGATTTAGATGTATTTATCCCTACCGAGCACAGCTGGTAGGGCGTTTGCCTTGCACGTGGCTGACCCAGGTTCTGTTCCTCTTTCCCTCTTGGAGAGCACGGCAAGTTACCGAGAGGATCCGGCTCTCTTGGCAGAGCCCGGCAAATCCCCGGTGGCGTATTCCATGAATTTCCAAGACAGTCCCAACAATTCTCACCCTGGAGACGTGACTGGTAGCCGCTTGAGGAAATCGATGAACAATGGCAGCACAGTGCTACAGTGCTCTTATGGGAAATGAAACTGCCCCTCCCACCCCCATCCAAAATCCTAAGGATGGAATGTGTCCCTTAGCTAAAACAGTTTAGGACTTAGAACGCAAAGCATTTGCACGAGGGCACCCAGGACAAAAAAGAAAATCCGTGACAGATACCTTTCAGCGGCAAAACTGCACCAGGCCAGCCTAGAGTATGACTGTGTTCGGTCTTTTAGAGGTATGAGCAACCTGGTCAAAAATTGAGTAAGAATTGTTCAGGACTTGATATTTTCGGGGCGTCCTCGGGTAGCTATGTGAAATACCCCAGGCTTTGTTCCAGGGAACTCTGGAGTGCTGATGTGCTCACTTAACCTCTTCTGGAGATCTCTGTCAGCAATGACTCAGCTTTTGGGAGAGTCAGCGGAGTGGTAACCAGAGAGTGCGATGTTGTATTCAACACATTGGGTAGCCTGGGGAAGACGTGGAAATCTATCCTACTGCATAGGGTGACTGTGGCCCATTCTAAAGAGTTGGATGCATTGTGATGACTGTCTTTTTTCCGTCTTCTCTGCCACTCGCAGTAAGACCTGGCCACAAATTCAGTGAAGCAGATCGCAGAGTGTACAGACAGTTGGTAAAGCAACACGGTATTGACAAAGAAAACATCTTGAATATCCAACCAGCAGGTAAATTCACTATTAGCTCTTCTTGGGTAATAAAGTGGCAATCACGAAGTTTTCTTCATGCCCTTGGACACCTGGGTTCTGGGAAAAAATTCTTTGGTGAAGCCAGTACTTAGGAATATTGAAAGTATCAGCTAATCTTTTGAACCCTCTCTTAATTCTCTTCCACAGATACCTGCCCTCAGTAGGACATCTGTTGGGTAAGTGATGATAAGGTGTCCCCTGATATTTTAACATGTTAGTGTGTGTTTGGGAGGGGTGTCTATTTCAAAAAATAAGATACGACTCTTGTGATGCGAGGGTGGGCAAGGAGTATGATGCAGACACGTGCAAGTGTGCCAATTTAAACCGTGCTCCACGCAAACTTGAAACCACAGCATAGAGCTGGGATTCTGTGTTTGGAAGACAAAAATTTTTTAAAATTGGTGAAGCATTGAACTCTAAATGAGGTTTTAATCCTGTGATTTCCAGTGACAGCATGCTATCATAGGAAATCTCCTAGAGATTTTCATGACATTCAAGGAAGTCTCATGTCTCCTGTGTGGAGAGTGCCAGCCCTTGTGTCACAAATGCCGTGAATGACATTTGGTCCCTGAGCACAGCCAAGTCAGGTCCAATTACCCTCCAGCCCCCAAAAATTAAGAAAAGAAGTCCTGTAGGGCACACACTTGCAGAGTTCAGTTCCCCATTTCATACACCAACAAACATGTTTTTATCTTACTTCCTTATTGAAAGATCTCCTAGAAGATCATCCACGACCACACGTATTATAGCAGTGAAGTTCTTACCCTGAATATCACAGATGAAGCTTCATGCAACAAATTCTGCATGAAGATTTCTTGTACATGTGGTACAGTGATAGGATACTTGGTAGGGCATTTGTCTTGCACGCGACTAACCTGGGCTCAATTCACAGCCTCCCATAGGGGCCCCTGAGCACCACCAGCAGGAATTCTTGAGTGCACAAGCCAGGAATCACCCATGAGTATCACAGGGTGTCACCCAATACACAAAAAAAATTCTCTTTCAGATCATATTTATAACTGTTCCCTCCTCCCCAAAGTGTTTACCGCAATGGATTCCTTGGAACCTACTCAAATTTTTTTTAATCTTTTAATTTTTTTAGACCTCTCCAGGTTCTGCTGACCTCTACAAAAGCATCAGGATCTCAGATATCAGATCCGGAATCAAATTGTAATTCCATTTTTCCTACTAACTTCCTGCATTCAGCCTATGGTTTCCTCTTCTTTCCTTTCACACACGGTGTTGTATCACATTGGATGCCGAAATTAATAAACTGATCATTCTATGCACAAGGCTGTGTTTGATGCAATGACTCTTATTTGTAAAGCCCAGAAATACCTGCTTGAATAGGAGGATCCGGACAACTACCTCTCCACTGAAATGGAGATTCCTTCTCTATAGGTAGATGGAATCCTTTTCGGAAGTTTCTTGGTCAGTGCGGAAATAAGATCAACTCTCTGGAGGATGATATTTTGGCAACGTATTGATTAGATCACTAATTGATTGGATATCCCTTGCATGTCCCATGAAGGATAAGAGAAAGTGATCAGGCTTTAACCGAATTCAATTCAATCAGACATCTATCAATTCTATTCTTCTAGTTTCCCAGCTAATGCTGGAACATATGTCATACACTGCATGTGTGAACAGCATTAACTGTCTGGTAGGAGAGAGGGGGATAGGATATAATAGAAGACAACATGATATGGCCAATGTTGTAATTTCGAGGAATTACTACTCTCAAAACATTTCCTACTGGGGCCCAAGTGATAGTACAGCGTGTAGGGAGTTTGCCTTGCATGAGGCCGACCCAGGTTCGATCCCTGGCATCCCATGTGGTCCCCTAAGCACCACCAGGAATAATTCCTGAGTGCAAAGACAGAAGCCACCCTGAGCATCACTGGGTTTAACTCTCCCCCCCCCCAAAAAAACGCAAAACAACCACAATTTCATTTAAAACTCTTCCTGGAAATATTAGTTCCAGGAACTAATATTTTTTTTTTGCATGACAGGTTTCTCACTGAAAGTAGGAAAGTGGTTGAAATCTGAGAGAGATTATAAACCACATCAGCATTCTAATGTAATACTGGACATACCTTTTGAGACATATCTTATGAGCACGTAGTTTCTAGATGAACAAAAGTTAACAAAGCTGGAGCTGAAGCGAGAGCACAGCCGGGTAGGGCATTTGCCTTGCACGTGACTGACCCAGGTTCGATTTCCAGCATCCCATAGGGTCCCATGAGCACTTCCAGGAGTGACTCCTGAGTGCAGAGTCGGGACGAATCCCTGAGCATCACCAGGTGTCATCCAAAAATAAAATATAAGTTAATGAGGAATCTAAATAAACCCAGGGTCTGTTTCCATAAGGACAGAATGCCCAATAGTCTGCTTGCAAAGTTCACTGGTAGGGGACCTTTACTTACTTAACTGAATGCCATGGAGAGATGTGTGGGCAGTTTCCTTTGAGACAAACCCAAGGATTTGCTGTCAAACTTCTTCAATGGATGAACACAGAGAATATCATGCTGAGTGAAAGGAGTCAGAGGGATTGGGACATTCATCGAAGGGCTGCACTCATTTTTCGGATGTCAAAACCATAGTGTGAGAATAATGCCCAAAGATGGTGGGAACAAATGGGTCAGGAGGACAGGTCCTACGTTGGAAGTTGGGCACAGGTGATGGTGGGGATAAGGCAGTTGGGATAGAGAAGGGACCACCATGACAACGAGAGTTGGAAATTACCACACTGGACAAGAACTGAATGCTGAAAGTTGATAAAGGGACATACATGATAATTTGTTAGTATCTGTCTGGTACAGGTGAAAGAAAAAAAATTTTTTTGAGGTCTTTCACTTGGGAAAATTACCATTCTACCGACAGTATCAGGCTGATAAAAGGAGTTGGTTTCATTTTACCCATCTTTCTAAATTTCCCACTGGTGGTGATGGGGCTCACTAATGTTTAGGAACAGAACCATAAACTTTAACACTACTGTAACCACATCCCTGTAATTACTTAAAGAACGAGATTTTAATTTAAACTTTCTTTTGATGACTAGACTCATCACCTGTCCATTAGCCTGATATGTTTGTTTTAATTTTTGGTATGCCCATTTGATGTTGACTATCATTCAAGTCCACGGAATTGGCTAAGTCTATAAAGGTCTTCAGTATATGACGACTTTTCACAATGATTTGAAATCACTTGAGGAGTTAAAGTCTCTCCCAAGTTTAATGAATCAATGTTACTTTGATTCACACAAGCACCTGTTGCAAAGTGATTATAAAGTGTCTCCCTCTATTCATCTATATCTTGATTTACCTTCAAAGCAAAACCAGGATAGTTGCGATCCCAAACAGCTGTCTTTCTAAGGCAGCTCTTATTGAATACAGCGAGGATATTGGGGGAGATTGGACGCATCCATTCTTCTACATGCCATGAAAGAGTCTTCCAAAATGCACGTGTTTTTGTGTGTATATATCTGATTCACACTCAGAGTGTCCCTCGTGGCCTAGTCAGCACACAAGAATAATGACACATGGGTCATGCATTGAACGTTCAAATAAGTCAAAAATTTGTGTGCTCACTTCCCTCTTACTGTGGTGAGAGGGTACTTGGTGGTGGGATTGGTGTTTGACTATGATCTGCAATGAACTATCGGGAAATACTTCATGGAAATGAAATATAATAAAATGCAAAAATAAGAGACAAAATTATACGTAAAATTAAATGATTTGATATCCCAACGGAGACAGAGAATAAGATGGAATGTTCCTGTCGCAGAGGCGGGGGTGGGTGGGGCAGAAAGAGGTAGGGGTGGTGGGAGGGATACTGGGAACATTGGTGATCAAGAATGGGCACTGCTGGAGGGGTGGGACCTTGAACATTGTATGACTGAAACATAATCATAAAAGTTTGTAAGTATGTAACCGTTATCTCATGGTGATTCATTTTCAATATCAATTTCAGTAGTGTTTTGTATATTTGTTTGAAATGTCATGACTACCCTTAGAGGGACCACGTTGAATCTCTACAACATTTGGGGGAGTATTGCCACTTTTTAGATGCTAATCCTTTTGATCCATGAGCAGGGGATGTGTGTGCGTTTCCTCGTGTCCTCTTTCATTTCCTGAAGTAGAGTTTTGTAGTGTTTATGTTGTACAAGGGCCCATTAAGTCTTTGTTCAAGTCTATGGATGTTATTTGAGTTGGAAAACAGGTTATACCTTTTGAAAATCAAATCCTCGAAAGTATGGCCCTGCCAACAGTTGAACCTATACCTGCGGGGCAAGTGCGTCAGCAGCCTGATGCTGCCTTCAGACTTTCTGTCACAATCACAATCAGCCTGTTGTTCGTTGACTGCCTCGGATAGGCACCAGTAATGTCTCCTTTGTGCTAGCCCTGAGATTCTAAAAAGTCCCACATTCAGGGTTCTTTCAGGGTTAAGAGAACGAGACTTCCTGACACCCCAAAATTGCCACTGTGCCTTTGGCCAGATCCCAAAAAATTGGGACCAAGTTTATCAAGATATTCAATGGCGAAAAGTTATATTTGTGGGAGCTATTCCCACAAATCACCTCCGAATCAGCTATACTAGCTCATTGATCAGTCTTATTTCAGAGACCCATTAATAGATCTTGAAAGAGATCAAAAGCTACAGTTAATCTCGGACCTGTGGATGGCTGAACAGACTGGGGTAATTCGAGACGGGGAAGGTTGACCTGGGTTCCCCCGCCAGCAGAACCCCCGGCAGCCACTTGGTTCCACAATCCAAAATCCCTGCCACACGCCTGGCTTGACTCCACTGTCTCAGGACGGAACTCACCAAGATAGAATCTGCTGAAAAGTTTGGTGATTGGGTTTTGTAACTGAAATCTCCAGGCTTTCTAGGGGTCTGGATGGCCTACCGTCCTCCTCCTCCTGTACTTCTGGGGACCTCGGCAGTTACATACACACCCCAATTCTAGTTGAAAATTTAACCGTCCTGAAAAAATACCGAATGACCTGAACAAACATCATGACCTTTTAGCACCTGTATTGCAAACCATAATGCATAAAAGGTTACGAAGAGAGAGAGCAAGAAGGAAAGTGCGTCCCATAGAGGGATACTGGGAACATTGGTGGTCGAGAATGGGCACCGGGGCTCAGGGTTTTGGGATATTATGGTGTCGAAACAGGGGACATAGCTGATGGGAAATGTACACTGGTGGAGGGATGGGTGCTGGACCATTGTATGACTGAAACCCAATTATGTAAAGCTTTGTAATGGTCTACCTCATGGGTATCCAAGTTAAATTTTGTTTTAAATTCATTTTTTTCATTTTCATTTCATCATCCTGTTAATCGTCGATTGCCTCGAGCAGGCCCCAGTAACGTCTCTTTCATCCTAGCCCTGAGATTATATTCACGACTCTTTAGGAGAATGAGACCCATCATTGTTACTGGTATTTGGCATATTTGGTACGCCACGGGGAGTTTGCCAGACTCTGCCCTGTGGGCAGGCTACATTCGATAGCCTGCAAGTTTGTCCAAAGTTGGAATGAGATAATAAGATGTCATAAAAAAAAAGGTTTGATAAGATGTTTTAAATAAGTACTGTAAAATAACAGAATGGGAGACTAACCTCCAAGGGTAATAGAGGTAAGGACCAGGAGGATCACTCCATGGCTTGGAAGCCGGCCTCACATGCTGGGGGAAAAGACAGCTCTGATAGAGAAGGAATCACCAAGTAAAAGATGCTTAGAGGGTCCGCTCGGGATAGGAGATGCCTGTAGAAGGTAGACTATAGACCGAAGATGATGGCCACTTAATGCCTGCATTGCAAAGCACAAGACCCAATGAGAAGGAGAGAGATTAAAAGAGATTGTGCATGCAACAGAGGCAGGGTGGGGTGGTGGGAGGGATACTGGGATCATTGGTGGTGGAGAGTGGGCACTGGTGGAGGGATGGGTACTCGACCATTGTATAAATGAAACGTTAGCACAAAAGTTTGTAAGTATGTAACTGTACCTCATGGTGATTCATTTAAACAACAACAACAACAACAAAAAGGATTATGAAGTTCATAATCAATTGAATCAATTAGTCAATGGTTGAATCCGCCTTCGATTCCTCCGCCCCTAGTGGAAAGCCCGGCATGCTACCTAGAGCATCTCGCCGGTATGGAAATGCCTGACAAGCTACCTGTGATGTATTTGATATGCCAAACAGTACCAAAAAGTCTCACAATGTTACTGGCCCGCTCAATCAAATCAATGAACAAAGGGAAGACAGTGACAGTGACTCCTACAGTAAAAAATAATAATCATAAAAACAGAAAAGAAAAGAAAAGAAAAGAAAAGAAAAGAAAAGATAAGAAAAGAAAATCCTCCTCTGCTCCTTAAATGGCTGGAAGAGAATAAATGAGAGTTATGCAAAAGATGTTGCTGTTTCTTCTTTCCCCTGAAATACTGCAAAGTCTAAGGGCATAGCCAGCTGTAGAAGGAGCAACCACGCAACCCCCCTTTGGTACCATGAATCACACACGGCAGGACGGCCGATATACTGATTCCCTGGCATCGAGATTTCTAACTGACCCCATCACTTTCAACTTGCTTGCATTTCTACCATGAACATCTCGCTGAGATATAGATTAGTTCTTTATCATCCCTGCCTGAATCCCCTCTCGACGAAAAGTATCTTAGTGTCGGAGAATGTTTGGCCATCTGTTCACAGATATGATTATCCTAATGTAATGATGAAAGAGAAATCGAAAAGTTCTACATGGAGCTAGAGAAGTTCTATAAAGAAGACCACACCTTCTACAAGATCATTGTGGGTGATTTTAATGCCAAGATAGGACCGAGAAGATCAGCTGAAGAACTTCACATCGGAACCCATGGCCTAGAATGGAACGAACAGGGTGAGAGACTGTCTGAGTTCATCATGTCGACCAAGACCATTCATGGTAACTCACAGTTCCAGAAGGCAGAATCTAAACGATGGACATGGGAGTCTCCCGGTGGACGATTCCACAACGAAATAGACCACATCATATTCAATCGACGGTTTTGCCTGACTGATGTCGCTGTTGTCCCAAAATTTCGAACAGGATCGGACCACCGTCTCCTTCGTGCAAAATTCTACTTCACAGAGCGGGGAGAAAGGGCTGCAAAGTTCAAAAAGAGAACTCCCAGAACGACCACCAACTGGGAACTCTTTGGTACTATTGCGGCAACATGGGAAGATGCCATTGTTGACAACATTGACGAGGAATATGATCGACTGGTTCAGCACCTCCATGAATGTGCGAGGAACGCCAAGAGAGAGATAGCCACAAAAAGTCGCCTATCTTCGAAAACTCTTGAGCTAATTCGCCAGCGTGGTTTGGCGCATGCCTCAGGCAACCGCAAGCTAACGTCCGAGCTCGCAAAGCAGTGCAGAGATGCGATCAAGGAAGACCTCAAAGAGAGAAGAGCAGAAGTACTGGTAGATGCGGCAGAAGCCAGGAAAAGTATTCGTAACGCCCGCCTGTCCTTCGCCAACTATAAGACCAAGATGACTGCCCTCCGACGTCCTGATGGATCCATCACATCCTCCAGAACGGCAATGGAGAAGATTATCCATGACTTCTACTCAAATCTCTTCGATAGCCATGTCCACTTGCCAACATACCAAATTCCACAGGATGGGTATGTCGTTCCCAACGTTCTCCCTTCCGAAATCCGACACGCCATTTCGTCAGTAAAGAAGCAAACAGCACCCGGCCCAGACAAGGTCAGACCTGAACACCTGAAGAACCTGCCGTCAGTACTCATCAATACACTGGCTCGGCTCTTCACTCGCTACCTGTCTGAATGCAAGGTTCCATCTCAATGGAAAACCAGCAGGACCGTACTACTGTTCAAGAAGGGAGACATCCATGACATTGGCAACTATCGCCCGATCTGCCTATTGTCTGTCATCTACAAGTTGTTCACTCGAGTCATCCTGAATAGGATTGGCAGAACACTAGATGAAGGACAACCATGTGAGCAAGCAGGGTTCCGCAAAGGATTCAGCACCATCGACCATATCCACACGATAACCAAGCTCATTGAGGTTTCTCGGGAGTTCAAGATGCCGCTCTGCTTAACGTTCATTGATTTAAAGAAGGCCTTTGATTCTGTTGAGACGGAAGCGGTCATTGAAGCCCTAGCCAATCAGGGCATTCAAGCCCAATACATCAGGATCCTCCGTGAGCTATATTGCGGATTCACTACCAGGATCTCACCATTCTACAAAGAAGTGATCGTTGATGTCAAGAGAGGGGTGCGGCAGGGTGATACCATTTCACCAAAACTCTTCAGTGCCACCCTCGAGAACATCATGCGACGACTGGAATGGGAAGGAATGGGAGTGAAGATAGATGGTCGGCAACTACACCACCTCCGCTTTGCTGATGACATTGTTTTAATAACACCAAACATCAGCCAAGCGGCACAAATGCTGGCCGACTTTGACCGTGAGTGTGGAAAGGTAGGACTACAGCTGAATCTTACGAAGACAATGTTTATGAGAAACAGCCTTGTTCCTGACGCCCCATTCGCTCTCAATGGAACGACCATCTCCGAATGCAACAGCTATGTGTACCTAGGTCGAGAGGTCAACATGACAAATGACCTGGCACCCGAGCTGCGCAGGAGGAAGAGAGCGGCTTGGAACGCCTTCAAGAACGTCGAAGAAATAGCTAAGAGGACGAAGAACCTCCGGCTCCGGGCACATCTCTTTGATTCCACTGTTCTTCCTGCATTAACATATGCCTCAGAGACCTGGGCCCTACGCAAACAAGATGAGAACGCCATTCAGGTCTCCCAAAGAAGAATAGAAAGAGCTATGCTTGGAATATCACGTTTCACTCAAATGAGAGAACGAATCCGGAGTTCTGACATCCGTCGACGATCAAGGATCAGGGACGCTGTCTCATTTGCCAAGGTGTCGAAAATCAGATGGGCTGGTCACGTAATGAGATTTAAAGACAACCGTTGGACTAGAGCTGTTACTGGTTGGATTCCACGGGATGTCAAGAGACCGCGTGGCCGCCCACCTACCAGATGGTCAGACTTCTTTGTCAAGATCATGAACGATCGGTTTGAGGCCCTCCATGTTCCCGGAGTGAAGAGATGCCATTGGGCTACACTAGCACGCGACAGGGACAAATGGAGACGTTACTGGCGCCCGCTCGAGCAAATCGACGACTAACGGGAAGTTAAGTGATTAAGTGATTAATGTAAAGAGGAAAAGAAATCATTCAAATGACGTTGTTCAGAAACTTACCTGGTATGAGAGATATATTCTATGCCTTTAAGCAGTTAGACAAATTTACAGGGAAATATGAACTTTGCCTCTATGGAGAAATCAATTCCTTGGACAAGACCACGGAAGGACTGAAATATTTAAGCCATGTTGGTGAATACATTTCTTTGACAGGGTAAATCATATAGCAATTTTTTTCCACACGGAGTCTGAAAATCACTTCTAAATGCACTTCTGAGTCATCATATGGAGTATAATATTTTGTATGCATTGCATCTTGATAACATTTCCCTCTCTGTCACATAGCATTTCTATCACCAGTCGATTCATTCAGAAAATCTGTGCCGATTGGCATCATTGTTTTAAACTGACAAAGTGAATGTCGACATTCATTGAATTTGTGCTGGAATGAGCTATTATGAATGAAGCAAAAAGGAACCACATAGAAGTCCTCTAATCATGATGGGACTTAAGAGATCATTGCTGTCCTCCCGTTGTTCATTGATTTGCTCGAGCGGGTACCAGTCACGTGTCCATGGTGAGACTTGTTGTGACTGTTTTTGCCATTTCGAACATGTCACGGGGAGCTTGCCAGGCTCTGCCGTGTGGGCAGGATACTCTCGGTAGCTTGCCGGGCTCTCTGAGAGGGGCAGAGGAATCGAACCCGGGTCGGCCCCATGCAAGGTAAATGTCCTACTCGTGTGCTATCTCTCCAGCCCAAGGTATCATCAAACATTTAAAATAATCCTCACCTATTAACGTTTTTAAGAGTTGAACCTGAGGATTTGAGGAAGTAATACAGGCATTGCAAGGATTGTCTTCTGCATGACTGAGCTTGGTTCCACCTCTGGCATGGGCTTTTGCTTCCTGGACCTCCTTCAGGAGAGATCCCTGGACACAGAGACAGAAGTAGACCCTGAGCATCACCAGGTATGACCCAAACTCTGCTTCCCTCCTCCCAATGAAAAATGATTGAGGGGGCTGGAGCAATAGCACAGCGGGTAGGGTAGGACGTTTGCCTTGCACGCGGCCAACCCGGGTTCGATTCCCAGCATCCCATATGGTCCCGTGAGCACTGCCAGGGGTGATTCCTGAGTGCAGAGCCAGGAGTAACCTCTGTGCATCACTGGGTGTGACCCAAAAAGGAAAAAAAAGAAAAATGATTGAGTTCTATTTGAAGTGCATTTTATCATTTTTTTTACATTGTTCAAATATTTACCTATTATTGAATCACCCTGTGATACACAGCTAGAAAGCTGTTTATGGTTGGATTTCAGTCATAAAATGATTCAGCATGCATCCCTTCACCAGGGCACATTTCCCACCACCAATGTCACCAGTTTCCCTCCCATACTCTCAACTAACCTGCCTCTATGGCAGGCACTTTTCTTCTCTCTCCCCACCTCTATAACTCTCTCTTTTCCTCTCTCTCTCTCTCCTCTCTCTCTCTCTCTCTCTTTGTATCTCTCCTTTGGGGCATTATGGTTTGCATGTTGATTTTCAGACACATCATCACTGTCACTGTCACTGTCCTCCCGTTTTTCATCAATTTGCTCGAGCAGACCCAGTAACATTTCCATAGTGAGACTTGATGTGACTGTGTTTGGCATATCGAATACGTCATGGGTAGCTTGCCAGGCTTTGCCGTGTGGGCGAGATACTCTCAGTAACTTGCCAGGCTCTACAAGAGGGACAGAGGAATCAAACCTGGGTCAGCCAGGTTGGCTGTGTGCAAGGCAAATGCCCTACCCGCTGTGCTATCGCTCCAACCCAGACATATCATTTTAGGAGAAAAATAATGGAGAAGTTCAAGTAGATAGCTAGAGAACTGATATATTAATAGTGGTAAATGGTAATTACTGAGAGTATCTCACCCGCATGGTAGAGCCTGGCATATTTGATATACCAAAAACAGTAACAACAAGTCTCACAATGGAGACGTTACTGGTGCCCACTGGAGCAAATCCATGAACAACGGGAGGACAGTGCTATAGTGCATTGGTAAATGGAAACATATAAAATGCTTTAAATAAATTAAAAATGCCCCAACAGAGTTTAAAGAAGGTAAGGCGATATAGGATAACCTTTCAGTACCTCTACTGCAAACCATAAGGACTAAATGGAAGAGACGCAGAGATTGGCAGACAGACAGGCAGAAGAAAAATGTCTGCCATAGAGGCAGGCTGGGCGGCGGGGGGAGGAGTTGCAGGAGAGAGACTGGGGACATTGGTGGCAGGAAATGTACACTGATGGAGGGATGGGTATTGGAACATTGAATGACCAAAACCCATAAACAACTTTGAAACTGTGTAAGCTCCCTGTGATTCCATTAAGAATAGCACTCCATCGTGAGACCTGTTGTTACTGTGTTTGGCATATCGACTACATCATGGGTAGCTTGCCAGGCTTTGCTGTGTGGGCAAGATACTCTCGGTAGCTTACCGGGCTCTCCGAGAGAGGCAGAAGAATCGAACTCGGGTCGGCTGCATGGGCCGCGTGCAGGCAAACGCCCTACCCGCTGTGCTATCACTCCAGCCCCATTAAGAATAAATAAAAATATTTATTTTCTATTTTCCCCAGATTTATCATTCACATATCATTTGGGAAGCAATTTAATGAACATCGTATCTTCTCTGATTCCATAAATTATCTTTTCTACACGTCTGCTATTTAGAAATTGTTAGGCACTGGAGAAAGAAGACTGATTCATGCAGTGAAGAGGGATTAATTCAGAGGAAGCGTCGCTATTTCTTTAGAGTCAGTAGTTATCAAGCATGAATCGATATCACAGTTGGTCAACTGTTGGGAGCAGCGAGATGCTAAAGTGACCTATGTACCACTTTTACTCTGATTGCTGAAAGAATTATCAGTAGATGCTGTGACACTCCACCGTGTAGCAAAAACCAAATCAAAATCAGGAATGAAAGCCCTTGTTAGAAACAGGTAAAGCGTACTAGTCCCCAACCTCTTGCTATACAACATTTTTCTGCTCTATGAGACCTTCAAATCTCAATGCAAAAATCATTCCAGTGGCAGGGTCAAAGTTCAGAGTAGAGCAAGCATGTCAAGGCTGGTGGAAATAAAATATTTAAGAGAATAAATCATGGTTTTTTCTTCCTGAGGTATAAATTGGACTTCTAAATGGAACCAAAATAGTATTTGGTAAAGTGCCAATGATGTGTGTTTCTGTTCCCTTGCCCTGGAAGACACGGAGACGCATGCTGTATGACTTCATCCCTTTGTGTGTCTGCGTTTGGTGTGCAAATCGGTGAGTCTGTGTGCATTTGGTGCATGTGTTTGGTATGGTGACATGGTGGGCATGTTTGGGAAGGCTGAGAAGGTAGAGGATCTGCTATGAAAGATAGGAAGTAAAGTTCTAACCTCAACTTGGCCAGGTGGGGTTATGTTCGGATAAGGATCTAGAAACATCACACACTACACAGAAATGTAAGGCAGCAGGAAGACGAAAAATCGTTCCCTCATGCCATTCCATTGAGTGTACGTTTAGGCCACATGTCTTGAAACATTTTTTTTCCCTCCCATTGATCATCGATTTGCTCGAGCGGGCCCAGTAACGTCTCCATTGGAGACTTTGTTGTTACTGTGTCTGGCATATTGAATACGTCAGGGGAGCTTGCCAGGCTCTGCTGTGCGGGCGAGATACTCTCGGCAGCTTGCCGGGCTCTCCGAGAGGGGCGGAGGAATCGAACTCAGGTCGGCCATGTTGGCTGAGTGCAAGGCAAACGCCTTACCGCTGTGCATGCAAAGTGAAAGAGAAATTCTCGAAAGTCCTTTACTTAATGTAGAAATGCAATCGGCCACCATCGAGTTTTCCTTCAAGAGATAGTACCTTTTCTTTTCTTTTTTGTAAACATTCTTTTTTTTTTTCTTTTCAGGCGATGCACAGGGATTGCTCCTAGCTCTGAACTCCTAACTCTGAATTACTCCTGCTGGTGTTGGGGACTATAAAACCCAGAGACTATAAAACTATAAAACCCAGCTCCCGGAAGCGCGCAGCCGCATTTGCGGCCGCGCAACATCTTATCATCTCATTCCTACTTTGGACAAACCGGCAGGCTACCGAATGTAACCTGCTCACACGGCAGAGTCTGGCAAACTCCCTGTGGCGTACCCAATATGCCAAATACCAGTAACAATGAAGGGTCTCATTCTCCTAGCTCTGAGAGAGCCTTGAATATGGCACTTTTTAAAAAATCTCAAGACTAGGACGAAGGAGACGTTACTGGGGACTGCTCGAGGCAATCGATGAATAACAGGATGGTCGTGATCATGATCGAGTGTTGAGGGATCTTATGGGATGCTGGGAATTGAACCCAGGTTTCGACTCATGCAAGGCAAACACCCTCCCCGCTGTGCTATTGTTCCAGCCCATATTACCTTTTCTGAGGTGGGTGAAATAGATAAAAAGGGTTCGAGGGCGGTGTTTAACGGAACAATACTGAGTTTGAGTCTCTGCACCATGTGGTCCCTTGAGTACCACCAAGATTAAGCTTCCGCTGCTCAAATCTGAGCATCAACTGGGCATGGCCCAAAAACGGAATTAAAAAGAAGTACTGCTTCCTGAAAATTTCACTAGTGAATTCTTCCCAACATGCCACCCCCCCCAAAAAAAAAGAAAAATTCAAAGTCTGAAGGATGATGAAGAGAGACTCATTTGCTATTCATTTTGTCTGCTCAATATGATCTGATGTGTCATATTGACAAATACCACCATAAATCCGGGAACATACACACGTATAGTACAGTTCTTTCTCGTCTGCTTACTCCTCCGTGTGCCTAGTAAAAGATTCATGTAAATTGTACATCCTATACAGGTACATTTTCATAAATATACAAGCATACGAGGTGCCAGAGCAATAGTACAGAGGTTAGGGTGTTTAACTGGCATGTGGTTGGTCAGGGTTTGATCCCCCAGCATCCTATATGCTCAATGAGCACTGCCAAGGAGTACATTCTGGACTGCAGAACCTGGAGTGACACCTGAATATCGCCTGCTGTAATCCAAGAAGGTATATGTATCACTCGTATACCTTGTCATCCTGTTGCTCATCGATTTGCTTGAGCAGACGCCAGTAACGTCTCCATTCATCCCTGTGGCATGCTAGTGTAGCCCAAAGGCATCTGGGCAGGAACACAAAGAGCCTCAAACCATTTATTTGGGGTCTTGATGAAGAAGTTCGATCATCGTATAGGTGGGCGGCCAGGCGTTCTTTCGACATCCCGTGGAATCCAGTCGGTAATGGCTCTAGTTCAGCGGTCATCTCCAAATCGCATTACGTGTCTGGCCCATCTGATTTTCAATGCTTTGGCATATGAGGCAGCGTCCCTGATCCTGGAGAGAAGTGAGATTCCGTCTCTCACTTGTCTGTGTGTGTGTGTGTGTGTGTGTGTGTGTGTGTGTGTGTGTGTGTGTAAACTGAATAAACTGGAGTGCATTTGAGGGGAGTAGTGTTAAGGGGAAACACACCCAGAAATGCTCAGGGTGGACTCCCTGGTTCTGTGCTCTGGGATAACTCCTGGTGGTGCTCAGAGGACCCTATATTGTGCTGGAGATTGAAACTGCATCAGCCAAATACAAGGCAACTGCCGGACCCACTGTGCTCTCTCTCCAGTCAAGAACCCTACAAAAACACTTCGTGTCAACCAGCCTCACTGCCCTGCGTGTCCTTTCCACGTGTTATTCTTTCACTTTTTGTGCTGACTTTGTTTAAAAAGAAACACTACTGGGGCTGGAGTGATAGCACGGCGGGGAGGGCGTTTGCCTTGCATGCGGTCGACCTGGGTTCGATTCCCAGCATCCCATAGGGTCCCCCAAGCACCGCCAGAAGTCATTCCTGAGTGCAGAGCCAGGAGGAACCCCTGAGGATCGCCGGGTGTGACCCAAAAAGAAAAAATATAAATAAAAAGAAACACGACGCTGTGCCAATAGTGCTTTGTTGGATCGGAGTTGGGTGCATTGTATATTTCTGTCTGAGTCCCCACTCCCCCAACTTAGAAGAGTTAGTTGCCCATCACTGGTGAGTGTTTATGTGTGTCGACTTTCCCCAGATACCCAACTGGCTGTGCCTGATGCTGTTATCCGCGTCTCTTTATGAGCACAGATCGAATAGGGTCTGCCTGGGTGATGCTCTCACAGTCCTGATAACCCCAGCCTCTTTGCTTTTTATTCTATTATTATTATTATTATTTATTTTGGTTTTGGGGTTAAGCCTGGCGATGCACAGGGGTTACTCTTGGCTCATGCGATCAGGAATTACTCCTGGCAGTGCTCCGGGGACCGATTGGGATGCTGGGAATTGAACCCGGGTCGGCCGCGTGCAAGGCAAACGCCCTCCCCGCTGTGCTATCGCTCCAACCCCCTGTCCCCCACTTCCAGAATCATTCTGACCTCACAGGTGCAAGGTCAATATTTAGGAACAAAGACCAAAATCTGGGCAGTGGGAACGTTAGTGAAGGAGCTTTCTAGAAGGTGCCTGCTTGGGTCAGTCAAGTCAACGGTGCCTGATCAGTTCCGGTGACTCACACCGCAGTGCAAGAAAAGAAAAATAAAAATCATCCGAGCCTGCAAAGAGAACAGCAGCGTGATCCTGAACCGACTGTGACTGTGTGTGTGTTTGCAATCGACCTGAGTGGAACTCGCCCCAACAAACCCTGGTGGGGTGTGAGGATGTCAGGAAATACATTTCTCTTGGATGGACAGTAAATATTTGGACAGAGGATTGTGTCCAGAGGCAGATGGACTGGAATATCAGCAGAGGAACAGAATCCCCATCATCGTTTACTGAAGCAAACAAGCCCAGGTGGGATGGAAAACACACAGCGAGGAAAAAAATTCCGGTGCACAAACAGAAACCCAGAGGCAGACAGTGGGGATGAGAAGAACATATGCTTGCTTCACTCTCACTCACTCTTCCTCTCTCCTCTCTTTCTCCATCTCTTCCTCTCTCCTCTCTTTCTCCCTCTCCCTCTCCCTCTTACCCTCTCTTCCTCTTTCCCTCCCTCCCTCCCTCTCTCTCTTTTTCTCATTTCTCCCTCTCCTTTTCCCGTTCTCTCATCCCCTCCGTCCCTCTCTCGTTCTCTCTTGCTTTCTCTCTCTTCCTCTCCTTTCTCCTCTCTCTCCCTCTTCCCCTCCCTCCCTATCTCTTTCTCTCTCCCTCTCTTTCACTCTTTCTCCCTCTCCCTTTCTCCTCCCTCTCTTTTCCTCCCTCTCTCCCCCTCTCTCCTCTCTCCTTCCCTCTCTCCCTTTCTCACTCCCTATCACCTTCTCCCTCCCTCCCCCTTCTTACCCTCTCTCTCCCTGGCTCTCTCTCTGTCTCACTCTCCCTCCCTCCCTCCCTCCCTCTCTCTCTCCCTGTCTCTGGAAATTGGCCTCGGCTGGTCTTCTAAGACTTCACCTAGTGCCTATGTCATTTGATCGTTGTGTAATTGAAGCCCAAGCACAAAAATTTGTAAGTCTACAACTGTACCTCATATGTCTCACTAATAAAAAAAAAATACATGTGACGTTTCTAGGAGCAGGAATAAAAACTCCGGGATTGCTGTTGTCTCTGGTCTCTCCACATAGAGAGATGATGATCAAAGCAAGGTATTTGGTTCTTCCCTCTTAGTTTCTCAACCTCTGGGTGTGCCTCCTCTGCATTCTCTCCCCGCAACCCCACCAAGCAGAGTGTTTTCAATCAACCTGATCTCTAATGGGAGGCAGGTGACCTGGTCTAGGTGGGACTAATGCCACGGAGGTGCCTTGCAGGGGAGTTTACATGGACCACCAGGGCATTTCCCCCTCAACAGGGGGGAGAGCACTTGTTCCCTGGGCACCTCTTTGCAGCTGGGCTCCTCCCCACAGAATGCCCAGAAGTTGTTCTGCCTTTTTTTGGATACTCCTGTGTGCCTGTTGGAATCAATATGAGTGTCTCTTCCTCCCTCCCTCCCTCCCTCCCTCCCTCCCTCCCTCCCTCCCTCCCTCCCTTCCTCCCTCCCTTCTTTCTTTCCTACTTCCCTCCTTTCTTCCCTCCATCCCTCTTTTGTTCCTTTATTTCTTCGTTCGTTTGTTCCTTCCTTCCCTCCTTCCTTCCCTACTTCCCTCCTTCCTTCCCTTTCTCCTTCCCTCCCTCCCTCCCTCCCTTCCTTCTTCTCTCCCTCTCTCCCTTCCTCACTCCCTCCCTCACTCCCTCTTTCCTTCCTTCCTTCCTTCCTTCCTTTCTTCTTTGTTCCTTCCTCCCTTCTTTCTCCTCCCTCTCACTCCTTCTCTATTCCTTTCCTTTTCTTTCTTTCTTTCTTTCTTTCTTTCATTCCTTCATTTCTCCCTCTTTCTCTCTCTTTTTGTCTCTCTCTATCCCTTCCTCGCTTCCTTTCTTCCACCTTTCCTTTCTTCTTTCTTCCTTTCTTCCCTCTCCCTCTCTCCCTCCTTCCCTCCCTCCCTCCCTCCATCCCTTTTGTCCTTCCTTCCTTCTTTCTTCCTTTCCTCCCTTTTGTCCTTCCTTCCTTCCTTCTTTCTTCCTTTCCTCCCTTTTGTCCTTCCTTCCTTCATTCTTTCTTTCTTTCTTCTTTCTTTGTTCCTTCCCTCCCTCCCTCCCTCCTTCCTTCCTTCCTTCCTTCTTTCTTTCTTTCTTTCTTTCTTTCTTTTTTCTTTGTTCCTTCCCTCCCTCCCTCCCTCCCTCCTTCCTTCCTTCCTTCCTTCCTTCCTTCCTTCCTTCCTTCCTTCCTTTCCCTCCCTCCGTGCCTCCCTCCCTCCTTCCCTCCCTCCGTGCCTCCCTCCCTCCCTCCTTCCCTTCCTTCCTTCCTTCCTTCCTTCCTTCCTTCCTTTCCCCCTTTTCTTTCTCTTTCCTCTCTCTCTTTTTTGACTTACCATAATTTACAGCACCAGGTATGTTTACAAGTGCAACATTGCATCTCTTTTAAAAGTCAACTACCACACCATGCCCACCTGTAGAATTGGGTAGCCCTTCACAAGACTCCAAAATGTTGCTACTGAATCTCTGTTTTCTACTCCCCCTCCCCCCAAAAAAAATACAGACTGTGCAACTTGGTGAGGATTACCTGAATCCTGAGTGATGGGCATGGGCACTTTCTGAACTGCATCCTTTCTTGATGTTCACCTACGAGTGACAGCACCTAATCCTGTTTAGATGTTGAAGGAATTCCACCTCCGGGCTGTGGGAAGGGGCATCTCTCGTTGCTGGGTTTGGTTAAATAGCTGAGAATGAGTCTGTTGTAGAGACAGAGAACGTCTTGTGCTACTTGTCCGACGTCAGGCCTGTATGGTGCTTTCGTGACTAGGTTTTACAGTCTGTCTTGGTGCCGTGAATTAGGCTATAGAAATCCTCAAGGAGCCCTAGGCGATGCCTGGGAGAACATCCTCAACAGGGAATCAGGTTTTCTCTATTTTCCTAATTTTTGTTTATTTTATTTGTGTTTGGGAGAGGGCACCTGCCCAATAGTGCTGAGGGTTTGCATTATTCTTGCTTCTGCCCCCAGGGATAATGCCTGGTGTGGTCTGGGGGCCATCCATGGTGTCAGAGATAGGGGCTAGCCGGTCACGTGCAAGACAGGCCCTCTATATGCTGGACACAGTCTCCAGCTCTGTTCTCCTAATGGTTTTTCAATTTATTTTTTTTTAAACTGAGTCATCATGAGACACACAGTTACAAAGCTGTTCGTGGTTGAGTTTCAGTCCTCCAGTGTTCCAACACTCACCCTTCCACCAGGGCACATTTCCTACCACCAGTGTCCCCGGGTTCCCTCCCACCTCTAGCCTGCCCTTATGACTCTTGGCAGGCATTTTCCTTCTCTCTCTTCCTCTGTCTTTCTTTCTCTCTCTCTCCATCTCTCTCCTCGTTTCCTTCTCTCTTTCTCTCTCGCTCTTTCTCTCTCTGTTTCTCCTCTCTTCCTCTCTCTGTTTCTCTCTCCCTCTCTCTCCCTCTCTCCCCCTCTCTCTTCCTCTCTCTCTTTCTCTCTCTCTTTCTCTTTCTTTTTCTCCCTCTCTTTCTCTCCCTCTCTGTCTCTCTGTATCTGTCTCTGTCTCTCTCTCTCTCTCTCTCTCTCTCTCTCTCTCTCTCTCTCTCTTTCCTTCTGACCACTGTGTTCTGCAACACAGACACTACATTTCTAACTTTATAAAATCCCCCTGGAGCGATAGCACAGCGGGTAGGGCGTCTGCCTTGCACGCGGCCAACATGGCCGACCCGAGTTCGATTCCTCCGCCCCTCTCGGAGAGCCCGGCAAGCTACCGAGAGTATTCGATATGCCAGACACAGTAACAACAAAGTCTCCAATGGAGACGTTACTGGGCCCGCTCGAGCAAATCGATGATCAACGGGAGGGCCTTTACTTTACTTTACTTTACTTTATAAAATCCCCCTAACATTTCACGAGGGTAACACATCACTTCCCTCTTCCAGCAACAGTGCACCCACGAGAGTTCACTTGGGTCCACAGAGTCAGAAATAAGCCCTGAGCATCTCCAGGTTTTTCCCCACTTACCCCCTCAAGGCAACTAAGCTAAGTTCCCCATCCTCCACCGCAGCCCAGCTAGGGAATCTCATGTGAATAGGCAGGCTTAGGTTGACTCCTTGGTCCCCAGGACTTCTGGGACAATGTAATTTTTTTTTCTTTTGGGCCACACCCGGCGATGCACAGGGGTTACTCCTGGCTCATGCACTCAGAAATTACTCCTGGCAGTTGTCAGGGGACCACATGGGTTGCTGGGAATCGAACCTGGGTCGGCCACATGCAAGGCAAATGCCCTACCTGCTGTGCTATCGCTCCAGCCCCTGGAACCATGTAGTCTTGAAAGCGTCCTTGGGAGGATTATAAATCATAGCACTTGGAGAGAAATAAGAGGGAGCAAGCTGTTCATTTTGAGAGTGAAAAGAAAACTGGCTCGTCAAGGTCGTGGCCCTAGAGCTGTGTGTTTGATTCTGGTTTCCCTGTTTTCTTCCACATTATCCTTTGGATTATCGCCGGCTCAAGACCGCAGCTTGAATTGGTTGCTGGAGGATGTCTCCCTCTTGGCCTTTACCTCCTGAGCATTATTTTGGCTATTTGTGATTTTTTTTTGGTCATTCTTAGACATTTATTTCATTTTTATTGATTTATTTCTTAATGAATCACCATGAGATACAGTTACAGACTTACAAACTTTCATGATTACATTTCAGCCAAACAATGGTCGAGTACCCATACCTCCACCAGTGCCCATTTTCCACCACCAATGATAGCACAGTGGTAGGGTGTTTGCCTTGCACGCAACCAGCCTGGCCGAGCCGGGTTTGATTCCTCCACCCCTCTCAGAGAGCCTGGCAAGCTACCGAGAGTATCTCGCATGCACGACAAAGCCTGGCAAGCTACCCGTGATGTATTCGTTATGCCAAACAGAGTAACAACAAGTCTCAAAATGGAGATGTTACTGGGCCCGGTCGAGTCAATCGATGAATAATGGGAGAACAGTGCGGTACAATGTCCCCATTATCCCTCTTGCTGCCCTCTATACCCCAGACCCTGACTCTGTGGCAGGCACATTTCCTCTTACTCCCTCTTCTTTTTGGTGTTGTGATTTGCAATTCAGGTAGTAAGTGGCCATCATGTTTGGTCCTTAGTCTACTTTCAGCATGCATCTCCCATCCCTACAATCCTTTGCTTGGTTCTCCTTTCTCTATCCCAGCTGCCTTTTCCCCCAACATGTGAGACCGGCTTCCTGGTCCTTATTATCCTTAGGTGTTAGTCTCCCATTATGTTACTTTATATTCCACAATTCCCAGGTCAGAGACCAGTCCCTACAAAAACAGGATGAGAATGCTATTTGGGTCTCCCAAAGAGGAATCGAAAGAGCTATGCTTGGAGTATCACGCTTCACTCAAGTGAGAGAAGGAATCTGGAGTTCCAACCTCCGTCGACGATCGAGAATCAGGGACGCTGTTTCGTTTGCCAAGGCGTCGAAAATCAGATGGGCTGGACAGGTAATGCGATTTGGAGATGACCGCTGGACTCGAGCCATTACTGACTGGATTCCATGGGATGTCAAAAGATTGCGTGGCCGCCCACCTATGAGATGGTCAGACTTCTTCGTCAAGATGCTGAGCGATCGGTTTGAGGCTCTTCGTGTTCCTAGAACGAGCAGATATCACTGGGATACACTAGCACGTGACAGGGAGAATGAAGATGTTACTGTTGCCCGCTCGAGCAAATCGATGAGTAACGGGACATCAAGTGATCAAGTGATATTCCACCAATGCGTGCAGTCCTTCTATGTCTGTCCTGCTCTCTCTGACTCATTTCACTTAGCAGGATACTCTCCATGTCCATCCACTTATATGCAAATTCCATGATTTCCTCTTTTCTAACAGTTACATAGTATTCCGTTGTGTAGATGTACCAAAGTTTCCTTCATCATTCATCTGTTCTTGGGCACTCGGGTTTTTTCCAGTCATTTTTAGACATTTAAAGACCTAATGTATTCCTGTAAGGAATGCTTTCATTGAATGGGACTTTATTTTATTTATTTTCTTAGTGTGGAGGATTTATACAGTGATTCTTTTTAAATTATTATCAATTATCAAACACTTATTATTATTATTATTATTATTATTTTAGTGTGCAGGCTTTTTGCTTTCCTACTCATCATGAGGCTGAAGACATAGTACAGGGAGTAAGGTTTTGCTTTGCATGTGGTCAAACCGGTTTGATGGGCAGGATCCCATCTGGTTCCCAACGACCACCAGGAGCTTGCCTGGAGTGCAGACCCAGGAAGAAGCCCTGAGTATCACCAGGTGTGGTCAAATAAAACAAACAAAAACAAACAAACAAAACACCACACACACACACACACACACACACACACACACACTCTTCTTTTTTAATAATGTAAGAGTACTGCTCTTTGTTCATCCATTGATTAAGCTGATTGAATTGGGCATGAACTCCACATTACTTTTTTTTTCCAATTGTATCACCATGAGAGTGACAAACTTTCATATTTGAGATTCAGCCATACAATGATGGAACCCCCATCCCTCCACCAGTGCACATTCCTCACCACCCACAACCCAATCCTCACTCTGCCTCTACGGCAGACAATTTCCCCAATACTCTCTCTCTAATTTGGGGTTATGTTTTGCTTGAAATTTCCCACCACCCTTCAAGCCTACTTGCCAGGGGCAGACACCCAACAATTTATTTTCCATTTCTCATTGAGTATGATGAGAGCTCGCATGGTCGTGATTGTAAATGTAACTTGTAGATGGTAAGTGGTTGGGTTCCAGAGACATCTCTGTAGGGCACTAATCCATTTGGGGATTCAACTGGGAGTCTCTGGGTCAGGGCTGTTGGTGCACTAAGATGGCACCCCAAAGGCAAATTGTGGGTGTGACAGCCAGTCTGCTGGGCGGGTGGGAACCCAGGGAGGGACAGCTCGGGTCCTCTGCTGCCATGCGGACTGGAGATTCAGTCCTGGAACCCACATACCTGGGCCTTGCTTGTGGAAGCTCTTGGTCACCGGGATTCCATCTGGAGTAGGCGGGGACACTGCACCTGCTCCATCTGGGGTGCCCCGGTGAAATTGGCTCAGTATGGGGTGTAGAGAGATCTCCAGCTCTGTGGTGTCTTCTGGAAGTTATTGCTCACATCCACACACTTAAGCATCTTATTGTTTGTAGGGGACCATCACCCTTCGATGCTAGGGGTTACTTGGGGTTACTCTTTCCTCTGAACGTTTTGTACTCAGGAATCACTCCTGAGAGTGCTCTAAAAACCAGTGAAGTGCCAGAGATTGAATGGAGGTTAAAACCACGTGGCAGGGAAGCATATAGTCTGCTGGACTCTCTCACCAGCCCCACTGTATCTTGTTCTTAAAAAAAAATCAGTGAGAATATACCCCATAGAGGCAAAAAAGTATAGTCAAAGTGACATCTGCACTTGTTTGTTCATTGCAGCACTGTTTACAATAGCTAGAATCTAGAAAAACCTGAGTGCCTTAGAACAGATGACTGGTTAAAGAAACTTTGGTACATCTACACAATGGAGTACTATGCAGCGGTTAGAAAAGATGAAGTCATGAAATTTACATACAAGTGGTACTACATGGAAAATATCACGCTAAGCGAAATGAGTCAGAAAGAGAGGGACAGACATAGAAAGATTACATTCATCTGGGGAACATAAAGTAACAAAATAAGAGACTAACACCCAAGAACAACTGTGATAAATACCAGATTGTTCACTCCAAGGCTTAGAGGCCAGCCGCACACTCTAGGAGTAAAGGCAGCTCAGATAGAGAAGGGAGCACCAAAAAAAGGGTGCTGGGAAGATCCGCCCAGGATGGGAGATGCATGCTGAAAGTAGTCTATAGACCAAACATGATTGCCACCCAATGTCTCTTCTGCAGACCACAGCACCCAAAAGAAGAGAGAGAACAAAAGGGAATGCCCTGCCACAGAAGCAGGGTGGGGTGTGGGGATGGGGGGTGGGAGGGCTACTGGGATCAGTGGTGGTGGAGGATGGGCGCTGGTGGAGGGATGGGTACTCGATCATTGTAGAACTGAAACCCAAGCACAACAAATTGTAAGTCTACAACTGTACCTCATGGTGTTTCACTAATAAAACAAAAACAATGGCAAGAAAAAAATCAGGATTGGAGAGATAGGACAGCAGGAAGGGTGTTTGCCTTGTGCATGGCCAATGTGGGTTCCATCTCCGGCATCTCATATGTTCCCCTGAGCACCGCCAGTAGTGATTTCTGAGTGCAGAGCCAGGAGGAACCCCTGAGCCACACTAGGTATGGCCCCCAAACCAAAATAAATAAACGAAATAAAATATCACTGAGCACAGGGCATTGATCCTTTCTGAAAAAGGAAGCCCGTGATGCACGGAAGAGATTGGATGGAAATTCCTTTGAGCCCAGCTGTCTTCAAAGGTCAGACTTGACACCAAACATGATAGTCAAGCTCGAGATTCCCCGGGGCTCTGTCAATCATCTGGAAATTTTCACTTCATGCACTAGCAAGCCAGGGGAAGACTATTGTTCATTCATTCCCACAGTAGGCAGAATTATGTGTTAGGGTTCGTGATTCGAACACAAGGCATCTGTAAGGAGTTCAAAGATTTTATTAAAGAGAGTTAGACAGAGGGGAGGAGGAGGGCGTGGGAGGGGGAGAGAGAGGGAGAGAAGGGAAGATAGGGGAGGGAGAAAGAGGGAGAGAGTGAGAGGAAGAGAGAGACAGAGAGAGACACAGAGTCAGTTATAGACTGACCAGCCATGGCTGCACCCCATAGAATAAGAGTCAGGATTTGACCCCCTTCTGACCACTGGGAAGGGTTTAAGTAGCCTAAAACCATATGGTATAGGGTTTGTGCTCAGTTCAACTGTCAGTTACCTTATGCATAGAAAATGCACCTACCACGTAAAATGGTTTGGTCCTTACAATCTGGAACCCATCTGCTCCGTGATTGGGGAAGCCAATGTAATGTTGAGGAGAAACTCAAAGAGAGCTGTTCACTTCTGTCAAAGTCTGCGAAATATTCAGATCTATAGAGAGCAAAGCAAACCACTTCTTGGGTCCTTTCAAAGTTGTCAGCAGGGGTTGGAGCGATGGCACAGCGGGTAGGGCATTTGCCTTGCAAGCGGCCAACCCGGGTTCAATTCCCAGCATCCCATAGGGTCTCCCAAGCACCACCAGGAGTAATTCCTGAGTGCAGAGCCAGGAGTCACCCCTGTGCATTGCTGGGTGTGACCGGAAAAGCAAAAAAGAAAAAGTCGTCATCAATTTACAGGTCATCCGCCTGACATTTGTCTACTTGCTGGGAAAGACATAAGCACATAAGTGACCCATTAGACAGTAAGAGATGTGAAAGAGCGAAGATCCGGACCTACTGCTTGTGTTCATCTCCTGTTCAGGAACTGGGCGTGTTCACGGAAGCTGTCACTGTATCACTGTCATCTCGTTGTTTGTTGATTTACTCGAGCGGGCACCAGTAACGTCTCTATTCGTCCCAGTCCTGAGATTTCAACAGCCTCTCCTTACTCATCTTTGCCAATCATTGGAGGCTCTTTCAGGGGCAGGGAAATGAGACCTGTTATCATTACTTAATCACTTAATCACTTAACTTCCCGTTAGTCGTCGATTTGCTCGAGCGGGCGCCAGTCACGTCTCCATTTGTCTCTGTCGCGTGCTAGTGTAGCCCAATGGCATCTGTTCGCTCTGGGATCATGAAGAGCCTCAAACCGATCATTCATGATCTTGATGAAGAAGTCTGACCCATCTGCCCATCTCGTAGGTGGGCGGCCACGCGGTCTTTTGACATCCCGTGGGATCCAGTCGGTAACAGCTCTAGTTCAGCGGTCGTCTTGAAATCTCATCACGTGAAATTTTCATTTCATTTCAATTCATCTTCCTGTTATTCGTCGAATGCCTCAAGCAGGCCCCAGTAACGTCTCTTTCATCCTAACCCTGAGATTATATTCAAGGCTCTTTAGGAGAATGAGACCCATCATTGTTACTGGTATTTGGCATATTTGGTACGTCACAGGGAGTTTGCCAGACTGTGCCCTGTGGGCAGGCTACATTTGATAGCCTGCAAGTTTGTCCAAAGTCGGTATGAGATGATAAGATGTCATAAAAGATGTCCTGATAAGATGTCGCGCGGCCGAGTCTTGGCCATTGATGGGATTACATGGCGCCAGGGGGCCAGGTGGTGGGTGTGACCCCCGCCTACTGGAATTTGGAGGATCTGGGTGGAGGATGCTCGACTCCAATCCGAGTAGGTTGGGAGATCTCGGTCCCGGAACCCGCGTGGATTTGTCCCTCTTCAGGTGTGCGGAGAGTGGTCTCAGCATGGTGGTGGCTGGTCCTGGAGGTCTTCAGCTGCCGGAGCCCTGGTCGGGGTGGGGAGGAAAGCTCAACCCGCTCCCCTCCAACGGGTCCCGGCGAGGAACAGCCAGGCGCGGGGGCAGACTGCACTGTTCTCGTCCGGGAGCTGGATTTTATAGTCTCTGAGTCTTGGCCGTTGGTGGGATTACACGGCGCCAGAAATCACATGACATTACTGGTTATCATTACTGGTTTTGGCATATCAAATACACCACGGGGAGCTTGCCAGGCTTTGCCGTGTGTGGGCGGGATACTCTCGTTAGCTTGCCGGGCTCTCCGAGAGGCATTTTGTATATTTATTTCTCACTAGGATTTGTTGCCTACTGTCTGAACTCCATCAAACATGGTGTGGTAATTATGGAAAATGGGTAGGAAGAGTCTTATGATACCACAAGGTCCAGAAGGCGGCTTGGAGTGTGGCGGTGGTTGGGTAGTGGAGGTCGACTACCAGGGCTGGGTCCCTTGGGGTGGGGAGGGCTCTCTCCCGCCCCACTCTGGGGTGCCCCGGGGGAAAACAGCCTGGCACAGAGTCCGGTGGCATGGTAATGGGGGCCTCATTTTCTACTCCCATCTGGGAGGAGCAGACGTGAGTTCACAGAAGCTGCACACAGTAAAATGCAGTGAACAGCCTGCTGTGGGGAAGGAAATAATAAAGGTTTGCTGCGGATAAAATCTTCACCTTAGATGAACGGATGATGGGCTGGGGTCTATTAGAAAATCTGAAATGTGAGGCAGTCGCCACGCCACTTGGAACTCTCACCTCTGGGGAAATTAAATAGTTCTTCCTGGGAGATTGCCGAGATTTGTCTCTGCAGGCTGTTCAGGCATAATTGATTCTGAGCCCAAGCCGAAGGACCCGAATGCCAACATGGACAATAAAGAGGCCCATTATTTAACATGGACAATAAAGAAATACCCCCGGTAAGAAATGAGCAAATAAAGACAACCGCTGGAATCTATGAAAGGAGACAGGGACGCATAAACCAAGAATCAGTAAAAGTCAAAGGTTATTCATTGGAAACCACAGGCTTTTCAACAAAAGGCTCTGGGGGGGTAGGGGAGAAATGGATATCTATATTAAAACAAAGAACTTCAGCCATAAGTCACCCCCAAGCTAACGTCAAGAAGTTCATTCACCTCTGTAAAAACCTAAAAGTTGGGAAAAGTTGTAACGAAAGGTGAGGCAATTATTTCTTATTTTAGACAACAGAGCTTGGTCCTTCAGGAAAGCAATAAATCAATAATCCGACCTTTATTAAAAAAATGAATATATTTGGGTCTCTCAACGACACTGTTTAGAGAATCCAAACTAAAGTCCCAGTGTGTTTGCCAATACTGACAAATCTAACTCAAAAAGGACGCTCAACCCTAATATTTCTAGGGAAACAAAAAAACAAGATTTGCTCAAAAGGAACACCCCCTCCTCCATCCTACTTGGTTTTGAATTGTGGAGTCAGTCAACTAGAACATACACATGGAAATAAAACCCTTTTTCTTTTCCACTCAGGAACGTCAACCAGCACTTGAGGCATCATTCATTCTTACCATCCTTGCCACCGGTATTTTTATTTTTTAAGGTAGAACCAGGGGCTGGAGCAATCGCACCACGGGTAGGGCGTTTGCCTTGCATGCAACCGACCCGGGTTCAATTCTTCCACCATTCTTGGAGAGCCCGGCAAGTTACCAAGAGTATCCTGCCTGCACGGCAGAGCGTGGCAAGCTCCCTGTGGCATATTTGATATGCCAAAAACAGCAACAACAAGTCTCACAATGGAGACGTTATTGGTGCCTGCTCAAGCAAATCGATGAACAGCGGGAGGACAGTGCTGCAATGACAGTGCTACAATACTAAGGTAGAACCTAGCATTTCATAAGATCTTCATTAAACTGTTGGAATTGAGAACTGAACATACGTAATAAACCTCCAAAAATAGATCCTGAAAGCTTGCCACCAGTCTTACACCAGCAAAGAGAAGGAGGAACGCAGGATAAGCACATCTCCCCACTCCTCTGGACTTATTACACCAAATATGAGCACGCACATGGGCTGGAGCGATAGCACAGCGGGTAGGGCGTTCGCCTTGCACGCAGCCAACATGGCCAACCCGAGTTCGATTCCTCCGCCCCTCTCGGAGAGCCCGGCAAGCTACCGAGAGTATTCGATATGCCAGACACAGTAACAACAAAGTCTCCAATGGAGACGTTACTGGGCCCGCTTGAGCAAATCGACGATCAACGGGAGGGCCTTTACCTTTTACCTTTATGAGCACACAGATAAAAGGATAACACGGGTGACGGACACGCAAAATCATACAGGGGCTTTCGCATCACAAATCCACTTCACAGTATCTACCCAAGAGAGAGGGCAAAACAGTCCTTTGTAAGGAGGCTTGACGAAATTCTTCCCATGGGTCAACCCTTAAGTGGATAAATGATGTTGGTACTAATGGTGTGCAGGGATCCGTGAGTATCTCTCTTATCAACGCACTCTAGAAAATGGTTAAAAATAGTGACAATAAACTAACTATGTGAGGAGCATGTCAAACACAGACTGTATTTTTATACCGATATAGACAGTACTAAGAGTCCGAATTCCATATTATCTCAGTAAGGAATTGGAATTGATTTTTAAGAATGGTTGAAAGGCATCATTTAACAGTATCAAAGAATTCAAGGATACTTTTAAAGAAGAGGGATTTCAGAATCAGACATCACAAGTTTTTCAGCAAGATTCAGTGTACAAGAAAAAAAGATTATAGAGATGGACTTATAAGGATTCTTTCCCTCCACACACATTTTTATGTAAACACCATGATACTGTGAATAAGTGAGTTGTAAGGACTGGAGAGATAGAATATATATGATCTTTACTGGGGTAAAGATTTCAAAACTATGTGTCTGTACCAAACTTTATCACCTACACACGTTGTCGTGTAGATTTGTTATTCACTTAGACGTTGTTAAAATTAAGCGATGCTTCCCAAATCCTCTTGCAGACAAGCTTATTGAGTTGAGCTCATTTCTACAACATCACCCACATGTCAATATTTTATGTTCCTAACTAGTGCCCACACATGGACTATTTTAGAATGATTACAGAAGTAATCATTCTGTTTAGGCTGGTGTGGCTGGGATACCAAGTTGTCTGATGGAGTGTTGTGTAGAGATTCCTTGTCCACAGACATCTAAGAGACTCTGGGAACCGTGTGGCCAGTTTGGGAGGCTGCCTCTAGTGACATGGGTTTCAGAACCAGGAACTATCCGGTGTGATGGACATCACAAGATTTTCAGTGATATTCCACACACACGCCAACAAAACAAACAAAATTCAAAATAAAACAAAAACAAGTAGACATGAACTTCTAAGGGATACCCCACTCACAATTTATATTTAGTTACCATGATTTATATGAATTACCTGACTCCATGCCAGGCTTTGGGATGGATGAGAGCCCTACCCCACAAGGGACCCAGCCCCTGCAGCCAACCTCCACTACCCAACTGTTGCCATGCTCCAGGGCGCTTTCCAGACACTCAGGTCGAGCATCACGCATGAATGAAGTCCCACGGAACCCAGATAATGTGGACACATTATAAGACGCTTCCTACCCATTTCCTACAATTACTGCACCATATCTGATGGGTAGGCAACAAATCATAGAGAAAAATAAACAAATATTTGCCTCTCGGAGAGCCCAGCAAGCTACCAAGAGTATCCCGCCCACACTGGTAGAGACTGGCAAGCTCCCCGTGGCATGTTCGAAATGCCAAAAACAGTAAAGACAGTAGGTCTCATTCCCCTGATCCTGAAAGAGCCTCCAGTCATTGGAAAAAGATGAGTAAGAAGAAGCAGCTAAAATCTCAGGGCTGGGACGAATAGAGACATTACTGGCACCCGCTTGAGTAATTTGCCGATTAACGGGATGACAGTGATACAGCGATTTATAATCATGCTCGTAATAGAGTTATAATGGCTGTAGAAACAGAGATGGTAAGATGTTTGATGTAAGATATTTGATGTGAGATGTTTGAAAGAGGTAAGATGTTTGCCTTGCACACGGCAGATTCTGACACAGAATGCGCGTGGTTACCTGAGCATCACCGGGAGTGATCCCTGTGTGCAGAGCGAGGAGTAAGCCCCAAGCACATGTATATCTGCTCAAAAAAAAAGAGAAAGATTTTAAGTCATAAAAAGTTCTGACTCCGCAATGACCAACAGTGAGTGTCAGCGTCCAACAAATTTCAACATTCTCTTCCACCACTTCATCCCACCTTCTTGGCAAACTGGAAAAGAGCAAAAGTTAATTCTTACCTTCAGGGTGACATGTGTAGGAGCATGCGAATTAATTGGATACAGGCATGGGAAGTAAGAGATGAGAATTTACTCATTGAAAATGCTATTTGAAAAAAACATATTAGGAGACTGACACCCAAGGACAGTAGAGTCGAGGGCCAGGAAGATTGCTCCATGGTTGGAAGCCTGCCTTGTGAGCTGGGGAAGAAGGCATCTGGGATGGAGAAGGGGTCACTGAGTCAGTGAGGGTTGGAGGGATCGCTAGGGATGGGAGGTGTGTGCTGAGAGCAGATCAAAGACCAAATGTGATCGGTATTGGATGTGTATTGATCTGTATTGATCTCAGTATCTGTATTGCAAACCATAGTGCCCCAAAGTAAAGAGAGAGTCTGGGGGAAATTGTCTGCCATGGAGGCAGGGGGAGGGGTGGGATGGGGGGATACTGGGGACATTGGTGTTGGGGAATGTGCACCGGTGGAGGCATGAGTGTTCCATCATTGTATGACTGAAACTCAAACAGGGAAGTTTTGTAACTGTAGCTCACAGTGATCCAATAAAAAATAAATGGATAAATAAATAAAAAATTATTTAAAAAAAGAAAATGTGCGAGACTCAAATATCTGAACACATTTCTACATTTTTTAAATTCACCTATCGATTCAGTTCCTCTGAGGAATGTGTTGATAACTGAGCTACGATATCAGTACCCTACTTCCTTGCCGTTAAGTCAGAAGGCAGCATCATTAGTTGGGGAAGGTGAGTGGAAGTATATCTCCTCGATGTTAGTCAGTTCAGCAGCTGAGATGCGTGCCTTGGAATGGTCACCCTCCTTGGGACGTAGGATAAAGAGAATATAATTACTCCTGACCTCGTAGGTATTTGATTTTTCTTCCCCACTTACTCTGATAGCTATACATCAGACCAATTAAGCTTCTGTTAGCCTGTCAGTGTTTTCCGTCCGATTCTACTGAATGTGCTCAAGACTTCCTCTGCAGAAGACTGGATGCCAGGCCAGAGATTTAAGCTGTGGTCTGCCGCATGCGAAGAAGGTGGCTTAACTCCTGTCTCTTGAGCCCATAAACTTCAATTATTATGAACATACAGAATGGTATCCAGAAGAAATCTGCCAGCCAGGATTATTATCAGATGCATGCAAAGCCCAGATCTTATGATTATCAGATCAGTTGGGTCATTACATCTTGTGCTAACAGTGCTATAAAAACTGCACAAATGAAGATTTGCTTCCTCAGACCCTCTCAACTTCTCCCAAGAGAGCGTGATAGATAACACCAAGGTGAAACTTTTGCTGCTGACTCTTATTCCTGGTGTAGTTTGGGCTGACCGGAAATCTCAGGTACCAGCATTAGGTGATCTGAATTGGAAACAGGAGGAAGGGGTGTGTGAGTGTGTGTTTCTGTGTTTGTGAGACACGCGTGTACAGATAGACATAGTGGAGATCTACATGTGAAAATGTGTCTTTCTTACTGTTTTATGCTCTCTGGAGCTCTAAGGCATAAAGGAGGATTGTCTTCCAGCTCTTTAAAATTTCTATCCTGTTTTTTTTTCCCCTTTTAATCAGTGAAAGTATCTGAAAAGCCAAAACCAGAGCTATGAGTTTGCATGATAAATGATGATGTTGTATTAGATGTTTCTAGGAATCTCTCTGTGACAAACTTCACATTTCTAAGTAGATCATCATTTCCTTGCCTATGATTGTGCTGGGTTGGGGTAGGTAGAGTCTTACATAGTCAGATTTTCTTCCTTGGAGCAGTGATTAAGTTGGTGAAACACAGAAAAGAGAATCGCTCACATTTCTGTGGGGAAGTTTTCAGGTCAAAGGAGTGTGGCACTCACACTTCTTTGGAGAGCGTTGCAAGTCACAGGAACCTGGTACACTTCTGTGAGGAATGTTTCAGCTCGGTGGAGTCTGGTTCTCACATCTGTGGGCAAACTGATCACATCACAGGAGTCTGGACTTCCCTGTATGTGGAAAATACTCTTCATCACAGGCGTCTTGCATTCAGATTTCTAAGGGGGAGCGCTTCAGGTGACAGGAGTCTGGGACTGACATTTCTGTGTGGACCTTTGTACGTCACAGGAATGTGGTGATCTCACTTCTGTGGGGAACACACCACACCACAGGAGTTTGGTCCTCACACTTCTGTGGGGAATGTTTCACATCACAGGAGTCTGGTACACTTCTGTGTGGAAATATTTTTGGTCCCAGGAGTCTGGTACCCACACTTACCCAGGGAAACGTTTCAGATCACAGGAGACTGATACATGTCTGTGGACAACACTTCACATCACAAGATTCTGGTACTCACACTTGTGTGAGGAATACCTCTTCTGACAGCAGTTTGGTACTCACGTTCCTGTGAGAAATGTTTTGGGTCAGAGGAATCTAGTACTCACAAGGCGACATTTCACATGACAGGAGTCTGCTACTCACACTTCTGTGGGGAATGTTTCACATCACAGGAGTCTGATACACTTCTGTGAGAAAATATTTTCGGTTCCAGGAGTCTGGTACTCACACTTACCTGGGGAAACGTTTCAGACCACAGGAGACTGATACTCACACTTCTGTGGGGAATGCTTTATATCACAGGATTCTGGTACTCACACCTGTGTGGAGGAACATCTCACCCGACGACAGTTTGGTACTCATACTTATGTGAGAAACGTTTCGGGTCAGAAGAATCTGGTACTCACAAGGTGACATTTCACATGACAGGAGTTTGGTACACTCACACTCCTCTGGGGAATGTTTCACATCACAGGATTTGTACCCACATTTCTGTGGGAAATGTTTCACATCACAGAAGTCTGATACACTTCTGTGGAAGATACTTTTGGTCCCATGAGTCTGGTACTCACATTTATTTGGGAAACATTTCAGATCACAGGAAACTGATACTCACACGTCTGTGGACAACAAGTCACATCACAAGATTCTAGTACTCACACTTGTGTGGAGGAACACCTCACCCGTCAGCAGTTTGATACTCACGCTTCTGTGAAAAACATGTCAGGTCAAAGGAATCTGGTACTCGAAAGGCAGCATTTCACATGACAGGAGTTTGCTACTCACACTTCTGTGGGAAATGTTTTACATTACAAGAGTCTGATACACTTCTGTGGAAAACGTTTTCAGTCCCAGGAGTCTGGTACTCACACTTACTCAGGGAAATGTTTCAGATCACAGGAGACTCATACTTACACTTCTTTGGACAACACTTCATATCACAGGATTCTGGTACGTATGTTTGTGTGGGAAACACCTCACCTGACAGAAGTTTGGTACTCATGCTTCTGTGAGAAACATTTTGGGTCAGAGGAATCTGGTACTCACAAGGCGACATTTCACGTGACAGGAGATTGCTACTCACACTTCTGTGGGGAATGTTTCACATCACAGGATTTTCACCCACATTTCTGTGGGAAATGTTTCACATCACAAAAGTCTGATACACTTCTGTGGAAAACATTCTTGGTCCTAGGAATCTGGTACTCACATTTATTTGGGAAACATTTCAGATCACAGGAAACTGATACTCACACGTCTGTGGACAACACTTCACATCGCAAGATTCTGGTACTCACACTTGTGTGGAGAAACACCTAACCTGACAGCAGTTTGGTACTCACGCTTCTGTGAGAAACGTTTCAGCTCTTGGGAATCTGGTACTCACACTTCTGTGGGGAAACTGTTCAGATCACAGGCGTCTGGGACTCACATTTCTGTGGAGGACACTCTTCATCACAGGCGTCTGCGACTCAAGTTTCTCTGGGAAAGTTTGAGAGTTCCAGGAACCTGGTGGTCTCACTTCTGTGGGGAATGTTTCACTTCACAGGATTGGGGCACCCACATTTCTGTGGGAAATGTTTCACATCACAGGAGTCTCATACACTTCTGTGGAAAACATTTTCGGTCCCAGGAGTCTGGTACTCACATTTATCTGGGAAACATGTCAGATCACAGGAGACTGATACTCACACTTCTGTGGGCAACATTTCACATTACAGGATTCTGATACTCACTACTCACACTTCTGTAGGAAAATTTTCAGGTCACAGGAATCTGTTACTCACATGGTAACATTTCAGATCTTAGGACTCTGATACTCACACTTCTGTGGGAAATGTTTCACAACGTAGGACTCTGATACTCACACTTCTGTGGGGCATGCTTCACAATGTAGGACTCTGATGCTCACACTTCTGTGGGCAATGTTTCACAACGTAAGACTCTGATACTCACATTTCTTTTGTTGTTCTTTTTATTTTATTTCTATAAAGTAGTTTACAATACTTGATTACCTTTAATATTCGAACACCAATCCCAGACCATGAAACCTTCCCACCACCATATTTCGGATGTTTCCATTCCAAATCCCAACCCCTGGCCCAAGGGAGAACCAAAATAATTTATTTTGTATTGCTATGAATAAACCACTGAAAATGGTCCAAAAAAAAACTTTCCTTAGAAAAGAGTGTGTGAAGATTGTTGTATTTCACTCAGGGGCCATTGAGCCTTTCTACTAAAAGATTACTAATATATTGTTAAGGGTTGAACCTTGTGTGCCTACATCTATGTACATATAGATATTTGTAAAAATATATTTCCCTCTAAGATTGGTTGCCTCCTACTTTAAACCCCATCAAATGTGGTGTGCGACTCCTGGGGTATGAGTTGTGTGTGATACTCACGTTTCTGTGGGAAATGTTTCACACCATAGTACTCTGATACTCACATTTCTGTGGGGAATGTTTCACATCACAGAACTCTGATACTCACACTCTTGTGGAGAATATGTCACATCACAGGACTCTGGTACTCACATTTCTGTGGGGAATGTTTCTCATCACAGGACTCTGATACTCCCACTTCTGTGAGGAATGTTTCACACACGGAACTCTGGTACTCACAGTTCTGTGGGGAATGTTTCATATCACAGGTCTCTGGTACTCAGATTTCTGTGAGGAATGTTTCCCATACAGAGTCCAGTAATACTTCTGTGAGGAAAGTTTCATATACAGGAATCTGATACACTTCTGTGGGGGAATATTTTACGTCACCAGTGACCACTTCCCTTCAAAAATAATCTGTTTTGCCCCAGCCCACCAGACTGCCTCTATAGCAGGTACTTATATACATTAATACATTTTATATACTTATCACAAAAAATCACAAATCATCCTGTTAGTCATCGATTGCCTCGAGCAGGCCCCAGTAATGTCTCCTTCATCCTAGCCCTGAGATTATATTCAAGGCTCTTTAGGAGAATGAGACCCATCATTGTTACTGGTATTTGGCATATTGGGTATGCCACGGGGAGTTTGCCAGACTCTGCCATGTGGGCAGGCTATATTCTATAGCCTGCCAGTTTGTCTAAGTAGGAATGAGATAATAAGATGTCATAATAAGATGTCGCATGGCCGCGAATGCAGACGCGCGGTTCCGGGAGCTGGTTTTTATAGTCTGAGTCTTGGCCGCTGATGGGATTACACGGCACCAGGGGGCCAGTTGGTAGGTGTGACCCCCGCCTACTGGAATTTGGAGGATCTGAGTGGAGGATGCTCGGCCCCAATCCGAGTAGGCTTGGAGATCTCGGCCCCGGACCCCGCGTGGCTTTGTCCCTCTGCCGGTACCTTCATGTGTGCGGAGAGTGGTCTCAGCATGGTGGTGGCTGGTCCTGGAGGTCTTCAGCTGCCGGAGCCCTGGTCGGGGTGGGGAGGAAAGCTCAACTCGCTCCCCTCCAACGGGCCCCAGTGAGGACAGCCAGGCGCGGGGACTGGAGACTGCACTGTTCTCCTCCGGGAGCTGGTTTTTATAGTCTGAGTCTTGGCCGCTGATGGGATTACATGGCACCAGGGGGCCAGTTGGTAGGTGTGACCCCCACCTACTGGAATTTGTAGGATCTGGGTGGAGGATGCTCGGCCCCAATCCGAGTAGTTATATACTTATAACAACATATAAAATATAGTTTACAATATATTTATACAAATATGCTTAAAAATAGAAATCTATGTATAGCATAACGTATAAATACATAATATTTATATAATTTCTAATACACCATGTTTATGTTATGTTAAAAGTATGTTTATAGGGGCTTCAGTGATAGCACAGCAGGTAGGGCGTTTGCCTTGTATGCGGCCAACCTGGATTCGGTTCCCAGCATCCCATATGGTCCCCCAAACACTGCCAGGAGTAATTCCTGAGTGCAAAGCCAGGAGGAACCCCTGTGCATCACCGGGTATGACCCAAAAAGCAAAAAAAAAAAAAAGAAGTATATAACAAAACATATTATATGTTATGTTTAAACATGTATAAAATTGTGAATATTTTATATACTTCTAACATAACATAACATAACATATAAATACATTTATATATTTATGACATAACATATAAATACTATTTATATATTAATTGCACTATAGTATTGTCCTCCCCTTGTTCATTGATTTGCTCAAGTGGGCACCAGGAACGTCTCCATTGTAAGACTTGTTGTGACTGTTTTTGGCATCTCAAAGACGCCATGGGGAGCTTGCCAGGCTCTGCTATGTGGGAGGGATATGCTGAGTAGCTTGCCGGGCTCTCTGAGAGGGACGGAGAAATCGAACATGGGACGGCCGCATGCAAGGCAAACACCCTACCCACTGCACTATTGCTCCATATTTATATCTTGTATAAAATATAGACCACTATCGTGTATATGCTGTATAAATGTATCATACAAATTATAATATGAGTATAATTCACATTATCATATAATATTCTGGCAGCGTGGTTTACGGAATTTTTGAAGAATTTCAGACTCTGGACTTGCCTCGGAGATGAGTATTTTTGGAGTAGGCCTGTATGTCCCTAATAGGTACCTAATAGGCTGTGTTTGGGAGTGCTTGGGTGGAGGAATTGCATTCCTGGGTACCATCAGGGGTCCTGAGGGTCATGACTGTTTGTTTGTTGAAGACAAAGGATGCTTTGAACCCTCTGAAGTTCCCAGGACCTCACCGTCAGGAAGGATCATCTCACCCAAGATGGGAAGAAGCATTTCTGAGGGAAATCTTGCCATGAAGATGGAACAAAACCCCCATCTGATGGGTTGAATGAGCTTAGAAAAGATTATAAACTTTGGAGAAAGTGCATTGGGCTTAAATTATTACCCTTGCAAGCAGCTGGTCCCAGTTGGTCCCTAGGACCACATTTGGTTCCCCAGCACTGCCAAGGTTAATCCCTGAACAAACACAAAGAGAAGTGAGCCCTGAGTACTGTGAAATGTGATCAAAAGCCTTCACTCCCACCCCAAATCAAGAACAAAGATTTTAAAACTCCTTTCCTAAAACACCATCCCTATTTTGCAGTTCAGCTATCACTGAGGATGCTTGAGAAGTAAGGGCTGTCTTGTTATTTCTTTTTCTTGCATTTTGGGTCACACCCGGCGATGCACAAGGGTTCCTCCTGGCTCTGCACTCAGGAATTACTCCTGGCAATGCTTGGGAGACCATATGGGATGCTGGGAATCGAACCCTGGTTGGCCGTGTGCCAGGCAAACGCCCTACCCGCTTTGCTATCGCTCCAGCCCTTTGTCTTGTTATTGTCTTGAAGGACTAATGGGACGTGTCATTTGCTGAACGATCCTATCCACAGACGAGCAAGCGGTATCTACAAGTCAAACAGTGAGTACACAGCCCTTTTTCGATCAGTGCATGTTTCAAAACAGAGAAACTGCTCACATTAGGGTTCTTGGCTCTCTCCACGATGCCCCAGTGCCTACATTCTAGAACTGAATCTACAGTCGCTTTCAAATGCCGTCTTATAGAAAAGGCATTTCCTTTTCCAAGTATTTGTTTTGCTGTACAACGTGAGAGAAGATTTAAATTCGGAATTTTCTTATTGATGACATTTGGGAAAAGTCCCAAAGCATTTAATTTCACATGTGCCTTGAACAAGAAATTCACGATAACGACTTTGATACAAATTCTTTTTATTTTTTAACTCCTGTTTTACCAATACTGTCCAATCAGCATTGAACTGAATAACTCAAATAGTCAAGGGTAGTTCATTCCAAATATCAATATCATAGTAACAAGTGATCAAATATTAGAGTATTAGAACATTAGGTGTCAAGTGTTACATTTTCATGAAAAAAAGTGTAATTTTGTGTTATAATGTTCTAACAAGACTTTTCTTTAAAAAATTAAAAACATTGCAGCAGGATCAAATTAGAACGCTGTTGCATAGTAATAAACTCAAAATTTTCCAATAACTTTTAGATTACCTCCTCTGGTTATTAAATCGTGGAATACCTCTTCCACCAAAGTAAAGGAATGCTTTGGTAAAGTATTAGCTTTTCTTTGCATTAACTTTCTTTTCTTTTCTTTTTTGTTCTTTGCTTTTTGGGTCACACCCAGTGATGCACAGGAGTTACTCCTGGCTCTGCACTCAGGAATTACTCCTGGCGGTGCTCGGGGGACCATATGGGATGCTGGGAATCCAACCTAGGTGGGCTGCATGCAAGGCAAGCACCCTACCCGCTGTGCTGTTCTCCAGCCCCTCTTTGCATTTAACTTTCATACTACTGGTCTTATTTATGCATAAGCTGACATCATTTTGTTCTAGTAATGGCTTTACTTAACACATGAGTCTTTTTTGCTAAAGTAAATCTCCTGGAAATTGATAGAAGATATCTAAGGTCAATCATCCTTTGTATAACTGCAGATAGGAGAATAAGAAATGCTATGATCCCTAAATGTTTATCACTTCACTTAATCACACTTAATCACTTAATCCCCGTTATTCATCGATTTACTCGAGCAGGTGCCAGTAACGTCTCCATTCATCCCGGTTGCGTGCTAGCGTATCCCAATGGTATCTGTTCGTTCTAGGAACATGCAGAGCCTCAAACCGATCATTCAGGGTCTTGAAGAAGAAGTCTGACCATCTTGTAGGTGGGCGTCCACGTGATCTTTTGATGTCCCGTGGAATCCAGTCAGCAATGGCTCTAGTCCAGCGGTTGTCTGTAAACCTCATTACGTGTCCAGCCCATCTGATTTTTGATGTCTTGGCAAATGAGACAGCGTCCCTGATTCTTGAGCGTTGACGGAGATCAGAACTCCGGATTCTATCTCTCCTTTGAGTGAATCGTGATATTCCAAGCATAGCTCTTTCGATTCCTCTTTGAGAGACCCAAATAGCGTTCTCATCCTGTTTTCGTAGGGCCCAGGTCTCTGAGGCATATGCTAATGCAGGAAGAACAGTGGAATCAAAGAGATGTGCTAAGTGTTTAGAGGTAATTAGTCCTGTTAAGATTTCGGTAATTCTGGGACATGGAGAATACCTCGACCACAGGAAGGGGAAGAGATGCATGTATCTTTTCTTCTTTAGTTGCTTTATTTACTGATCTTCCTCTGTTATGACATATGTGAAGGGAAAACATGATTGTTGTAGATATGGGTGATCATCGCATGTTCAAAACAAATCAGACCTAGCTAAAACAAAAAAAGTTACTGACAGAGTTTGTTTGTTTTCATTCCAGACACAGAGAAAAAGTACCTTGAATTTCGTTCTGTATCAGAAAATGTGTTGACATTCCACACTTTGTTTGGAAACTATGAGAAGGAAATTCATCTAGTCAATGTCTTAAGTGCGTATTGTAGTTTTTTGTTCTACATGGAATACATGTTTAGCAAACTCATCCAAAGTTTAATGAAGGAAAGAATAGTCATATTGCATGACTATTAACACAAAAATCAAGAGATGATTTGAGCTTTGGATGCTGAAACATTGTCTATTGAAATAAAGAGAGACATTCACTCCCAGTGAGACTATTTAATCAGTTCCACTTATTCTGCAGATTCAGACGGTCCCCGAAGACACTCCTGAGGGATAGTCTACAATGCCGTGAGCTGAGAATATGGTGTCCTCTTGGTACAAACATTCGAGGACCTTCCTGATCCAATGTTTGCATTCCCGTCAACTGCAAATGTTTTCTTCAATCCCACCTGGTGGCCTTTTGCCTGTAACTTGATTTGCAGATAAGATCCAAATCACACTATGTCTCTCAAATGCCTCGTTCTCAGGGTGAGTCAGCCCCATTGACCTCTGATCACTCCATGGTACCTCTGAGACAGATCATTGAGCCTTTGGATAGGTGCCCACTCTTCTTATAGAGGTGAGAGACGGACAACATTTGTAAGAATGTTGTAAGACAGTGTGGCCATTTTCTTACTGGCATGTGCGTTAAGTCCCAGGGGGCAAATTCCAACCTTCTATTCTTGTTCATTAACTTAAAGTTCAAGAATACTGGGGAGTGGTTTAAAGAATGTAAGATGAGCCCAATGAAGTGGGTTCTAGAGTGTAGGAGTGGGTGTTAGCGCATAGGAATGGGTTCTAGGGTGAAAGGCAGAATTGAAGATTTAGGAGTAGTTTCTAGAATGTAAGCTGTGTTCTAGAATATAAGAGTGGGTTCTAGAGTGCGAGGTGAGTCGTAGAATATAGGGGTGTTTCTAGAATTCAAGATAGGTTCTAGAATATAAGGGTGGATTCTAGAACATGTGGCCTAAAATGTAAGGTGGGTTCTAGAATGTAAGGAGAGTTATGGAATGTAGTTGTGGGTTCTTGAATATAAGAAGGGTTCTAGAATATGAGCGTGGGTTCTAGAATGCTGGATGATCCTGTAATGTAGAAGTGGGTACTGGAATGCAGAATGAACTCTAAAATGTAGGAGTGCTTCCTAGACTGGAGCGTGGGTTCTAGAATATGGGGGTGGGTTCTAGAATGCTAGATGGTCCTATAATGTGGGAGTGAGTACCAGAATGCAGAATGAAGTCTAGAATGTTAAAGTGGGCTCTATAATATAGGAGTGGATTCTAGAACATAGGGGTCTTACCTTGAATGTTAAGATGGGTTCTAGAAAGATTGCATTCACCTGGGGAACATAAAGTCACAAAATAGGAGACTAACACCCAAGAGTGACCGAGATTAGTACGAGGAGTTTTGCTCTATGGCTTGGAGGCCGGCCACACATGCTAGGGGAAAAGGCAGCTCAGATAGTCAAGGGAGCACCAAATAAAGGGTGTTGGGATGATCCTCCAGGATGGGAAAAACATGCTAAAAGTAGATTATAGACCAAACATGATTGTCACCCATTGCCTCTTTTGCAAACAACAACAACCAATAAAAGAGAGAGAAGAAAAGGTAATGCCCTGCCACAGAGGCAGGGTGTGATGGGAGGGATGGGGGGATGGAGGGTGGGAGGGATAGTGGGACCCGTGTTGGTGGTGGAAAATGGGCACTGGTGGAGGGACGGGTGTTTGATCATTGTATAATTGAAACCCAAGCACAAAAATTTGTAAGTCTACAACTGTACCTCATGGTGTTTCACTAATAAAAATTTAAAAAAAAAAACTTAAAATAAAAAGATGGGTTCTAGAATGCAGGGTCTAGAATATAGGGATGGGTTTTAGAATCTAGGAAAAAATTTGGGTTCTGAACTCCTAGGCCCACCCATTTTTTTCCCCTCTCAATGGGTTTGTAGATGCCTCAGGGACAAATGGTCTTAGTTCCTTGATGGTCCTACAGAGCAGAAAGTGATAAATTAGTGTGTAACAAGCATTGGTACTCTGGTAAGACTGGATTTGCCCATTCAGTCCCCTTGCTTGACAATGATCAAGTTGAGAAGGATTAACGTAACTGTAAGAGGAAGGGATGAAGGTGATGAAATCGGTCCACCGCTATAACACGATGATGTCACCTCCTCAAAACTACGACACATCCTTATGGTTTTCTTTCTGCCCTGTTTTCTACAAAACACAGCAAAATCTGGGTACCAGCTCAGCAGCGAAAATGTTCAAAAGTATCAAGAGTCAGTGTGGCACAGAGGACTTCCTCTTGAGAATATAAGAGACTTTACACACCTAGGTAATTTCACCACACTTCATTCTAGAGCATACAAACCCTGGAAAAGGAAGTCAGATCGTGGTAATGCTTAGGTATTTGGTCTATTCATTTGTTTGGGAGCCAGAGTCAGCAGAGTTCAGGGATTACTCCTGCCTCTGCATTTACGACTCAGCGATGTCAGGGATCAAACCCAGGTTGACCTTACGTAATTCAAACACCCTAACCACTGTCCTATGGTTGATGCCCTTTTTAAGCACTGTAGCACTGTCCTCCCGTTGTTCATCGATTTGCTCGAGTGGGCCCAATAATGTGTCCATTGTGAGACTTGTTGTGACTGTGTTTGGCATCTCGAATGCGTCATGGGGAGCTTGCCAGGCTTTGCCTTGCAGGCGAGATACTCTCAGTAGCTTGCCAGGTTCTCCGACAGGGCTGGAGGAACCGAATTTGGGTCAGCCTGGTCGGCCAGCCGGGTGCAAGGCAAACGCCCTACCCACTGTGCTAACATTCCAGGTCCTTTTTTAAAAAGTTATTTTTTTAAGTTCAGTTATCCTTAGTTTTTGTCACAGCTACAAAGTTTTTCATGATTGAGTTTCAATCATACAGTGCTCCAACTCCCATCCCTTCACTAGTGTACATTTCCCACCACAAATGGTTCCAGTTATCTCCCCCTCCCTGCCTGTCTATACAGATTTTCTTCTCTCTCTCTCCCTCTCTCTCTCTCTCCCTTTCTTCCTCTCTCTCCCTCTCTTTTCTTCTGAGTATTAAGCACTGTTCTCCTGTTGTTCATTGATTTGCTCGAGCGGGTCCAGTAACGTCTCCACTTTGAGACTTGTTGTTACTGTGTTTGGCATATCGAATACGTCACGGGGAGCTCGCCAGGCTCTGCCGTGCGGGCGAGATACTCTCGGTAGCTTGCCGGGCTCTCCGAGAGGGGCGGAGGAATCGAACTCGGGTCGGCCGCGTGCAAGGCCAACGCCCTCCCCACTGTGCTATCGCTCCAGTCCTGAAGTTAGTTTTTAAAAAGCTAAAAAAATACACGGTCGTCCTGTTGTTCATCGATTTGCTCGAGCGGGCCCAGTAACGCCTCCATTGGAGACTTTGTTGTTACTGTGTCTGGCATGTCGAATTCGTCACGGGGAGCTTGCCAGGCTCTGCCGTGCGGGCGAGATACTCTCGGTAGCTTGCTGGGCTCTCCGAGAGGGGCGGAGGAACCGAACCCGGCTCGTCCGGGCTGGCTGCACACAAGGCAAACTCCCTACCTCTGTGCTATCGCTCCAGCCCTTATCATTTGCAATATAGGTACTGAAAGGTCATCATGCATATCTTTTTACCTGGCTGGAGCGATAGCACAGCGGGTAGGGCATTCGCCTTACACGCGGCCAACATGGCCGACCCGAGTTCGATTCCTCCGCCCCTCTCGGAGAGCCCGGCAAGCTACCGAGAGTATTCGATATGCCAGACACAGTAACAACAAAGTCTCCAATGGAGACGTTACTGGGCCCGCTCGAGCAAATCGACGATCAACGGGAGGGCCTTTACCTTACCTTACCTTACCTTTAGCACTCAGCTCTTGCCCAGAGAGATACTTTCCAACTTTCACTTTAATAGTGGTTCCAGAATTCAAACGTGTGGCACAGTAGTTTCTGCACCAAATTAAGACTCACCACACCTTCATGGAAACACTCTCTGTACCTTTTTATTTTTTCTAGCAGAGAAGATCACCCACAGGAAATCAGCTTTCTGATCAGAAGTGGGAACAAGCTTAGTGGTGTGTTCAGTATTAATATGCAATTTATTTATTTATTTATTTATTTTTTGCTTGTTAGGTCACACCCGGCAATGCACAGGGGTTACTCCTCGCTCTACACTCAGGAATGACTCATGGCAGTGCTCAGGTCAGGGGGACCATATGGGATGCAGAGAATTGAACCTGGGTTGGCCGCATGCAAGGCAAACACCGTATCCGCTGTGCTATCACTCCAGCCCCAAATATGCAAAGTTTTTCAGGAACTGAATTAAGGGAGTAGTCATAAGTATTTTTTTTAAAATATAAGCTCTGTTTTTTTGGTTAGGTATTATAGAAAAGTTGAATATGCATGCACTTTCTGCTATGAGAAATGCAAAATGTAAATATATACATTTTTATATTAAAAAAGTTCCTGATGCCCATTTTAAAATGCCCAATTTAATGATGTATAATTATGGACTGGAGCAATAGTACAGCGGGAAGGGCATTTGCCTTGCAGGGGCCAACACGGCTGACTTGAGTTCAATTCCTCTGCCCCTCTAGGAGAGCCCGGCAATCTACCGAGAGTATCTCGCCCACATGCAAAGCCTGGCAAACTACCGGTGACGTATTCTCTATGCCAAACACAGTCACAAGTCTCACAGTGTTAATGGACCCACTCAAGCAAATCGATGAACAATGGGAGGACAGTGACAGTGACAGTGACAATAAACTTATGTAATAAATCATTCTGATACAACTTGAACATGTCCATAATCACTCCGGCCCTATTTAATTTTCTTCCACAGACACCTGTCCGTACTAAGAACCCGGTGATTTGGTGCTTGTCCACGGAGTATTTTCAGGGTGAGATATTTTTGTTCTTAGGATGACTGTTCCCGCAGACTTTGGAGACGAAGAGTCTGGCATGAAGGTCTGGGGGAACTACGATATTGGAAAGAGTAGTGTGATGTTTTCACAGTACCTGAACATAAAGCTGAGGTAGACTCAAATGAATGGAGATGTTACTGGCGCCCGCTCAAGCAAATCGCCGATTAACGGGAAGTCAAGCGAAGTGATCAAGACTCAAATGTGGGATTCTTGGCTTTGGGGACAAAAGCACGGAAATGAAATGTAGTACTGAAGTGTTAAATAAGATGACGCTTATGACCTCCAAAGAATAGACCAATCTGTAGCCACAAAGTCTTTCTCCAAATACCAGTAAGATTTACAGAATTGTGGTGGATAAAGGCTCATCAGATGTGCATGTAACTCGGGATCTCTGAAAAGAAGAGTGTATCAAGCTCCTCCCTTATTCCAGAAAACACCGTTATCTTTCCCTTCACATCCTGAGCACTTGACTAATCTTCACTGAACCATGCTTTTGTTTTCCTTCAGAGTTTAAAGAGGGAAGTAACATCATCTACTAACTCAACCTCTTCGTCAGCGCTCTCGATAAGAAAGATCAATGGTTCTTTCTTTCCAAGAATATTTCGTGGATTCTAGAAAGTCAGATGCTTCACTTTTATTGCACTCACCTTCCATTCCCTATTTGATAGAAATGAATTTATAAATCATTACGTAAATTGACTGATGTAAGCACACGCCTGTATTTGATTTTTTTTAAGTATCGCATTTACAACAAACTAATATTTCCCTAAAGGCAACTGAGGAGAAAATCAGGTTGAGACTGAAATGGAAAAATACTGCTCTTTACACTAACACAGCAATTCTTGATAAATGAGGGTGACATGATAAAGCGTTTCATGGATAATTCTTTAATAATGTGATGTGAATTTCCCAATACATATCACCTGAAGAAAAAATATCAAATGGTCCAATAATTTCAAACATGTTCCTTTATTTTCCATCTTGACACTAGAAAGGAATTCGAACAACATATCTCTGAGCAGATAAATTTCTATGGAGAAAGAAGGGGTTAGGATAGACGAAAGATAGTATATGACAGGCCATAATTTAGAGGGAGGACCTTCCACCGTAGGCTCTCAATTTCTCATTTTCGCAGAACTCTTTGATGAAATGAGAGGTTGCTGTTCCTTCCACTAGGATGATTCCCAACAGTGAGCAAGTAGCTCAAAGTGGATATGTCCAGAGGCAGAATAAAATCAAGTTAACATCCTTGACAAATAATTGCTGTCCATAATGCAAAAGTCCCTAAATCTTATGGAAGTTCCTTTAAGAATAGAGGGTCATAAGTAATGAGATTAGTCAATGGTTTTTCCTGTAGAAAGGCTAAATATCTGATTTTCTGCTAGCCATGAATAATTTGCTTTATCAGCGACTTTGCCCAACTCCAGTGACGATGGGTGAAGGGAGCAAGATTCACTGGCTTCGAACCAAGGGTTAGAAAAGGATTTCTAGGAGAAGATGAAGAGCTCAGGAAATTCCCCCATACGCTCCAGAACCTTAAAATGCATCAAAAACGCCCTGAAAAAATTCAAGACAATCATTTGAGAAGTAAAGTAAGTAAAGGCCCTCCCGTTGATCATCGATTTGCTCGAGCGGGCCCAGTAACGTCTCCATTGGAGACTTTGTTGTTACTGTGTTTGGCATATCAAATACGTCACAGCGAGCTTGCCAGGCTCTGCCGTGTGGGCGAGATCCTCTCGGTAGCTTGTTGGGCTCTCCGAGAGGGTCGGAGGAATCGAACTCGGGTTGGCCATGTTGGCTGCGTGCAAGGCAAACGCCCTACTGCTGTGCTATCACTCCAACCCATTTGAGAAATTCAAAAGATAATGATAGTCAATGAGCACATTTGAATGGACACTTAAGAGAAGTTACTGAGGATCTGGAATGATAGCACAGTGAGTAGGACGTTTGCCTTGCATGGGACCAACCTGGGTTTGATTCGCAGCATCCCATATGGTCCCCTGAGCACTGCCAGGAGTCATTGCTGAGTGTATGAGGTAGGAACAACTCCTGTGCATCGCCAGGTGTGATCCAAAAAGAAAAAAAAAAGAAGCTAGGGTTGGAGCGATAGCACAGCCAGTAGGGCGTTTGCTTTGCACACAACTGACCCGGGTTCGACTACTCCATCCCTCTCGGAGAGCCTGGCAAGCTACATAGAGCATCCCGCCCTCACGGCAGAGCCTGGCAAGCTCCCCTTGGTGTATCTGATATGCCAAACACAGTCACAACAAGTCTCACCATGGAGACGTTCCTGGTGCCCGCTGAAGTCAATTGATGAACAATGGTAGGACAGTGTAACAGAGCTACTGGACAGATGCTGTGGAGAGCAACAGGTCCTGGTTGTTTTTTCTTGGGACAAGTCAATGCATCCCCAAGGAAAAGATTTTCTTTTCCTTGAACATAGGGGGCCGAAGAGAGAACACAGTGGGTAGGACGTAATACATTTTAAAAAGGATTGAATATGCTACCCTTTGCTTTCAGAAGAGCAGGGCTGGGGTTCATAAAGTAGGTTGGTTTTATGCCGCGGCCCCATGTAAACATCTCCTAGGCTTCATGTTTTTAATTGCTATTGATTTGTTGAATGGTTGTTCCCGGGGCAAAGGAGAAGAGAGTTACGGTTCCCTAAAAGGACCTTGTTTGCAGAGTAGACAAGAGACAGGGCGGACTATGAGAAATGGGGCATTTCATCCCAGTGCCAGAGACCTTTTTTGTAGATTCCTGGCGAGCTGGACCCGTGGGTGCAGATGAGACGAGTAATGCCCACGGAAAGCAGAAGGGGGCATTGTTTCCTTACTCACCCAGGGTGCATTTGCAACTACATATTCGTGGCATGATGTTGCAAACCACATGCACTTTTCCTGAGGCAGCAGTGGGTGCTGGTGCCCTCCGGTTGTTTAAGGAAAAAAAAAATGGGACTGCCCTTGGTTGATGATGACACTGGGCTGAATCAGGGTTCCCCCCCCCGAAGAAATTTGAGCTTTAAAATTAAACTGAGAATTTAACAAACGGTTCTGATAAAGGCTGCGTGCACCCCGTACCCACAGAGGCTCAAATTAACCTAGAAAACTCAGTAAATTAAAAAACACATTGTTCTCTTCCTGAGAATAATAATTTAATATAAATGAAAGAGCGGTAGAAATTCAAGGGAGCTCAGAATCCAATTTGTTGTCCTTTTGTGATCAAAATGTCCAATTTTTTTTAAAAATTAGATATTAAAAGGAAAAAAATTATAGAACAAAACTTAGGTCAATGGAAAGATTTGGATATTGTTTTTTGTTTTTTGCAAAAGTGTTTTAAACAGCTATACCAATATGCTCAAATGAGTAAAGCAAATAATAGTCAATTAATAAAATACATAATGGCATACCATGCAAAAGCTGAGGCTAGTGAGATGCATAAGGTGAAGGAGGAGGAGAAGGAACAGGAGCAGGAGGAGGAGAAGGTGGGAGAGGAGGAGAGGGAAAGGGGAGGAGGAAGGGGAGAAGGAGAATAAATAGGAGGAGGAAGAGGAGGAGGAGGAGGAGAAGGAGAAGAAGAAGAAGAAGAAGAAGAAGAAGAAGAAGAAGAAGAAGAAGAAGAAGAAGAAGAAGAAGAGGAGGAGGAGGAGGAGCAGGAGGAGGAGAAGGAGGAGGAGGAGGAGGAGAGGAGGAGGAGAGGAGGAGGGAAAGGAGAAGAAGGAGGAGGAGGAGGAGAATGAAGAGGAGGAGGAGAGGGAGGAGGAGGAGGGAAAGGAGAAGGAGGAGGAGGAGGTGGAGAAGGAAGAGGAGGAGGAGAATGAAGAGAAGGAGGAAGAGAATGAGAAGAAGGAGGAGGAGAAGGAGGAGCAGGAGGAGGAGAATGAGAAGAAAAAAGAAAAAGAAGAAGAAGAAGAAGAAGAAGAAGAAGAGGAAGAAGAAGAAGAAGAAGAAAATGGAGGAGGAGGAGGAGGAAGATGAGGAGGAGGAGGAGGAGGAGGGAGAATGAGAAGAAAGAGATGGAAGAGGAAGAGAAAGAAGGAAAAGGAGGAGAAAGAGACAAAGGAAAAAGATGATGAGTAGAAGGAGGAGAAGACACAGGAGTAAAAGATGATGGGGAAGAGAAGAATAAAGAGAAGGATCAGAATTTAGGCCCTCCACTCAGATACTGATTTAGAATGGCCAGAACTGGAAGCTTTTTGAGCAAGACGCATAATGCAGGGAGATAGATTCTGCAGTACCACCCCCGCGCTAAGTCTCACTGAGCATCACCAGGTGTGACTCCAAACTGAAACTCATCCATACAGAGCCTCTGATGTGCCTCTAATCTGAATAGCACGTTCCCTTTTTCCTTTCATCGAGAGAAGTCTTTATTTTTTTAACTTTTATTAGTGAAACACCATGAGGTACAGTTGTAGACTTACACATTTTCCGTGCTTGGGTTTCGATTATACAATTGTAGGATAACACTGTTCTGTCCTTCCTGCACAGCCTCAGGAATAGTTGATAGTTGATAGTTTATTGGACTGAGGAAAAGAGAACAACACCTTAAGGAGGTATTTTGCCTGGGTCAGTCAGGAAGGGCTTTCTTATGTTGATTTGGCTACCTGCTGGGTGGAGTGTGAGCCCAGACTAGAGTGGATTTGGAGGCAAGAGAGTGCAACACAAGGGAGCTGGGGATGGTGTCGGTGGGCCCCACGGGTGACTTATGTGAAGCGGGGAGGAGAAAGACAGTCACTTTCTCCCCACCCGCCTCTGCCACTCGGGACCCAGGGTTGCTGGGTTCTTGTCTCACCTCGCAGAAAGGAATTTCAGGAGTAGACAAGCAGTGAAGTAAATAGATTTTATTTGGAGGATTTTTAGGTATGGAGGGAGGGAGAGAGAGTGAGAGAGTAAAGTTAGACACGAAAGCATGAAAGTACACATCTCAAGAGGGGAGATGCGGGCGACACATGTGCTCGGGCACCACATGTGCTCGGCCACGTGGGCACAAGCAGCACATGGGCTCCGGCAGCAAATGGCGCCCTTCCTTTGTTCAAGGTGGCCTTTATAGGGTTCCTCCAACCTGCCCCCACGTGGGGCTTCTTCCCAGGTAAAAGTCCGTTGCTAAGGAGGTTACCAGGGAGGATGGGAGCGGTGATGGTCTTCTTTGAAATTCCTTTCCTGGCCTTTTGTTCCTAGAGGAGCTTCTTTGGGTTTGTTGCTGGAGCCAGGTGAGGGTCTTATCAAGCCTTAGTTCCTGTTTTCCTATTTTCTGCAGGGCTGGCTTTGGTTGTTGCCTCGGGAGGGGGCCCTCCCTGTCTACCTGCCTACATCAGGGAGAGAGAGAGAGAGAGAGGGAGAGAGAGAGAGCAGGGCTGCAAAATGGACCACGGAGAGACTAGCAAGGGGAACATGTGCTTGAGAGAACCTCGGCCCTCCATAACATAAATTTCTTCTATGGGATAAACTTCCTTGTAATAAACTGCTACAAAGATCAACAGGCCTGGCCCTCCTCTTCATCTGCCCTTGGCCAACAGCCCTCCCGATCCAGGCCACACACAGCGGCTCTAGGGCACCGAACGTGGGAGGTGAGATAGGGCCATCCAAAGAGCCCGCAAACACACAACCTTCTGGTTTACTTTTTTACATACAATGATCGAGTACCCATCCCTCCACCAGTGCCCTTTCTCCACCACCACTGATCCCAGTAACCCTCCCACCCCTCCATCCCCCCCATCCCACCGTGCCTCTGTGGCAGGGCATTCCCCTTTGTCCTCTCTCTCCTTTGGGGTGCTGTGGTTTGCAAAAGAGGCATTGAGTGGCAATCATGTTTGGTCTATAGTCTACTTTCAGCATGCTTCTCCCATCCTGGGAGGATCCTCCCAACACCCTTATTTGGTGCATCGGGAGAAGTGCTCAGATACAAAAGGGGGTTCTGCAGTAAAATTATGGACAGCCTCACGCCATTCATATTACGATAAGTCACGTTAATCACAGTCAACGCAAAGAAAATCCCCTTCACAAATTTAGATACTTAATAAGCCTAGTGAGGCTGTTCGTTCCATTTATTTCTCCTTCCTGGGCTGCAGAATAACATACCATTTCCCAAATATGAAAAAAAAAAAAGTTTCTCATGGATATAATACAAAAACCTTGTTAGGTCCCTAGGGACCCTGAGGGAGATTCTAGAGTTAAAACTCTACAAATTAGTAACTTTCCCTTTCCTGCCCCTCCCTAGCAGAGCTTTAGAGTGAAACCATTCCTTATTGGAATGCAAATTCTGAAACCATTTGTTGACTCTTCCCTGTTGGGATGTAAATTCGGGAACCATTTGTTGGGCCTTCCTTATCTATTACCTCTGTTAGAAACTTTATCCACCTCCATGGGAATGCAGGGATGAGAATCAAAGGAAGCCAGGTGATAACCAAATGTCCGAGTTACCAGATGCCCACTAGCCACAATGCCCATGTACATAGATGCTGATCTTCGAATCTATAGGCTAAGGAGTGATGCACTTTTAAATGCATTGGTTAAAAATGGACACGTTTGTTACAAATCTATTGGCTATGAAATGCGCGGGCTTTGCTGTAACGGCCAGTGAAGGCCTGTATAAGATCCCCTTTGGAGAAGTTCGGGGTCTTGCCTCACCTAACTGACCTGCGTGTCTGTGTAGGCGGCTTGACCCTGGCTGGCCAGTCTTACAATAAACCTTGCTTGCTGTTTGCAGTCTCTGGAGTCTCTTTGTCATTAAAGGGAGATCAAGGTCCGCGCCCTAACAAACCTATTTCCCCAAAGATTTTAAACAGGTAGCTAAACACTTGATGCCTATATTAATGCATAAAGTGGAAAATAACAACCTTTTGCATCTACGAGGATTTAACAAGAAATAAGAAACTCTGCAGGAACGGAAAATGGCTAAGATGCTAATAAATAAAATGTGGATCTGGCATGATGCCCAAAGCATCATTTAATCATACCCAAGTTTCTGTTTTCTTACTGCCCATTTTACATCGTCAGTTCTGTCCCAATTTTCTTACTGCCCTGAGACGTCCCCCTTTTGATCTCGTCATCATTTTTGAAGCCATCAATTCTTTTGTTGCGGTTGTTGTTGTGTTCTTTATCCACCTTGAACTGGACTTTTGACGTCAGTGTAACAAGAAAAACAGCCACAGAATGAAGGGGCCTGATTTTCTGAGAGGGGTTTTTAACTCTTAGTACCCCCAATGACTCCAATTTTTTTAAATTGATGTTGACTTTAATCATTTATTTATTTATTTATTTATTTATTTTATTAGTGAAACACAAACACAAACACAAGCGGCACAAATGCTGAACGACTTTGACCGTGAATGTGGAAAGGTCAGACTACAGCTGAATCTTATGAAGACAATGTTTATGAGAAACAGCCTGGTTCCTGATGCTCCATTCGCTCTCAACAGAACCACCATCTCCGAATGCAACAGTTATATATACCTAGGTCAAGAAATCAATATGATGAATGACCTGGCACCTGAGTTGCGCAGGAGGAAGAGAGCGGCTTGGAATGCCTTCAACAGCGTTGAAGAAATAACTAAAAGGACAAAGAACCTCCAGCTAGGAGCACATCTCTTTGATTCCACTGTTCTTCCTGCATTAACATATGCCTCAGAGACCTGGGCCCTATGAAAACAGGATGAGAACGCTATTCGGGTCTCTCAAAGAGGAATCGAAAGAGCTTGGAGTATCACGCTTCACTCAAATGAGAGATAGAATCCGGAGTTCTGGTCTCCGTCAACGCTCAAGAATCAGGGACGCTGTCTCATTTGCCAAGGCATCAAAAATCAGATGGGCTGGACACGTAATGAGGTTTACAGACAACCGCTGGACTAGAGCCATTACTGACTGGATTCCACGGGACGTCAAAAGATCACGTGGACACCCACCTACGAGATGGTCAGACTTCTTCGTCAAGACCCTGAATGATCAGTTTGAGGCTCTGCATGTTCCTAGAACGAATAGATACCATTGGGCTACCCTAGCACGCAACCGGGATGGATGGAGACGTTACTGGCACCCGCTCGAGTAAATCAATGAATAACGGGGATTAAGTGATAAGTGATAAGTGAAACACCATGAGGTAGAGTTAGCTCCGATATTTTGGAAGGGGAAAAAGAAATCCTGAATGACCCATTCCAATTGAGTCCCAATCATTTTGCTAATATCGCTTACCACTCCTTTCTTGTTAAATTTTAATTTTTAAATGGAATCACCGTGACTTACACAGTTACAAAGTTGTTCATAATTGGCAAACACTCTTCTTCTTCTTCTTCTTCTTCTTCTTCTTCTTCTTCTTCTTCTTCTTCTTCTTCTTCTTCTTCTTCTTCTTCTTCTTCTTCCTCCTCCTCCTCCTCCTCTCCCTCTTCCTCTCCCTCTTCTTCTTCTTCTCCTTCCTCCTCCTCCTCCTCCTTCTTCTTCTTCTTCCTTCTTCCTTCTTCCTTCCTTCTTCTTCCTCCTCCTCCTCCTCCTTCATCTTCTTCTTCTTCCTCTTCATCTTCTTCTTCTTCTTCTTCTTCTTCTTCTTCTTCTTCTTCTTCTTCTTCTTCTTCTTCTTCTCCCTCTCCTCCTCCTCCCACTTCTCTCTCTCTCTCTCTCTTCTTTTGGGTATTGTGGTTTGCAATACAGATATTGAAAGCCCATCTTATATATCCCTTTACCTACTTTTCACATTCAGTTCTTCTCCAAAGTCATCATTTCCAACTATGATTATCATATTTGTCCCTTCTCTATCCCAAGTGTCCTCCGCTCCACACACATCTGTGGCAAGCTTCTGATCACTGACCAGTCCTGCTGGCCTCTGTTTTACAGCCATCCCACCCTGAACGTGCCTGATGTCATCTTGTCAAATGTTTTAAGTGTTTGAGAAGTCAACTCAGATGGCCTGTACTTACAATTCAGAATAATTAAGAGATGATTCAGTGATGATTAAGTGAGGATTCATTTCAGGGTCTTTGGGCTTTAGGATGGCACAGAACTGAGGGGTATCTAGGAGATACCTTGATGGATCAATGAGGGAATTCTTGGGTTTTTCTTTCAGGCTGGTGTACAATGAATTGAATGGGTTTATTCAATGCCTTATGATGAGGTTTTGTGTTCAATGCCTCTTCGCAAACACCCTCTGTTGCCCCCCAATCATCAGCTCTTTGTGTTGACTCCCTGTGAGATGGGTTCAGGAGACCTATGTCACTTTTTTGGAGACACATGTCTGATGCTCTTTTTTTTTTTTGCTTTTTGGGTTAAACCTAGTGATGCTCAGGAGTTAAGTCTTGGCTCTGCACTCAGCAATCACTCCTGGCGGTGCTTGGGGTACCATATGGGATGCTGGGAATTGAACCCAGGTTGGCCGCGTGCAAGACAAACGCCCTACCCGCTATACTATCACTCCGACCCCTGAATGAATTTTTGATTTATGGTATTTGTCTGCCCCTTTCGGAGAGCCCGGCAAGCTACCGAGAGTTTTTCACCCGCACAGCAAAGCCTGGCAAGCTACCCGTGATGTATTCGATATGCCAAACACAGTAACAACCAAGTCTCACAATTGAGACGTTACTGGGCCCGCTCGAGCAAATCGATGAACAACGGGAGGACAGTGACAGTGACAGTGACAGGTATTTGTAGTTTCCCTTGGGTTTACGGGGATGAAGCCCCATCTCAGGCCAAGAAAGATTTATATGGTTGTTGACAGGTTAGTATGTCAGGTCTTAGCAACTCACTCACCTGGCAGAGGAAAATATTTAGAAACAACATTTTCCCTCCACCGTGGTACTTCACTGTGTCTCTGGAAATATCTGTGTGTAAGGGTGATCTGCACTGCCATATCGTCACTGGGAGCAGAGCTAGTCCACTGATGGAATTGTTGGAGGAGTGGGGAATGGAAGAATGACGAATACAATGGAATAATTCCCCAGCTTGTAGAAAGCAGGAGATTCTAATACATGCGGCCACATGGAGGACCCTCAAAATTTTGACATGATCAAGTAAGGCAGACAGAGCAGGACACACTTTATCCTCATCTTCAAGAACCCCAAACAATGCAGATCAGCAATAACCTTTCAGATCCTGTTCTCTACAGCAAACCACCCGGGATGGTTTTCCTCAATGGAAAATCAACCCGTTTCCAGACTCCACACTCTGGGAATCCACCACAATCCCAACACAGGCTTCCAACCTCCCCAGAATTCAAGAGAACGCAGAGCTGAGAATGAACCCAACAACTCAAAGCTGCATGGATGCAGTTCTGAAATCTTTTACTTTTGAGGTGTGTCGTTTTTTTTTTCTTTTTGGGTCATACCTAGTGATGCATAGGGTTACTCCTGCCTCTGCACTCAGGAATTACTCCTGGCGGTGCTCAGAGGACCATATGGGATGCTGGGAATCGAACCCGGGTTGGCTGGGTGCAAGACAAAATGCCCTACATGCTGTGCTATTGCTCCATCCCCTGAGGTGTTTCTTCTTAAGAGATTTCCATCAGGTCTGGGATAATGGAAGTAATGGAAGTTGCCCTTGTTTGCACTAACCTCCTTGTAGAATGGTGTCATTGGAATAGGGAATTGATAGACATAGAAAGATTGCATTCATCTAGGGAACATAAAGTAACAAAATGGGAGACTAACACTCAACAATAGGTGAGATAAGTACCAGGAGGTTTACTCCATGGCTTGGAGGCCACTCGCACGTGCTAGGGGAAAAGGCATCTCAGATAGAGAAGGGAGCACCAAATAAAAGGTGTTGGGAGGATCCTCCCAGGATGGGAGATGCATGCCGAAAGTAGACTATAGACCGAACATGATTGCCACTCAATGCCTCTTTTTCAAACCTCAGCACCCAAAAGGAGAGCGAGAAAAAAAGGGAATGCCCTGCCACAGAGGCAGGGTGGGATGGGGGGCCGGGGGGTGGGAGGGATGCTGGGACCTGTGGTGGTAGAAGATGGGCGCTGGTGGAGGGATGGGTGTTTGATCATTGTATAACTGAAACCCAAGCACAAAAACCTGTAAGTCTACAACTGTACCTCATGGTGTTTCACTAATAAAAATTTTTAAAATAAATAAATAACTAAATAAAAGGTTGATTCTCAAGGACTTTCCCTATGTGCCTGTAAGGGAGAAGGACACTTGAATATATTAAGTCAGGAGAAAAATAGCAAAAAAAAAAAACAACCCTTTGGATCCTCTCCCCCCCACCCCTGTCAAGAATCAGGTAGAGAAGAAAGCTGAGAAAGAAGACCGAGATTTCTCCACCAACGTATAAGAAAAGGAAGTGTGCGAAACCCTGGCTTCAATTTCCCCCACGTTAGGGCAGTCACACAAAAACTGGCTTAGCACCCATGAGGCAGCACTTGGAGCACTTATTTTAAGTAAGCCGTGCATGTTTTTATGAGGACGTTGATTCCGACCGTAGCCAGGATGTCAATGAGAACAAAATGTCATGGCAACCCAGGGTGTCCAGAGCAGGGCTTATGGAAAACCCAGCGCTCTTGACCGTGATTTACTTAAGTAATATCCTAAATGGCCCCAGAGTCACCGGGATTCTATTGCTTTTTTATTAAAAAGGAAAAAATAATGCATCCTCTAATATAACAGAGAAGCTTAACGTGCCTGCAGTTCAGAGCAGCGCCGGCAGAAAAGACTTGGTGCCTTGTAGATGCGTGTTGCATTCCAGAGTGAGTTGACAATGATGGAAGGAACTCCAGGGCAGGGAGGGGAGGTTGGATGGCAGGCAGAGAGAACAGAGATAGAAACAGTGAGACAGAGAGAAAAAAGAAAAAAGAAAATCTGTAATGCAGAGCATGGTGGCTGGCTCTGGGGGTCTTCGGCTGCCAGAGCCCTGGTCGGGGCGGGGAGGGAAACTGAACCTGCTCCCCTCCAAGGGGCCCCGGCGAGGACATGGGGGTCCCGGGACTGAGATCTCCAAGCCTACTTGGATTGGGGCTGAGCATCCTCCACCCAGATCCTCGAAATTCCAGTAGGCGGGGGTCACACCCACCAACTGGCCCCCTGGCGCCATGTAATCCCATCAACGGCCAAAACCCAGAGACTATAAAACCCAGCTCCTGGAAGCGCATGACATCTCATTATCTCATTCGTACTTTGGACAAACTGGCAGGCTACCGAATGTAACCTACCCACACGGCAGAGTCTGGCAATCTCCCTGTGGTGTAACCAATATGCCAAATACCAGTAACAATGATGGGTCTCATTCTCCTAACTCTGAAAGAGCCTTGAATATGTTAGTTTTTTAAAAATCTCAGGGCCAGGACAAAGGAGACATTACTGGGGCCTGCTCAAGGCAATCGCCGAATAACAGGATGGTCGTGATCGCGATCGTGATCGTAATGCAGAGGTGATACAGTGAGGAGGGTTCATAACCCGTTGGTCTTACCAAAGTCAAAGTGGAATTGATCCATAAAAATGATCTCCCGGGCTCTGGAGCAAAAGCACAGCATGTAACACAATGGGTAGGGTGTTTGCCTTGCACGTGGCTGACCCAGGTTCGATCCCCAGCATCCCTTAGGGTCCCCCGAGCACCGCCAGGAGTAATTCCTGAGTGCAGAGTTTGGAGTAACCCCTGTGCATCGCCGGGTGTGACCCCCCCCAAAAAATGATCCCCCATTGCCTGCATTTTACAGAAGACCTCAGTGCCATCCACAGGAACTTGGGCCTTGTGCATTCAGTGAGCGCTTTCTGGGGACTGTCACAAGCCACTGGAATGAGCAGGGGAAGATCTAGTCTCAGGACTGGTGTGTTTTGCTCGTTCCCAAGTCAAACTGTAAGAGTCAGTGGGCCACACACTGCCAGGGAAGTGAACACACAAGGAATGGGTATGCTCCTGATGTGTGATTCTCGGGGTTACAGGAGAGAACTGTGGCTGTGTGAGGCAGGGATGTTGGTAGGAGATCTACAGAGAGACTCAGGGATGCTAGAACAAGATCCACAAAGAGAGTCAGGGTTTCCCAAACAAGATCTACAGAGAAAGTCAGCCACGGAGATGCTAGCAGGAGATTCTCAGAGAGACTCAGTGATGTAGCTAGAAAGAAATATCTAGAGAGACTCAGGGATGCTAACAAGGGATCTACAGAGAAACTCAGAGATACTCAGGGATGCTTGAACAAGATCCACAGAGAGACTGAAGGATACTAGAACGAGATCTACAGAGAGAGTCAGCCACGGAGATGCTAGCAGGAGATCTTCAGAGAGACTCAGTGATGCTAGCTAGCAAGAAATCTCTAGAGAGACTCGGGGATGCTAACAAGGGATCTACAGAGAAACTCAGAGAGACTCAGGGATGCTTGAACAAGATCCACAGAGAGACTGAAGGATGCTAGAACGAGATCTACAGAGAGAGTCAGCCACGGAGATGCTGGCGGGAGATCTTCAGAGAGACTCAGTGATGCTAGCTAGCAAGAAATCTCTAGAGAGATTCGGTGATGCTAACAAGGGATCTACAGAAAAACTCAGAGAGACTTGGAGATGCTCGAACAAGATCCACAGAGAGACTGAGGGATGCTAGAACAAGATCTACAGAGAGAGCCAGCCACGGAGATGCTAGCAGAAGATTTACAGAGAGACTCAGAGATGCTGGCAGGAAATCTACAGAGGGACTCAGGGATACTAGAAGGAAATCTACAGAGATCTAAGGGAATAAAAGTGGGGCTGGAGCCATAGTCCAGCAGGGTAGGGCATTTGCCTTGCCAACTGGGATTTGATTCCCAGTGTCCCATAAGTTCCCCCGAGCACCACCAGGAGTAATTCCTGAGTGAAGATCCAGAACAAAACGCTGAGCACTGCCGGGTGTGCCCCCCACCCAAAAAGCAAAATAAATTAAGAATTTTATAATCATGCCTAAGTGTTCTCAGCATCCCGCAAATCCCAGGGGATTCTATCACATACCCCAAGCAACTGATTCCTGCCTTGTGTGTCTATCTCTGGGGTGTCTGTGAATGGTGCCTTTTCAGTGAAGGTGCTGTGGGTTATCTTAGACAGCAGGATTTGCTGCTGTATAAACAAGGTCAGCTCTTCAAGTAGTGCCCAGTTGTAGGGTTGAGTTGGCGAAGGAGCCCTGACCCAGAAAGGCAGTTGAAAATGATGAGTCATACCCAAGGACAGTAGACACAAGGGCCAGGAAGATTGCTCCATGGTTGGAAGCCTGCCTCATGAGCTGGGGAGAAGGCAGCTGGGATGGAGAAGGGGTCACTGAGTCAGGGAGGGTTGGAGGGATCGCTCGGGATGGGAGGTGTGTGCTGAAAGTAGATAAAGGACCAAACGTGCTGGCCTCTCAATGTCTGTATTGCAAACCATAATGCCCCAAAGTAGAGAGAGAGGATGGGGGAGATTTCTGCCATGGAGGCAGGGGGAGGGTGGGATGGGGGGATACTGGGGACATTGGTGGTGAAGAGTGTGCACTGGTGGAGGGAGGGGTGTTCAATCACTGTATGACTGAAACTCAAACGTGAAAGATTTGTTACTGTATCTCACGGTGATTCAATAAAAAATAAGTCAATAAATAAATAAATGATGCGTCATGAAGAAGGTATTGAAGGGTGTTCTATCTGGCTTAAACGTCCACTAAACTGCATTGCAAGAGCTCTGATCCTTCAAAGAGACCTGGATGGGAAATGGTGTCAGTGCAGTGCCCTGGCCATCTGCTAAGGGCCACCAAGCAAGGATCCTCTAGGGGCTGGAGAAGTGCTTCCACTGGCACTCAAGAAAGCCAAGCCCAGGGTGTAACACCCACCACCCCACGCCACAGCACTATCCCTCAGGAGAAGAGTCTCCCTCTGCCTCAGCTGGCTTCAAATCTCTCTCTCCCCCTCCCCCTCTTTTCCTTGCCCACTGTCCCCCCGTGATGAGGAGCAGAGCACATTCATTATATCTCCATGGTGAAAAAAAATCATCAGAATCATCTCTACTATGGCAACCAAACATTTTTTTCCCCAAAGGCTTGAGCTTATAAAAAAAATGAGGAATGCATTTCACAGTAGGGATACAAGAGCTTCTACAAAGAAAGTGTGTAGACCAGGTTCCATTGACTAGGAGGAGACCAGTCTTGGGGACAGAGGCACTCAGCATGCGAAGGACAGGGGGTAGCGGCACCCCTCACCCCACCGTAAACAAAATCAAAACAAAATTTTGCGGAACAAATGGAAGTCTATTTATAAGACACGAGGCTAACAGTCATTTATAAATAAATTCTTTGCTCTGTGGAGCAAACCCTGGGTGTTCACTACAAGGAGACAGTGCTTTCGAGTCAGAACTGGTGGGAACAAAAGATAAGAAAGTCTGGGAATAAAACATCCTACACTTGGGCCAGAGCGATAGTACAGCAGGGAGGGCATCTGCCTTGCACACGGCCAACTGGTATTTGATCTTTGGCATCCCACAGGGTCCCGGGGCACCACCAGGAGTGATTCCTGAATGCAGAGTCAGGAGTAAGCCTTGAGTCTCACTGGGGGTGGCTTTTAAAAGTCAAAAAAAATACCTTATTCCACTTTTCTCTGGAGGGAGACGCTACGCAGAAGTGAATGAAGACACGTGGATTTCTATGAATTGTTCCTGCACTGAGGGCACCTTTGGAACTCACAGTAGGTGTGATGGCCGATAACTCCAAAAACGCAGGGAGTGAGTTGAAGAAATCAACCCAGATCTCTATAGAGATGTTTTATAGACTCAAGGCAGGTGTAAAGCAGAAACATGTTAAGAAAGACATGGATTAAAATATGAATGGAAAATGAAGAAAATGAATCAAAATAGGAGTTTCATGGAATCTAATGGTGTTTGTGTGACTCAATCAACAGCTCACAACCCGACTGTATGTCACATAACTCCGTGAATGCTGTGTCACTCAGTAGACCATGGGTTATCAGAGGCAGGAGATTCCACATTTCCTCAATAACTTTCCAATTTTTTTTCTCATCCCTACCCCATCATCACCAACACCATTTTATCCTTCATCATCATCATCATCTTCATCATCATTATCACTAGCATCCTCTTCCCCCATCACCACCCCGACCATATTCATTGTCGTCTTTATTATCAGAATCACTACCACCATCACCATCAGCACCATTATACCATCACCGTGATTACCATTATCCCCATTATTGTCGCCATGGCCATCACCACAACCCCTTAAAATCTCCACCATCTTCATCACCACCATCAGTGCCATTATCACCATCACCACCTCATCACCATAGTTGCCATGATTCCCATTATCATCCCCATCACCACTCCTTCATAATCTCCACCGTCTTCATCACCACCATCAGTACCACCATCAACATCACCACCATCAGTACAGCCATCACCATCACCACCACCTGTACCACCATCATCATCACCACCATCAGTACCACCATCACTATCACCACCACTGGTATCACCATCACCACTTCCAGTACCACCATCACCATCACCATCACCATGAGCACCACCATCACCATCACCACCATCGGTACCACCAACACCATCACCACCATTGGCACCACCATCACCACCATCAGTACCACCATCAACAGCACCATCAGTCCTACCATCACCATCACCATCACCACCATCAGTCTCACTATCACCATCACCAACATCAGTACCACCATCAGTACTACCATCATCAACAACACCATCAGTACCACCATCACCATCACCACCATCAGTACCACCATCACTACCATCAGTACCACCGTCACCATCACCACCATCAGTACTGCCATCACCATCACTTCCATTACCATCACCAGCATCAGTACCACCAACACCATCACCAAAATCGCCAACATTGGTACCACCATCACCATCACCACCATCAATCCCACCATGACCATCACCATCAGCACCGCCATCACTATCACCACCATCAGTACCACCATCACCATTACCATCATCAGTACCACCATCCTCATCACTACCATCATTAGTACCATCAACAACACACCATCAGTCCCACCATCACCAACACCACCCTCCTCATCATAGATGTCATCAACACCATCATCACCACCATCACCACCCCTATTATCATGATGTTGATTGTGACTTCCTAGAGGCCACCCATGGCAGTGCTTTGTGGGGAGCCACAGTGTCAGGGGTCAAAATCGGGCCATCCCACCCACTCAGCATAGATTCTACGTTGGTATTCTCTTCTGTATCTTCCAGGTGATTGACGCAACTTCAGTGTCAAGTGACGGGCTCAGAGTCTCACAGAATCTCCCTGTGGTTTTTTTTTCAACCTTATCTTCTTCCCAACACAAATAAAGAAAGCTGAAATTATTTCATAGGCTGCAGGTGCATAAGAGTCTTTGTCATACCACAGAACAATAAAAGAAACACGATTTAAGACCTTATCACACGGAGAGGTCATTGGTCAAGCTGAATGTATATACACAGGAAAGCGATTATCAGAAAGCGAGACTTCAAGGGCAACCGGGAAAAAAGCACCCTCCCCACGAGACGCAGAGCAGAGTAGGAAAGAGTGTTTTGTATAAAACAGTGAGAGGGAAGCACTCGTGATGAGTGCAGTGCAGAGTATGCTCACGTTTGGTTCTTCTCCAAGTTAACAACTGAGAAAGGACAGAGAAACCGCCATCATCTTCGAGATTTATTTTTAATCGCGTGATATGTCTGTAGCATGCAGAAAAAGAAATGATCACGAGCCCAGCTCTCATAGACATTGGAATTGGGTGTTTGTGGGGGCCGAACTCTGTGCAATTTTTGTTTTTTGCTCAGACAGAATCCTGTTCCAGAATCGAGTCAGAAATCCGAATGGCACGCTAAGTTGTGAAAATAAACCAGTTCATCGTGACAAGGCAGGTCGGAAACAGGTTTTTCATGAGAAAACTGAATTTAGGGGCTAAGAGGACAGAGTGTGGTCTCTCTCCTGAGTCTCCTTGGCATGGCAGAGAAATGCAGCTTTTTCCAGGCAAAGAGGGTGGCTGGAATGAAATCTATCAAGCGGGCTACCAAATAATTTGAGGACGTGAGTGCAATGCACGACTTCTGTGTCTGTCCCATTGTACCCAAGGATCTGAAGCCTGCCTGTCTCATGTTTCATGTTGTGTGCAGAGGCCGAGGAGAAGGACCCTTTCTTTGCTATTTTTACTAATTTATTTGTTTAGAAAAATGACAGTTTAGATACCATGGTAACCAATAGTGTCAAAGTTGGTGGTTGTTGCTATGAAATGCTGTTTATAGTATTAGATTAAGATTAAGATTAAAGGCCCTCCCGTTGATCGTCGATTTGCTCGAGCGGGCCCAGTAACGTCTCCATTGGAGACTTTGTTGTTACTGTGTCTGGCATATCGAATACTCTCGGTAGCTTGCCGGGCTCTCCGAGAGGGGCGGAGGAATCGAACTCGGGTCGGCCATGTTGGCCGCGTGTAAGGCGAACGCCCTACCCGCTGTGCTATTGATATACTATACCTCAGTACTAACGAAGTATTGGTGAGCTGTTATTTTGTCACCCCAAACCCATCTCTTTCCTCCCCCTCCACTCCTCCTTTTCTGCCTGGTAATTTTTTTGTAACCCAAGGACAAGGACTTATCAATATTTAATATTGTCCTTTCCCCTATCTTGTGTGCATATGCTGCAGACGAGAGAGGTCATCTCATCTGGTATTTGTTCTTGTCCCTCTGTCATATTTTGTGGAACGCAATTGCCTCCAGGGGAGGCAAGTGGGATCATTCCACCTTTTCTACAGCTGCATACTATTCCACTGTGTACATAGAGCAAACTTTCTGCATTTGTTTGTCTGTCTCTGGAAACTTGGGTTGTTTCCGTGTTCTGGACATTGTGGTAAGCACTGTGGTGAACCTTTGTGTGCTGTCTTTTCAAATTAAAGTTTTTGTGCTTGGGAGATAGACTTCAAGAAGAAGAATTGTTGGGGCGTGTGGAAACTCTATTCTTAGTTTGTTTTTTTTTTTGAGGAATTTCTAAAATTTCCTTCCTTTGGGGGAAAGTGTGGAATTCGGGGGGCTACTGGGGATTTTGATGGTGGAAAACGTGCACTGGTGAAGGGATGGGTGTTTAATGATTGTGTGATCAAAGATCAAACATGAAAGCTTTGTTACTGTACCTCACAGCTGGATGGAGCGATAGCACAGCGGAAGGGCGTTTGCCTTGCACGCAGCCAACATGGCCGACCAGAGTTCGATTCCTCCGCCCCTCTCGGAGAGCCCGGCAAGCTACCGAGAGTATCTCGCCCGCACAGCAGAGCCTGGCAAGCCGCCCGTGTTGTATTCAATATGCCAAACACAGTAACAACAAGTCTCACAATTTGTTGTTACTGGGCCCACTCGAGCAACCTAATGCAAGTAATCAATAAAAATGGGGAAAATAAGTCAATAAAAGCAAACAGTCAGTATCATACATATAAAAAAGAAAGAAAAAGAAAATCTGACCTTTTCTAAAGATGAAAAAAAAAAGAGTAACTCTTGGCAGTGCTCAAGGGACCTTGTGGAGTGCTGGGAGTTGAACTTGGGTTGACCGCCTACAAAACAAGTGTCCTCCCCACTGTGTTATCACTCTGACCCCTCGCATTTTCAGCCCAGTATTGGATGCTAACGTTTTTGGCAGCGAGTCTGAGCATGTCTTCTGAATTGCTGGCTTCCTTCTTCAATAGGTCAACATTTTCTGGCTTCTGGCTAAAGAAATCCACTCAAAGGTCAAGCATCTGGGGAGGGACAAGCTCTTTGTCTTACAAATACAGTTCCTTTGACACAGTCCAGCCAACAGTTCAATAGTGTGGGATTTTCTAGGAGCAAATACTTCCTCTCCATTTTGCTTTATTTCACTCCCAGCCCTTCCTGTCGAGAGCTGAATTTGGAGTACAAAACCAAAGGGACATTTGTTTATCTTGGACCTCGGGTGACTCTGTAAACTCCGCTGAAGTGTCCTCAAGAAAAAAGCAATTTCAGAGCCAGAGACATAGTTCGAGGGGAGGGGGAGGAAGGCATTTTCTTTGCACATAGCTGACTGGGGTTTGATCTCTGCCATCCCATATGGTCCTCTGAGCACTGCCAGGAGTGAGTCCTGAGTGCAGAGTTAGGAGTAAGTCTGAGCACTGCTAGTGTGGTTCATACAACAAAGGAAGAAAGGAGGAAAGAAAGAAAGAAAGAAAGAAAGAAAGAAAGAAAGAAAGAAAGAAAGAAAGAAAGAAAGAAGAAAGAAGAAGAAGGAAGGAAGGAAGGAAGGAAGGAAGGAAGGAAGGAAGGAAGGAAGGAAGGGAAGGAAGGAAGGGATAGAGGGAGGGAGTGAATGAGTGAGGGAGGAAGGAAGGAAGGAATGAAGAAAGAAGAGAGAAGGGAAGGAAGGAAGGAAAGAAGGGAGGGAGGGAGGGAGGGAGGGAAGGAGGGAGTGATGGAGGGAGGGAGGGACGGAGGGACGGAGGGAGGAAGAGAATGGAAAGAAAGGAAGAAAGTCAGAAAGGAAAGAAGAAAGAAAAGAAATAAAGGAAGGAAGGAAGGAGAGAGAAAGAAAGAAAGAAAGAAAGAAAGAAAGAAAGAAAGAAAGAAAGAAAGGAAGAAAAAAGTAAAGAAATTAAGAGAGAAAGAGAAAAAGAGAGAAAGAAGGAAGGAAGAAAGAAAGAAAGAAAGAAAGAAAGAAAGGAAGGAAGGAAGGAAGAAAAAAGTAAAGAAATTAAGAGAGAAAGAGAAAAAGAGAGAAAGAAGGAAGGAAGAAAGAAAGAGAGTAAAAGAGAGGAAGGAAGGAAGGAAGGAAGGAAGGAAGGAAGGGAGGAGAGAAAGAGAGAAAGAGAAGGAAGGAATGAAGGAAGGAAGGAAGGAAGGAAAGAAAGAGAGAAAGAGAAGGAAGAAAGGAAGGAAGGAAGGAAGGAAGGAAGGAAGGAAGGAAGGAAGGAAGGAAAGAAAGAAAGAAAGAGAAAATCCTCTCCATGATTTACGAAGTTATGTGATAGTTGAGTTTTAGACAGACAAGGCTCCAGTGCAGATGCCCCAGCTAGCATCCACTTCCATCCACGTCTGTCCCCAGCGTCCTTCTGGTCCCTTCTGCGTGCCTCCTTGACGTGAAAACAAGGAAGTTTGGTTATTGACGTGTGGATCTGTGGCTCTGTGTGGTGTTGGCTCCGTGGCTTGGGTATTGAGCTGTACCAGTTGTCCATGTACCTTCCACCAGGGTGGACCCTTCCCTCTATTATCAGCCCAGTACCCGAAGCCCACCTTATTTCCACTCCTGCCTCCTGCCCCCCACCCCCATGCTAAACTTCCTACTAAAGATGGGTTTGGGTCTCCTGTAGGTCCCTTGTACCAGAAACCAACCTTCTTCCTCTGGCTGAGAAATGAGCTGTCTTTATTTTAAGAAACCATCTCCCAGTTTGTCTTTGATTTGTTTGTTTGGGTAGGGTGTTTGCCTTGCATGCAGCCGGGTCGGCTGACCCGGGTTCGATTCCTCTGCCCTTCTCGGAGAGCCCAGCAAGCTCCCAAGAATATCCCGCCCGCATGGCAGAGCCTGGCAAGCTCCCCGTGGTGTCTTCGAGATGCCAAACACAGTCACAACAAGTCTCACAAGGGAGACGTTCCTGGTCCCACTCAAGCAAATCGATGAGCAACAGTGCTACAATGCTTGTTTGTTTGGGGGGCCACACCCAGTGATGCTCAGGGCTAAGTCCTGGCTCTGCACTCAGGGATCACTCCAGGCCAACTGCAGGGACTCTATGGGGTGCCACGGATCCAACTTGACTCAGTGGACTGGGAAAGTGGACAATTTCTGGAAAACCAAAAGGGACAATTCTCAAAAGTGCTGTTGTGTTAAGGCCGCAGAGCACGTGGATACTAAAATTTTGGCCTTAGTGATCTGCAATGTATTCCTCGTATTTTCATTCATTCCCCTGCTGTGAGGAAATCATGATCTCGTGGCACTCATAGGGCATTGTGTATTTATCGGCTCTCCTTTTTGTTCTTATTTATTAAGAGATAAGTCACGGAGCCAAAGGAAGAGTGCAGCACGGAGGGCATTGGCTTTGCAGACAGCCTACCTGGGTTCAATCCTGGGTATTCAATAGGGTCCCCAGAGCACTTCCAGGAGAGATCCGTGAGTGCAGAGCAAAATAACTCCATATAACTGGACGTCTTCAAACGATCATGATCATGACCATCCTGTTGTTCGTCGATTGCCTCGAGCAGGCCCCAGTAACGTCTTCTTCGTCCTAGCCCTGAGATCAAAGCTCATTCAGGGTTAGGAGAATGAGACCCATCATTGTTACTGGTATTTGACATATTGGGTACGACACAGGGAGTTTGCCAGACTCTGCTGTGTGGACAGGTTACATTCCGTAGCCTGCCAGTTTGTCCAAAGTAAGACTGAGATAAAAAGATATCTGCCGGGAGCTGGGTTTTATAGTCTCTGGGTCTTGGCCGTTGATGGGATTACACGGCGCCAGGGGGCCAGTTGGTGGGTGTGACCCCCGCCTACTGGAAGGTGGAGGATCTGGGTGGAGGATGCTCAACCCAAATCCGAGCAGGCTTGAAGATCTCAGCCCCGGGACCCGCATGCCTTTGTTCCTCTGCCAGTACCTTCATACGTGTGGAGAGTGGTCTTAGCATGGTGGTGGCTGGTTCTGGAGGTCTTCGGCTGCCGGAGCCCTGGTCGGGGCAGGGAGGGAAACTCAACCTGCTCCCCTCCAAGGGGCCCCAGCGAGGACAGCCAGGCGCAGGGGCAGGAGACTCTGCCGTCTTTCAAACGTAAACAGGAAACTCAGTCAAATGATTCACTGTAGCACTGTCTTCCTGTAGTTTATCCATTTGCGTGAGTGGGCACCAGTCATGTGTCCGTTGTGAGATTTGTTGTGACTGTGTTTGGCATACCGAATATGCCATGGGGAGTTTGCCAGGCTCTGCCGTGCGGGCGAGATACTCTCAGTAGCTTGCCAGGCTCTCCGAGAGGGACGGAGGAATCGAATCCAGGCTGGCCGCATGCAAGTCAAATGCTAATAGCTCCAGCCAGGCAAATGATAGAAAAAAGAATGGAGAATGTTCGACTTCCTCTCCTATGGTTTTCCTGGTGACTTGGGAAGCATTATTGCCTGGTGGATGGCTCTGGACTGCAGATGTCTCTTGGGTCCTGATGGAAAGTCTGAGACAGTGCTAAGATCTCCCACATTGCCTTCCTGGACCTGAGGATTTTGTGATGCTAGCTTTCTTCATTGCGGGCTGGAGCGATAGCACAGCGGGTAGGGCGTTTGCCTTGCACGCAGCCAACATGGCCGACCCGAGTTCGATTCCTCCGCCCCTCTCGGAGAGCCCGGCTAGCTACTGAGAGTATCTCGCCCGCATGGCATAGCCTGGCAAGCTCCCCGTGATGTCTTCGATACGCCAAACACAGTAACAAGTCTCACGATAGAGACGTTACTGGGCCCGCTAGAGCAAATCGATGAACAACGGGAGGACAGTGACAGTGACAGTTACAGCTTTCTTCATTGAAACACACACACGCACACACACACACATTCTACAGACACACAAAGACATGTCTCAGTAAGAAACTGACCACAGGTGAATAGATAGACGAAGATTGAAGCCAAGAAAACATGTCATAACTCCAAGGGCACCAATAGATTCAAAAATGGGGAAAAGGACAAAAGACTGCCACAATATAAAGTATTCTCTCTGTCATCGTCACCAAGTGGTCCTGGATGACAACTTAGCAGTGTCTGCTCTACACACTTTACTCTCTCTCTCTGCTGACCCAGGTACATGTTTTCAGGGCTGTTGGTGCTTTTCTTGCGACCACACCCCATGCACAGTGCTCCTCTTTCCCTTGGTTCTGGGCTCAGAAAGGACTCCTAGCAGGGCTCAGATGAGATCCTCGGGAGATCGAACCCAGGTCAACCGCATGCAAGGCAAGCACCTCCCCACTGAGGGTTTGAATCATTTCTGTCATACCCTTACATCCTTACTATCACTGTCACTGTCATCCTGTTACTCATCAATTTGCTCAAGTGGGCCCAGTAACATCTCCTTTGTGACACTTGTTACTGTGTTTGGCATATCGAATATGTCACGGGTAGCTTGCCAGGCTCTGCCGTGCGGGCGAGATACTCTCGGTAGCTTGCCGGGCTCTCCAAGAGGGGCGGAGGAATCGAACCCTGGTCACCCAGGTCAGCAGAGTTGGCCACGTGCAAGGTGTGCCCTACCTGCTGTGCTATCGCTCCAGCCCCCCTTAACATCATACCTTTTAAAAATTCTGGGAGACTGCCCAAGAACAGATGACTGGTTAAAGAAACTCTGGTACATTTACACAATGCAGTGCTATGTAGCTGTTAGAAAAGATGAAGTCATGAAATGTACATACAAGTGGTACTACATGGAAAGTATCATGCTAAGCGAAATGAGTCAGAAAGAACGGGATAGACATAGAAAGATTGCATTCATCTGGGGAACATAAAGCAACAAAATAGGAGACTAACACCCATGAGTGGCCGAGATTAGTGCCAGGAATTTTGCTCCATGACTTGGAGGCTAGCCACACGTGCTAGGGGAAAAGGAAGCTTAGATAGAGAAGAGAGCACCAAATAAAAGGTATTGGGAGGATCCTCCCAGGATGGGAGAAGCATGCTGAAAGTAGACTATAGACCGAACATGATTGCCACTCAATGCCTCCTTTGCAAACCACAGGACACAAAAGGAGAGAGAGAGAGAGAACAAAAGGGAGTGCCCTGCCACAGAGGCAGGGTGGGATGGGGGGCAAGGGAGGTGGGAGGGATGCTGGGGCTCGTGATGGTGGAGGATGGGAGCTGGTGGAGGGATGGGTACTTGATCATTGTATAACTGAAACCCAAGCACAAAAATCTGTATGTCTATAACTGTACCTCGTGGTGTTTCACTAATAAAATAAATAAATAAATTCTGGGAGACAAGGCTGGAGCGATAGTACAGTGGGGAGGGTGTTTGCCTTGCACATATCTGACCCGGGTTCAATCCCCAGCATCCTGTAAGTTTCCCCAAGGACCGCTAGGTGTAATTCCTGAGTGCAGAGCCAGGTAACCCCTGAGGATCATCGGATGTGATTCCCCCGAAAAGAAAAATTCTGGGAGATCCTTAGACCAGAGGGATGCTACAACAGGTAGGGCACTAGCTTTGCACACAGCCAACCCAGGTTTGATCCCTGGCACCCGGTACAGTCCCTGCAGTTGGCCTGGAGTCATCCCTCGGTGCAGAACCAGGACTTAGCCCTGAGCACCGCGGGGAGTGGACCCCGAACAAACAAATCACAAACAAATTGAGAAGGGGTTTCTTAAAACAAAAACAGCTCATTTCTCTCCATGCCGGCGGGGGTTTCATGTCTTTTCAACGTTTCTTTGTCAACCAAAGTTTCTTCAGCAAAGCAGAATGAGATATTTAGAAGCTTCCTAATAGCACTGATTCCGTGGGATCCAAAGTAGGAATAGACATCATGTTTGAATGTTAATGTTTGGACACTGAACATTCAAGAGTAATGAGACCCAATTTTGACCGGAGGGTCTAAGTCCTGTTGAAATTCAATGGTATTCTTTACACCATAAATCCGGGAGGAGATTTTTATCAGCATTATTCTGCGCTTCTAAACGTGAAAATGACAATTTTGATCCGGTCCAACTATTGTGATCTCAGCCGGAACACTCCAAAGCCCAGATTGCTTTCCTGACTTGGATAATCAGTGAAGTCTGAAGAAGTTGGCTGAATTCACCTTTAGAAATTAAGTTCTGGGGCAGGAGTGATAGCACAGTGAGGAGGGCGTTTGCCTTGCACGCGGCCGACCCGGGTTCGATTCCCAGCATCCCATGACGTCCCCTGAGCACTGCCAGGAGTAATTCCTGAGTGCAGAGCCAGGAATATCCCCTGTGTGCCCCCCCCCAAAAAAAGAAAAAAAAACAAAAAAGAAATTAAGCTCTGCAGGGAGGTCCGGGAACTTTTCATGTTCTAGTTACTGCAACATGGGACCCTCTTGTTTTTTTTATGAATAATTGCTATGTTGGGCTTGGAATAAAGGGGAGACACAAAGGGGAGACACAAAACCATTAGCAGTTGGAGATCACGAAGTGGGGTGATGTATGAAATTTATCTCCGGGAAATAAAACATCCCGGATAGGTCGTTAATATTTATAGGGAATCTAAGAGCCTTGCAGATTTCTCCGTTTGATTAATTTGCCAGCTGTGTGCATGCTGAGCCTGATTAGGTCGGGAGGGAGCAGGCATTGATATCTCGCCTATCCCGGGCGGATTCTCCCCTCCACCTTTGATTAGATGTATTTCAGGTAGAGAAGTTCAGATTAATCAGAGGAAGTATATGCCTGTGTGGGACACTCCGATAAAGCTCTAAATGTACCCTCCCAAAATGAGGGTGGCCGACGCTTTTCTGTGCCCTAGCCAAGATGCACACGGATTCCGATTCTGGCTGTGACTGGGACAACTAAGATCATCTGGGTTACCAAGGATAGTAGAGATGAGGACCAGGAGGACGACTCCATGGCTTGGAAGACGGCCTCGCATGCTGGACGAAAAGGCAGCTCAGATAGAGAAGGGAGCACCAAGTTAAGAGTGTTGGGAGTGTCCTCTCAGAATGGGAGAAGCATGCTAAAAGTAGGCTATAGACCAAACATGATTGCCACTCAATACCTCTTGCAAACCACAGCACCCAAAAGGAGAGAGAGAACAAAAAGGGAATGCCCTGTCACAGAGGCGGGGTGGGATGGGAGGATGGGGGTGGTGGGAGGGATACTGGGACCCATGGTGGTGGAGGGTGGGCACTGGTGGAGGGATGGGTACTTGATAATTATATAACTGAAACCCAAGCACGAAAATTTGTAAGTCTACAACTGTACCTCATGGTGTTTCGCTAATAAAAAAAAACCCAAAACATTGGAATACTTGCATCCCCTCACCTTGTCTTGTGTCATACACACACACACACACACACACACACACACACACACACACCACTGAAATAATGAAGTTTTCTGAAGTCCAGTGGGGCATGGGAAGCCTACTGGGATCATTGGTGGTGGAGAATGGGAACTGGTGGAGGGATGGGTACTCGATCATCGTATGACTGAAACGCAAGCACGAAAGTTTGTATGTTTGTAACTGTACCTCACGGTGATTCATTAAAATAATCACAAATCACAAATCAATCACAAATCATCCTGTTATTCATCGATTGCCTCGAGCAGGCCCCAGTAATGTCTCCTTCATCCTAGCCCTGAGATTATATTCAAGGCTCTTTAGGAGAATGAGACCCATCATTGTTACTGGTATTTGGCATATTGGGTACGCCACGGGGAGTTTGCCAGACTCTACTGTGTGGGCAGGCTACATTCGGTAACCTGCCCAATTAATTATTATTATTAAAATAATAATAATAATAATAATAAAGATCATCTGGGTGACCTAGATTTGATTTTTCCACCCACTCTCTTGAAACATCTTGGCTACACAGCCTCTGAGGGTGCTCCTGGAGACTGACACACAGATGCCAAGGGACGCCACGAAGAAGCCAATCACTGTGAAGGACACAATGTCGCCCACACCGCGGGTGACCCGAAACACGGAAAGTTCTAGAACCCTGACGAAACGGTTCTGCTGAGATCCCAAATGCCTTTGGCCAGGTCCTGCCTCCTGGTTTCTTCCGCGTGCATTGCACTCACCATTTGTCCAGCTGGTCCTTTGGCGTGATGAGAACCTCACCCCCAAAGTAGGGAGGGCTTGGGAGCTGAAGGAATAATGGACTTAGGGGACAGTCATACTCTTCTCCACCTTCCTGCCCATGAAGCTCAGCAGAGCACAGGCATTGCATTGGCAGGAAACTCATCGGTTGACAGTCTCTGCCCTAACCAGATCTCCCAGTGCTCCAAGCCACTTGTCACTTGTCCCTTGGCATCCCATTGTGTATCAATTTACTCAAGCGGGCACCTGTAATGTCTCCATTCGTCCCTGTCGCGTGATAGTGTAGCCCAATGGCGTACTGGGGGCTCTTTCAGGGTCAGGGGAATGAGGCCCGTTATTCTTACTGCTTTGGGCACATCAAATACGTCACGGGGAGCTTACCAGGCCCTGCCATGTGGACAGAATGCTCTTGGTAGCTTGCTGGGCACTCCGAGAGGGATGGAGGTGAGATTGACCGTTGGTGAGATTACATGGCGCCGCGGGCAGTTTGTGGGTGTGACTCCCAAGCTACTGGAAAACTGGGGGTCTGGGTGGAGGATGCCCAGCCATGATCCGAGCAGGCTTGGAGATCTCAGCCCTGGATCCCGCACAACACCTGGGCTCCTCTGCTGGTTCCTTCATGAGTGAGGCTCATCCGACATTGTGGAGAGTGGCCTTGAGCATGGCCGTGGCTGGGTTCTGGAGGTTTTCAGCTATCGGGGTTCTCCTTGGGTCAGGGAGGGAGACTCAATCCGCCCCTCCCCCAAGGGGTGAAGAAGACAGCCTGGCATGGGGGGCAGGAGATTCTGCCACCCCGAGCCACTCTGACTGGAAAATACCAACTTGGATTCCCAAGTCTCTCTGAAAGGCCCCAGAGACTTGTGTTTGGAGCACCTTTGGGTGCCCAAGGGTCATTCACTGCAATGCCACACCGAGAGTGCTGGCCTGATTATTGTTCAGGTTCTGGTCCCGTGGCATTAGGGTCAGGCTGTCTCTGGGTCCCAGTTGAGTTCTTCTGCCTGTATAGACCGGCAGCGCTAACCCTTGAGCACTCATGCCAAAGAACACACACAGCTGGCTTGAATTCAAAGCTGGGAGGTCAGGTCAAATGGTCAACAGTGGCCAGTCACACCCCACGTACCATTTCCTTTTTGTCACTTGGGGGGAAAATATCTCTGGTGGAACCTTGAGGCTCTTCCTAGACAAGGCATCTGGTGAGAAGACCGCCCATGGGCAGAGCCTTCGAAAGAGACCACGATTGGGGGACCCTATAGGATGCTGGGAATCGAACCCGGGTTGGCCATGTGCAAGGCAAACACCCCACCTGTTGTGCTATCGCTCCAAATACTTCTCCGCCCTTTCTGAGAACAGCTGTTGGCCTCTGGATATCTTGGGACGTGTCTGGAATTTTCTTGTTCCGCATTGGAGACAGCTGAGTGGTTTCCTAAGTGTTCGGTCCACACACGGGTCGCTGATTTCTCTGGACTTGGTCGGCACTGCTGGGAAATCAGGGTGCCCAGGCGACGAGAACCTGTGTTAATTATCCGTCCTTCACATGGGCTGGCTGTGCTCTGAGTGCGTCACACACACACACACACACACACACACACACACACACACACACACAATCATCAGATTCGGGGTGGGATGCTGACAAGTCATTAGTTCCAAAGAGTGGGTTTTCAGAGCCAGGAATTGCTGAGTATTGGGAGAACGTATTACAGGTGCCGCCCAGACCGTGAGCACGTTATCCCAAGCTTCAGTGAGAGCCGGAGAAGGATGGTCTGAACCCTGCAGTTCCCCTAGGGCCAAGGGCACCTTTCCTGGAAATCTGGGGTGTCAGCCTCAGCGAGAGGGTTGGTTTACGTGCCCAGCCCCTGAGGAAGGTAACGTGGAAATGGTCAAGAGTGAGTCAGCAGGACTGGCCCGTGGAAATCTCAGGAAGAAGATGTCCTGCCCCATTTCATGGTGCTGGCATTTGTTCCCTGGCCAATCGTGAGCTTTGCACAGTGCGTAGCAATGCCCATGGCTCCCTCCTTTTCTTTCTTTCCATCTTTCTTTCTCTTCCCTTCCACTTTTCCTTCTATCTCTCCTTTTTCCTTCTTTCTTTCTTTCTTTCTTTCTTTCTTTCTTTCTTTTCTTTCTTTCTTCCTTCCATCTTTCTTTCTTCAATCTTTCCTTCTCTTTCATCTCTCCTTCTCTTTCGTTCCATCTTCTCTTTCTTCCGTCTTTCCTTATTCCATATTTCTCTTTCTTCAATCTTTCCTTCTCTTTCCTTCCATCTCTCTTTCTCTTTCATCTTTCCTTCATTTCCTTCCATCTTTCTTCTCTTCCCTTCCATCTTTCTTCTCTTTCTTTCCATCTTCCTTCTCTTTCTTCCATATTTCTTTCCATCTTTCTTCTCTTTCCTTCATCTTTCTTCTTTCTTCCATCTTTCCTTCTCTTTCCTTCCATCTTTCCTTCGCTTTCCTTATCTTTCCTTCCATCTTTTCTTCCATCTTTCCTTCTCTTTCCTTCCATCTTTTCTTCCATCATTCCTTCTTTCCTTCCATATTTCCTTCTCTTCTTTCATCTTTCTCTTTCTTCCATCTTTTCTTCTCTTTCCTTCACCTCTCCTTCTCTTTTCTTCCATCTTTCCTTCTTTCTTCCATCTTTCCTTCTCTTTCCTTCCACCTTTCCTTCTCTTTCTTTCCATTTTTCCTTCTACTTCCATCTTTCCTTTTCTTTCCTTCCATCTTTCTTCTCTTTCTTCCATCTTTCCTTCTTTTTTCCATCTTTCCTTACATCTTTCTATCTCTTTCCTTCCATTTTTCCTTCTCCTACTTTCAACTTTTCTTTTCTTTCCTTCCATCTTTTCCTTCCTCACACTTTGCCCAGGAGGAATGAAAGAAGCTTCCCAGGATTTTTATTCCCTGCTCCTTTTCTTGGCTCTGGTCCCAACCCAGGAGATGCTTGATTTTGTTTTCTTAGCTCGTGTGCTTTCTTTATTTTTTTTCTCTCTCTCTTTTTTTTTTTTTTTTTTGCTTTTTGGGTCACACCCAGCAATGCTCATGGGTTCCTCCTGGCTCTGCACTCAGGAATGACTCCTGGCGGTGCCTGGGGGGACCCTATGGGATGCTGGGAATCGAACCCAGGTAGGCAGTGTGCAAGGCAAACACCCTCTCTGCTGTGCTATCATCCTAGCCCCTGCTCATGTGCTTTCAAACCAACCCAGGAGAAGCTTGATCTGGCATTGTGACAAGGCCAAGAAAGCATGAAGAAAAGTATCAAGAGGTGAGAATCTGAAGACTGAGAACATTTCCTATTTTGTGCTTTCTACCAAAAAAAAAAAGAAATCAGTATTGGACATGATGGTTTTGGATTTATTTGATTTGAGGTGTAAAAAGCAAGTTAACACCCTTTTGTAGCTCCATGAAATACAAACACAGCTAAGGTCTACAGTTGGAAACTTTTCAACCAGTTTTTCCTCTCTTCTTTCTCTCTCTCTCCTTCTCTCTCTTTCTTTCTTTCTTTCTTTCTTTCTTTCTCTTCCTTCCTTCCTTGCTTCCTTCCTTCCTTTCTTTCTTTCTTTTTTTCGCTCTCCTCTCTTTTTCTCTTTCTTTCCCCCTCCCTCCCTCTCTCCCTCCTTCCTTCCTTCCTTCCTTCCTTCCTTCCTTCCATCCTTCTTTCCTTCCTCTCTCCTTCCTTCCATCCTTCCTTCCTTCCTTCCATCCTTCCTTCCTTCCTGCCTTCCTTCCTTCCTTCCTTCCTCCTTCCTTCCTTCCTTCCTTCCTTCCTTCCTTCCTTCCTTCTTCCTTCCTTCATTCCCTCTCTCTTTCTCTCTTTCTTCTTTCTTTCTCTTTTTCTTTTTGGGTCACACCCAGCGATGCTCAAGGCTTACTCCTGGCTCATGCGCTCAGGAATTACTCCTGGCGGTGATCAGGGCACCCTATGGAATGCCTGGAATCGAACCCGGGTTGGCTGCATGCAAGGCAAACGCCCTCCCCACTGTGCTATCGCTCCACCCCATTGACCAATTTTTCTGGGAGAAAGAGCTCGGATCTTCAAGAACAATGTCGAGGACCCGAGTGATAATCGGGTGGGTGAGTGCAGCGGAATATCCAGTCACCTTGCACACCATCCATTCTGACTGCCATCTCCAGCATCCCACATGGTCCCCGGAGCCCTGCCAAGATTGATTCCCTAGTGCCGAGCCAGGACTCACCCCTAAGTATTGTTGGGTGGGTGGCGTACACATAACAACAACAACCCCAGAACAGGGTCGATACGATTCCAACATCTATTCTCTGTGGCCGCTCATTTCTTCACTTCTCCAGAACTCACCATGAACATAAAGACATCCTAGCAGTAGTCAGCCAGGCAGAGTTACGGCTGCTGAGGACAGAATCAGCGAGCTCCAAGATGAGGAGGATGCAGCCTCCACACTGCAGCAAAAGATGGAAAAGCGCTTCAAAATAAACCGACCGTTGGCAAGAGAACTTTGGGATGCAATCAAGAGGAATGACCTGAGAGTCACTGGGGTTCCAGAGGGGTAGAAAGGCAACCATGATGGAGAAGGAAGAAATCAGAGATACCATTCCTGCAATCTTCCCAGAGCTGCAGAATGCAGGCACCCAGACCCAGGAGGCCTTTGAAGGCACCAGCTCAAAGAAATCCAAATAAAAATATTCCCAGACTGGGGCTGGAGTGATAGCACAGCGGGGAGGGCATTTGCCTTGCAAGTGGCTAACCAGGGTTCAATTCCCAGCATCCCATAGGGTCCCCCGAGCACCGCCAGGAATAATTCCTGAGTGCATAAGCCAGGAGGAACCCCTGAGCATCGCCGGGAGGGACCCAAAAAGCAATAATAATAATAATAATAATAATAATTACCAGACCCCATCAGAAATACCCCATGGCTTAGAGGGCCAGAGACAGGAAGAAAGAGAGACAGTCATAAAGAGAAGCTTCCTGGCTTCAAGAGATGTGACAATGGTGACCACAGAAGGCGGAGGCATTGGTGGAGTGAAAGCTTGAAGAGTTACAGATGAATGTGTCTGTAGAGAGTTGGAAAAAAATGAAAGTGGGTCATGGAACTGCGTGTGGGTGGGTTCCCTTAAAGAAGATCAAAAAAAAAAAAGGATGGACCGTCTGTCGATCTGGACTCTAGATGCTTTTCTTGGTCCCTCTGTAGAGAGAATTATCATACAGAAATTCTGCAAAGGCAATGCCTTAATGGGCTAACACTGCATTTCCTAATGAATAAACAATTTTCCTCCCTGTGTGTCACAAAACGCCATAAAGCCGACATAATCATTTTCCAACAAGAACAGCCTGGCTAAGTAGGAGTGTTTAATTTTCAAGTGTTTCTTCTTTAAAGGACGTTTTAAGGGAGTTGTTCTACAGAATAAAGGATTTCCAATTTGTTTTTTCTCAAGGGACGGCATCTATAGTCCTAGTACTTAAAAGATAATTATAGACATTCTTTCCTTAAGTCCTGTGTTTGCTGCGAGGTTATGGTATTCATTGGAATATGAAAAGAGCGTGCCGCTGAATATTGGGATGGTTTTTCATGTAAAGGACAAGGAAGCGGTTGTTCTGTATTTCACGATAGTTCAACCGGGACCGAACAGAGTTGGAACCGGTGTCGGCAATTTGCACCGAGTCTACATTTTAAACGCTGACCAACTCGTTAACAGTGGGTCATTAATATTCTCACAGATTTACATCTATATAATCTAGTAATGAGAGTGCTGATTGTTGGGGCTTTTCGGTGAGTTTGCAGGCACGCTCAACAGTGCACAGGGATTTCTCCAGTCACTGGACGCGGGGGTCACTCTTGGCGGTGCTCAGGGGACCGTATGGGATGCCAGGGATGGACCCTGGGACAGCTGTGTGCAAGGCAAACGCCCTGACCGCTGCCTTATCTTTCGAGTCCACGGGGATGCTTTCTGTTGGAACTCTTCGGTGGAGTGCATACCACCTCTTGTTCGCTTTTAAATTATTTTCTTCGATGATGGGGCAAATAAAATGACCCATGCAGTGCACTGTAGTCTTGCATGGATGCCCTTCCCTGTGTCAGAATTATTGTACAGAAGTATGAGGCACAGAAACCACCAACACTACTTAAGCTGAGGATTTGGAATGCTTGCCTTCCTCTCTAGAAAGTTCTGTGCTGAAGTATTTGCAACTCTTACTGAATGCTTTCTTTCTTTCTTTCTTTCTTTCTTTCTTTCTTTCTTTCTTTCTTTATTTCTTCCTTCCTTGCTTGCTTGCTTGCTTTTTGGGTCACACCCAGCAATGCAGAGAGGTTACTCCTGGTTCATGCAATCAGGAATTCCTCCTGGCGGTACTTGGGGGACCATCTGGGATGCTGGGAATTGAACCCAGGTCAGCCGCGTGCCAGGCAAACGCCCTCCCCGCTGTGCTATCGCTCCAGCCCCCTGAGTGGTTTCTGATGAAAGTCCAAACACAATAAATGTGTCCTCACTTCCTTTATGGGAAGAGCATTTATGAATGGTCACCATAACAGAGGGTCTTTATGGGCTGTGATTCTCAATGTCCACAAGAAAAATTCGTCCCACAAAACGATGGAACAGCAGAGCCTTGAACTGGTTCCTAAATTCACCATGGCCAGCTCCTTACCTGGGGTTCATTTATGTACGAGTGTGTAAGAGATTAAAAGATGTAATGTTTTTGTCCATCTTTCTTTTCGTCCCTCCATCCCTTCTTCCTTCCTTCTTTAATTTCTTCCTTCTCTTCTTCCTTCCCCTCTCTCTGCCCTCCCGCCCTCCTTCCTTCTCTCCCTTCATTCTTCCTTCCTTTAATCCCTCCTTCTCTCCTTCCTCCCCTTCTCCTTCCTTTATTCCCTTGTTCCTTCCTTCCCTTTTCTCTCTTCATTTCTTCCTTCCTCTGCCATCCTTTTTTCTTCTTCCTTGATTCCTCCCTCGCTCTCCTTCCTTCCTTTCTTCCTTCCTCCCCTCCCCTCCCTCCCTTCCTTCCTCTTCCTTCCTTCCTTCCTCCTTCCCTCCCTCTCTCCCTCCCTTCTTCCATCCTTCCTTCCTTCCTTCCTTCCTTCCTTCCTTCCTTCCTTCCTTCCTTCCTCCTTCCCTCCCTCTCTCCCTCCTTCCCTCCCTCCCTCCCTGCTCACTCCTTTCCTCCTTCCCTCCCTCTCTCCCTCCTTCCTTCCCTCCCTCCCTCCCTGCTCACTCCTTTCCTCCATCCCTCCCTCCCTCCCTCCCACCCTCCCTTCATCCTTCCTTCCTTCCCTCCATCCTTCCCCCTTTCCCCGCCCTTTCCTCCCTTCCTCTTCCTTCTTTCATTCCTTCTCCTTTATTCCTCCTTCTTTCCTCCTCTCTTGTCCCTCCCTTTAATCTCAGACCTAGAGAAATCATCTTTTTCGCTTCACTGTTATCTTGTACCAGAGAAATTGACCGTGTTTTGTAGCTCACAGACTTTAACAGCATGCTGTGAACATCAGTGTCCTAATTCTAAAATAGAAAAACGCGATCACACAGAGTTCTTACTCTGAACCAACAGCTATGTATTCACAAACAACTTTAGTACTTTCTCATTTTCTTAAAAAATGGGGAGGGTTACTGCAACACCAGAATTGGCCGTCAGACACGACACTTGGTGCAAGAGTGTGACTGAGCTTAGAAAGAGAAGCATTGTCTGAGGGTTTTCCAATGTACCCAAGGAAGGATGGGAGCGTTGGCTCTTCCTTTCCATTCCCTGAGGACAGCGGACCCAGCTCTACTGGGTTCCTACAGAACTGGGTGTACAATGTAGAAAACCATCAGGACATGGACTGGGGCGATAGTACAGCGGGGAGGGCATTTGCCTTGCATGCGGCTGACCTGGGTTCCATCCCCAGCATCCCATAGGGTCCACCAAACCCTGCCAGGAGTCATTCCTGAGTGCAGAGCCAGAGTAAACCCTGAACATTGCTAGGTTTAGCCCCCCCAAAAAGCAAATATATATATATGTATATATATCTTCTCAGAGAGCCCGGCAAGCTCCCGAGAGTGTCCCGCCCACATGGCAGAGCCTGGCAAGCTCCCCATGGTGTATTTGATAGGCCAAAAACAGTCACAACAAGTCTCACCATGGAGACGTTCCTGGTGCCTGCTCAAGCAAATTGATGAACAACGGGAGGACAGTGCCATGCTATATATATATATATATATATATATATATATATATATATATATATATATAAAGCATGCTATCAGGACAACTGCTTTGATCACTGTTCATTTGCAAGCACAGAAACTCGGGCATTTCTTTTTAAGTCTTAACTCATTTCCATGCAGATGGTATGCACAGAGAAGCAGATTATGCATGTTTCTTTCATTCCAGTGCAGGGCTTTCTAGCCACGCATCTGACAGGTTTAGCGCTTCTTTCTGAAGTCAGGTGAGAGGAATTCCATGAAAACATGGATTTGGCCGTCAGCGAAATCATCTTTGGGGAAGAGACTAAGCTAGCTCCTACTTGTACCAGGAAGCTTATCAAGGGCCAGAGTTATTATGGGCATGCAGAGAAATGTCCATACACATGTTACAGGTGTGGACACACATGTCTCTCGCTCCACACACACATATGATATGCATGTAACACAGATATATGTGAAGCACACATAGGAATGTAACATACATGGATATATATATATATATATAACCTTTCTGACCATAGATATCATGCAATCTTAGACACACATGTGCAAGCACACGTATGTACTTAGTTATGCACTGATGGGCTACACATTTACACGCATATGTGAATATACTCAGCCTGATACATGCAAACTCTCTCTCTCTGTCTCTCTGTCTCTCTGTCTCTCTGTCTCTCTCTCTCTCTCTCTCTCTCTCTCACACACACACACACAACTGAAGCAGAAATAAAAACTACAAAGGTCAAAATGCCATTCAAAAATGATAATGCTGGTTGGGAGAGAAATTCACCTAACAGCTCTCACCTATCATTTCGTTGTTCATCGATTTGCTCGAGCAGGCACCAGTAACATCTCCATTCATCCTTGTCCTGTGCTAGTGTAGCCCAAAGGCATCTGCTCTCTCCAGGAACATGAACAGCCTCAAACCGTTCATTCAGGGTCTTGACGAAGAAATCTAACCATCTCGTAGGTAGGCGGCCATGCGTTCTTTTGGCGCCCCGTGGAATCCAGTCGGTAACGGCTCTAGTCCAGTGGTCACTTGCAAATCACATTGCATGTCCAATCCATCTGATTTTCGATGTCTTGGCAAACGAGACAGCGATGGAGGTTGGAACTCCCGATTACATCTCTCACTTGTGTGGAGAGAAAGTATTTCTTTAAATATGATTGTGTCTCGGCAAAGCCTGGCAAGCTCCCCGTGACGTATCCAATATGCTAAACACAGTCACAACAAGTCTCACGATGGAGACGTTACTGGGCCCACTTGAGCAAATCGATGAACACCGGGAGGACCGTGATGATTGTGTCTATTCAATCAGCCTCATCACTGGCTGAGTAAGTAGCAGTACTCCTACATAAAAAAATCTAAAATAAATAAATAGGATTGTGTCTGAGGCAGAGAGAGGATTGTCAGGTGAGACCCAAACCACCAAGATAAATAAATGATGAATACATCCCAACCCCATCAGCACATAGAAGACATCCCAATTTCATTTGAGAAGGTAAACTGCTAAACTAACTTACTTCCAAGAGAGAAAAAAAAATTGACCTTTTTTTTTTTGGTACACGATTCTTTTCATTTTCTCCTATCCATCTATCTTTGAACTCTGCCCTTGGACATTTATTTATCTTCTATGATAGAGGAACTCAAGACCTTAAAAGTTCGCTTTTGGGGCTGGAGCGATAGCACAGCGGGTAGGGTGTTTGCCTTGCACGTGACCAGCCTGGCAGAGCCGGGTTCGATTCCTCCGCCCCTCTCAGAGAGCCCGGCAAGCTACCGAGAGTATCTCGCCCGCACGGCAAAGCCTGGCAAGCTCCCCGTGACGTATTTGATATGCCAAACACAGTCACAACAAGTCTCACAATGGAGACGTTACTAGGCCCGCTCGAGCAAATCAATGAACAACAGGAGGACAGTTACCCCAGTGATCCCAGATTAGAGGGGCTGGAGCGATAGCACAGCAGGTAGGGTGTTTGCCTTGCACGTGGCCGACCCGGGTTTGATTCCCAACATCCCATAGGGTCCCCTGAGCACCGCCAGGAGTGAACTCCCTGAGTGCAGAGCCAGGAGGAACCCCTGTGCATTGCCGGGTGTGACCCAAAAAGCAAAAAAAAAAAAAAAAAAGAAAAGTTCACTTTCTTTTTTCAAAATTCAGGTTGTGTTTAGCAGAAAAGTTTCGGTGAGAATCAGCTAGCAGAGCACATTAAAATCAACAAAATTTCTGAGGGGAGGTGGGGGTCAGGGCACCCTATTCTACAAACCGGAAAAATAAAACTAATTTCCTCCTGCAGGGCTTAGCTTCGAATCACATATGGCATCAGTCACCGGAGGCACTGCGCTTCCTGACACAGTGATAGCATCTCGACCACATTTGCTTTATCTGAGGGGAGATGTCACCCCATTGCCCTCCTCTGGAAGCTTCAAACAGATTCCTTCAATGAGACATGAGCATCCGAGTTGCGAGATCTAATTTCCACGAGCAGATGCCGAAATTCTAAATATGTTCTCCCTTCTCTGAAAGGGCCACCCCAGATGGTGCCTGTGAAGGTTCTCCGAAGCTCAGGGAGCTATTCCTCCCCGCCCTGCCTTGGGTGCCCGAGTTCTGCTGTCAATTCTGTCACTTGCGGGGGGAAGGGGGGAGGGGGCTCACTCACAAAACCAGGAGAATTCGTCAACTGGTTCAGCCCTCTTGGAAGACAGTATGGACGATTCTCAAAAAATTAGAAATTGAGCTCCCATTTGACCCAGTGCTATTACTTCTGGGAATATATCCCGGAGAGGTAAAAAAAATAAAAGTACAGTTCAAGTGACATCTGCACTTCTATGTTTATTTCTGCCCTATTCACAATAGCCAAAATTTGGAACAAACCCGGGTGCCCGAGAACAGGTTAAAGAAACTTTGGTACCTATGGGGCTGGAGTGATAGCACAGTGGGTAGGGCATTGGCCTTGCACACGACCAACCCAGGTTCGATTCCAAGCATTCCATAGGGTCCCCTCAAGCACCGCCAGAAGTAATTCCTGAATGCAGAGCCAGGAGTCAGCCCTGTGCATCGCCAGGTGTGACCCAAAAAGCAAAAAAAAAAAAAAAAAAAAAGAAAGAAAGAAAGAAAGAAACAAACTTTGGTACCTCTACACAATGGAGTACTATGCAGCTGTTAGAAAAGATGAAGTCATGAAATTTGCATACAAGTGGTACTACATGGAAAGTATCATGTTACGAGAAATGAGTCAGAAAGAGAGGGACAGGCATAGAAAGATTGCATTCATCTGGAGAACATAAAGTAACAAAATAGGAGACTAACACCCAAGAGTGGCCAAGATTAGTACCAGGAATTTTGCTCCATGACTTGGAGGTCAGCCACACACGCTAGGGGAAAAGGGAGCTCAGATAGAGAAGGGAGCACCAAATAAAGAGTGTTGGGAGGATCCTCCCAGGGTGGGAGAAGCATGCTGAAAGTAGACTATAGACCACACAGGATTGCCACTCAGTGTCTCTCTTGCAAAACACAGTACCCAAAAGGAGAGAGAGAACAAAAGGAAATGCCCTGCCACAGAGGCAGGGTGGGATGGGGGGATGGGGGGTGGGAGGGATACTGGGAGCACTGGAGGTGGAGAATGGGCCCTGGTGGAAGGATGGGGTACTAGATCATTGTATAACTGAAACCCAAGCACAAAATAATTTGTAAGTCTACAACTGTACCTCATGGTGTTTCACTAATAAAAATTTTTTAAAAAACATATAGATCAAAAAAATGAATCTCAATAAATATTAACTGTTTGTAACAACCTCTGAAAAAAAAAAACGAGGAAAATTCAATGGTGCCGTCTACGGGCATACAGCAGCCGCCAAGCTAGGCATTAAATCGAAGTTGCATGCGGGGATCTGGTACCCCCAAAATGGTGCACGCCCATACTGGAATTTACGAAGCCTGACACACGTCTTCCCATAATTGGTATCTCCTCTGCAAAGCAATTTGGGAAAGAAAAAATTAAAAAAATATATATATATATATATTAGAATTGGCTGGGTTCGATTCCTCTGCCCTCTCAGAGCTACCGAGAGTATCTCGCCCGCACAGCAGAGCCTGGCAAAGTTCCCCGTGGCGTATTCGATATGCCAAACACAGTAACAAGTGTCACAATGGAGACGTTACTGGACCCGCTCAAGCAGATCGATGAACAAGGGGAGGACCTGTGGACAGATTAGGATGGGGAAGAGAGTCATAATAGAGCGGTAGGGAGTTACCTTTGCAAAGAAGTGACGTCGTTGGTTTCATCCTCCGTACTGCCTTGGGACCGGTTTCCGCAGGAAGTGGGATCCCCAGAGGCAGAGGAGAAAACCCTGAGCACATCTGGATGTGGCCGAAAGACCAAAACCAACAGAGAAAAAAAACAGGAAACATTTTTATTCTTTTAAAAAAATAAAGATTCCGGAGGCCAGAGCAATAGCACAGCTGGTAGGGCGTTGGCCTGGCACGTGGACGACCCAGGGTTCGATTCCCGGCATCCCATAGGGTCCCCTGAGCACCGCCAGGGGTCATTCCTGAGTGCAGAGCCAGGAGGAACCCCTGTGCATCGCCAGGTGGGACCCAAAAAGGAAAGAGAAAGAAAGAAAGAAAAGGAAGGAAGGAAGGAAGGAAGGAAGGGAAGAAAGGAAGGAAGGAAGGAAGGAAGGAAGGAAGGAAGGAAGGAAGGAAGGAAGGAAGGAAGGACGGAGAAGGGAAAGGAAGGAACAAAGGAATGAGGAATGAGGGAAGGAAGGAAGGAAGGAAGGAAGGAAGGAAGGAAGGAAGGAGAAGTGAAAGGAAGGAACAAAGGAATGAGGAGAATGAGGAAGGAAGGAAGGAAGGAAGGAAGGAGAAGGGATAAGAAGGAAGAGGAAGGGAAGGAAGGAAGGAAGGAAGGAAGGAAGGAAAGGAAGGAAGGAGGAGGCAGGGAGGGAGGAGGGAGGGATGGAGGGATGGGAAGAGGAGGGAGGGAGGGAGGAAAGAGGGAGGGAGGGAGAGGAAGGAAGGAGGGAGGGAGGGAGGGAGGAAGGAAGGAAGGAAGGAAGGAAGGAGAAGGGGAAAGGAAGGAAGGAAGGAATGAAGGAAGGAAGGAGGGAGGGAGGGAGGGAGGGAGGGAGGGGAGGAGGGAATGAAGTAATGAAGGAGAGGAGGGAGGGAGGGAGGAAGGAAGGAAGGAAGGAAGGAAGGAAGGAGAAGGGAAAGGAAGGAGGGAGGGAAGGAAGGAAGAAGAAGGAAGGAAGGAAGGAGGGAGGGAGGGAGGGAGAAGGAAGGAAGAAGGGGGAGGGAGAGGAGGAAGGAGGGGGGGAGGGGAGGAAGGACGGAGGAGAAGGAAGGAAGGAAGGAAGGAAGGGAAGGAAGGAAGGAAGGAAGGAAGGAAGGAAGGAAGGGATGGAGCGATAACCCAGTGGGTAGGGGGCGTTTTCGATTCCCAGCATTCCATGGGTCCCCCGAGCACTGCCAGGAGTGATTCCTGAGTGCATGCGCCCGGAGGAACCCCTGGGCATGGCCGGTGGGACCCAAAAAGCAAAATAAATAAATAAATAAACAAATAAACAAACAAATAAATAAACAAATCACTGTCACTGTTGTCGCATTGTTCATCGATTTGCTCGAGCGGGCACCAGGAACGTCTCATCGTGAGACTCGTTGTCACTGTGTTTTGGCATCTCGAAGACGCCACGGGGAGCTGACCAGGCTCTGCCGCGGCTGGGCGGGATCCTCTCGGGTGCTGGCCGGGCTCTCTCGAGAGGGGCGGAGGAATCGAACCCGGGTCGGCCAGGTTGCCTGCTTTGCAAGGCCAACGCCCTAATCCGGGTGCGCTATCGCTCCAGCCCAAATAAATAAATAAATAAAATAAAAATAAAAATTCGGGGGCCGGAGCGATAGTAGGGCATTGACCTTTGCCCGCCAACCAACCTTGACATCGATCCTTGGCATCCCATCGGGTCCCCCGAGCACTGCAGGAGTCATCATTCCTGAGTGCAGAGCCAGGAGGAATCCCTGAGCATTGCCCGGTTGTGACCCAAAAAGCCAAAAAGTAAAATAAAATAAATAAAATAAATAAACCCAAGTGCTTGCACGTGCCGTCTGTTTCATATGCAACACGTGCGGTTCCTGGATTGAAATATGTGAGTGTCACACAGACACACACACACACACACACACACACACACACACACACAATGTCATTCATCTGGCATCCATGGTTGGGGAAGGACCCTGTGTTTATTCTGAAGGGCATTTGAGAGTTTTCCGAAACCAGAGATGCATCATCCATGGAGATGAGTCGAATGAGGTTGCCTGGGTTCACCCAGCTCGACACAGTTCCCCTGAGAGTCGCTCTGAAAGTTCAAGAAAGTTCCGCACACAAACGGATAAAACTGGGGTCACGTGCGAGCCATTTCTGGGCAAAGAAGCGGGATTTCATGTATGAGAAATCAAGGACCCTCCATACACAACCAGGCGTCCACCCAAGAAAGGAGAGAATGAAGGAGTTTGGAGTTGAATTTCAGAGACGACTGGTCCAAGAGACGTTGGTACGGGTACACAATGGAATACTACGCAGCCCTTAGGGAAAATGAAGTTGTGAGATTTGCTTATAAATGGATGGACGTCGATCAGTATGGCAAACCCTAGTGCCCAGAAGGACACAGAGAGAGAGACAGAGACAGAGATAGCAGAGACAGAGAGTGGCAGAGAGAGACAGAAAGAGATAGAGATGGAGACAGGAGAGAGACAGAGAGAAAGAGGAAGAGAGACAGAGAGACAGAGAGAGACAGAGAGAAAGAGGAAGAGAGACAGAGAGACAGAGAGAGACAGAGAGAAAGAGGAAGAGAGACAGAGAGACAGAGACAGATAGAGACAGAGATACAGAGACAGAGAGCAGCAGAGAGACAGAAAGAGATAGAGAGATGGAGACAGGAGAGAGACAGAGAGAAAGAGGAAGAGAGACAGAGAGACAGAGAGAGACAGAGAGAAAGAGGAGAGAGAGACAGAGAGACAGAGACAGACAGAGAGAAAGAGGAAGAGAGACAGAGACAGACAGACAGAGACAGAGATACAGAGACAGAGAGCGGCAGAGAGAGACAGAAAGAGATAGAGAGATGGAGACAGGAGAGAGACAGAGAGAAAGAGGAAGAGAGACGAGACAGAGACAGAGACAGAGAGAGACAGAGAGAAAGAGGAAGAGAGACAGAGAGAGACAGAGAGAGTAGGAAACGGGCACTGCTGGCGGGGACGGGTGTTGGATGCTTGATCCCGAAACGCTTGGGGACTGTGTACCTGACGCAACACAATTGCAAAAATAAAAATTTAACAAAAGAAAAGTGGAAGGAGGCGGGGACGGATCTAGAATCGGAAAGTGCCATGAATCGACCCTCTCGGGGCAGCTGGAGAGTGGGTGTGTGTTTTGTATGCGTGTGTGAGTATATGTATGCGTGTGTATGCTGGTGCACGTGTCGGTGTGTGGGGGTGTGTGTCTATATGCGTGAATGTATGTGTGTGTACGTGTCTGTATATGTGTATGTGTGTTTGTTTACATGTGTGGATGTCTGTGTACACGTGTGTGTAAGTGTCTATGTGTGTGTATTTGTATCTGTGTATGTGCACATGTGTGCGCATGTGTGTATGCGTGAGTATGTGTGATGTGTGTATGCATGTGTGTAGGTGTGTATGCGTGTGTATTTGTGTGTGTATGTGTAGATGTGTGCATGTGTGTATGTGTGTATACTTGTATGTGTGTATGCGTCTATGTATTTGTATTTGTATATATGAGTATACGTGTGTGTCTGTCTATGTGTGCATGTGTGTATGTGTATGTATATGTCTGTGTATATGTCTGTATGTGTGTATGCATGTGTGTATTTATGTCTATATATGTATGTGTGTATGTGTGTATGTGTATGTGTGTACGTGTTTATGTGTGTGTATGTGTATTTGTATGTGCGTATGTGTGTAAGTGTATATGTGTGTATGTGTGTTTGTATGTGTGTATATGTGTGTATGTGTATGTATATGTCTGTGTTTATCTGTGTATGTGTAAGTGTATATGTGTGTATGAGTTTATGTGTGTATGTGTGTCTGTCTATGTGTGTATGTGTGTATGTGTATGTATATGTCTGTGTATATGTGTACGTGTATATGTGTATGTATGTGTGTATGTGTGTTGTGTGTATGCATGTGTGTATCTGTGTATGCATATGTGTATGTGTGTGTATTTGTGTGTGTATGTGCAGATGTGTGAATGTGTGTATGTGTGTATACTTGTATGTGTGTATGCGTCTATGTATTTGTATTTGTATATATGAGTGTATGTTTGTATGTGTGTGTTTGTGTGTGTGTTTATGTGTGTGTCTGTGTATGTGTGTATTTGTATGTCTATTTATGTATGTGTTTATGTGTGTATGTGTATGTGTGTATGTGTGTATGTGTATTTGTATGTGTGTATATGTGTGTATGTGTTTATGTGTGTATGTGTATGTGTGTATGTGTGTATGTGTATTTGTATGTGTGTATATGTGTGTGTTTATGTGCGTATGTGTATGTGTATATGTGTATGTGTATTTGTATGTGTGTATATGTGTGTATGTGTGTATATGTGTATGTGTATTTGTATGTGTGTATGTGTATTTGTATGTGTGTATATGTGTGTATGTGTTTATGTGCGTATGTGTATGTGTATATGTGTATGTGTATTTTTATGTGTGTATATGTGTGTATGTGCTTATGTGTGTATGTGTAAGTGCATATGTGTGTATGTGTGTAAGTGTATGTCTATGTGTGTATGACTTTATGTGTGTATGTGTATATGTGTGTATGTCTATGTATATGTCTGTGTATATATGTGTGTATGTGTATATGTGTGTATATGTGTGTATATGTGTTTATGTGTATGTGTGTGTATATGTGTATGCGTGTGTGCATTTGTATGTGTATATATGTATGTGTGTATGTGTATGTGTGTATGTGTATTTATATGTGTGTATATGTATGTGTTTATGTGTGTATGTACATGTGTATGTGTGTATGTGTATATGTGTGTATGTGTGTGTGTGTGCGTGAAGCCGCCCAGTGTCCGCTCCCCGTGCTCCCCCCGATGTGCTGCTGTGCTCCCTCTGCCTCCTCCCACCCCTCCCCCATGCCTCTGTCCCATCCTAGACGTCCTGCGTTGCCATCAATCAGGGAGACTGTGCCTCGCTCTGCTGCAGCAAAGCCCAGCCAGGGAGGTCACCGGTGCCTGACCGGGTGACCCCAATGCGTCGCCCAGCCCCCGGAGTGCGTATCTGCCTCCTTGTGGGTTTGTGTGTCTCATTCTCCGGGACTGACCCCTTCCCTGCTGGGCAAGGTGGACCGTATACGTCCCACGGGGCCTGGGATAGCCCTTCCCCTCTCAGAGCTGAGTCACGCACCCACCCGGAAAACCCCCCAAACTGAGCTGGTCCAGAGAGACCCTCGATCCCCTGGTCTTCCTCTGTCCTCACTACCCCTTGGTCTAATACAACCTTCAGTGTCTTTTTTTTAATTATTATTTTATTATTATTTTATGGAATCACTATGAGATGCAGTTACAAAGCTTCCATGTTTGCGTTACAATCACACAACGATCAAACACCCATCGCTCCACCAGTTCCCATTCCCCACCACCAATGTCCCCAGTATCCTCCCATCCCAACCCTCCCCCTGCCTCCAGGGCAGACAATCTCCCCCATCCCCTCTCTCTGCTTTGGGGTATCCTGCTTTGCAATACAGATACTGATCAATACAGATCAATCCAGATCCAATCCCCATCACGTTGGGTCCTTGATCTTCTCTCAGGACACATCTCCCATCCCGAGTGATTCCCTCCAACCCTCCCTGACTCAGTGACCCCTTCTCTATTGCATTGAAATATTTTATTATATTGTGTCTCAAAGTATTGAGACACACAGTTATGAAGTTGTTCAGGACTGGATTTCAGTCACACAATGATGGAACCTCCATCCCTCCACCAGTGCCCATTCCCCACCACCAATGTCCCCAGTATCCCCCCATCCCACCCCTCCCCCCTGCCTCCAGGGCAGACAATCTCCCCCATCCTCTCTCTCGACTTTGGGGCATCATGCTTTGCAATACAGATACTGAGATCAATACAGATCAATATAGATCAATCTGTATTGGTACAGATCCCGTTGGGTCCTTGATCTTCTCTCAGGACACATCTCCCATCCCGAGTGATTCCCTCCAACCCTCCCTGACTCAGTGACCCCTTCTCTATTACAAGGACATATTTTATTATATTGTGTCTCAAAGCGTTGAGACACACAGTTATGAAGTTGTTCAGGACTGGGTTTCAGTCACACAATGATGGGACCCCCATCCCTCCACCAGTTCCCATTCCCCACCACCAATGTCCCCAGTATCCCCCAAAACCATCCCAACCCTCCCCCCTCCTCCATGGCAGACAATCTCCCCCATCCTCTCTCTCGACTTTGGGGCATCATGCTTTGCAATACAGATACTGAGATCAATACAGATCAATACAGATCAATCTGCATTGGTACAGATCCCGTTGGGTCCTTGATCTTCTCTCAGGACACATCTCCCATCCCGAGTAATTCCCTCCAACTCTCACTGACTCAGTGACCCCTTCTCCATCCCAGCTGCCTTCTCCCCCAGCTCATGAGGCCGACATCCAACCGTGGTGCAGTCTCCCTGGCCCTTGTGTCTAGTGTCCTTGGGTGTCCGTGTCTGGTGTCCTTGGGTGTCCGTCTCATATGCCGTCTTTTGTGAAGACTTTTTAACTGGGTGAGTCCATATGATGTTGTCTTACGTAAACAAATCTGCAGGGTACTAGATGGTATTGATTTGTATTGATATATTTATATTGATATATTTGTATTGATATATTTCACCAGGCTTTGCCGTGTGGGCGAGATACTCTCGGTAGCTTGCCAGGCTCTTCGAGAAGGGTGGAGGAATCGAACCCGTGTCGGCCATGTGCGAGGCAGAAGCCCTCCCCGCCGTGCTATCGCTCCAGCCCGGCAAGCTACCCCAAGTGACGTCTTCAATATGCCAAAAACAGTGACAACAAGTCTCACAATTTGTTGTGAGACGTTACCGGTGCCCGCTCAAGCAAATTGGTGAACAACGGGAGGACAGTGACCCGTGACAGTGATGAATATTTTAGGTCTCATCCTGAATAATATATCAATACGTCATCTAACTTCATTTATTGTCAAAATAATTGAACTCTTCTGTAATAGTTCAATTATGCGGCATGCTTTTCCCATGACTTTCGTTGGTTGTGAAGTATTGATAAGGCAAATTATCATGAATTCACTTTATCTAATTGTAATATTGAATCTTCACCCCAGCTTATATAAAACATCACACCCACATGTTAATATACCTGCGGATTCGTTCCCATAAAACAAATGGCATCGTAAATACTATTTGCAATAATTATCAATTGCTGAGTGGTTCTATTTAGTTCGCTAGTAGTTTTATTTTTATTTATTTATTTTTTTCGGGATCTGGATTTTATAGTCTCTGAGTCTTGGCCGCTGATGGGATTACACGGCGCCAGGGGGCCAGGTGGTGGGTGTGACCCCGCCTACTGGAATTTGGAGGATCTGGGTGGAGGATGCTCGACTCCAATTCGAGTAGGCTTGGAGATCTCGGCCCCGGAACCCGCGTGGCTTTGTCCCTCTGCCAGTACCTTCATGTGTGCGGAGAGTGGTCTCAGCATGGTGGTGGCTGGTCCTGGAGGTCTCCGGCTGCCGTAGCCCTGGCCGGGGCGGGGAGGAAAGCTCAACCCGCTCCCCTCCAAGGGACTCCGGGAAGGAACAGCCAGGCGCAGGGGCAGAGACTGCACTCTTCTCGTCCGGGATCTGGATTTTATAGTCTCTGAGTCTTGGCCGCTGATGGGATTACACGGCGCCAGGGGGCCAGGTGGTGGGTGTGACCCCCGCCTACTGGAATTTGGAGGATCTGGGTGGAAGATGCTCGACTCCAATTTGAGTAGGCTTGGAGGTCTCGGCCCCGGAACCCGCGTGGCTTTGTCCCTCTGCCAGTACCTTCAGGTGTGCGGAGAGTGGTCTCAGCATGGTGGTGGCTGGTCCTGGAGGTCTCCGGCTGCCGTAGCCCTGGCCGGGGCGGGGAGGAAAGCTCAACCCGCTCCCCTCCAAGGGACTCCGGGAAGGAACACCGAGGCGCGGGGGCAGAGACATCTTATTATCTCATTCCTACTTTGGACAAACTTGCAGGCTGTCGAATGTAGCCTGCCCACAGGGCAGAGTCTGGCAAACTCCCCGTGGCCTACCAAATATGCCAAATACCAGTAACAATGATGGGTCTCATTCTCCTAAAGAGCCCTGAATATAATCTCAGGGCTAGGATGAAAGAGACGTTACTGGGGCCTGCTCGAGGCAATCGACGATTAACAGGATGATGAAAATGAAATGAAATGAAATTTATTTTTTTATTTGTTTTTTATTTTTCTTTTTGGGTCCCACCCGGCGATGCACAGGGGTTCGTCCTGGCTCTGCACTCAGGAATGATGACTCCTGGCGGTGCTCGGGGGACCCGGTGGGACGCAGGGAATCGAACCTGGGTCGGCCGTGTGCAAGGCAAACGCCCTCCCTGCTGTGCTGTCTCTCCAGCCCCAATTTTTTTTTTAAAAAAAAAGAACTTTACAAAGGTAGCATCTTGTCTTATTTTGCCATTTTCACTGAGTTTTATTTTTATTATTTCATTTTATTTTGCTTTTTGGGTCCCACCCGGCGATGCTCAGGGCTGACTCCTGGCTCTTGCACTCAGGAATTACCCCTGGCGGTGCACGGGGGACCCTATGGGACGCTGGGAATCGAACCCGGGTCGGCCGCGTGCAAGGCAAACGCCCTCCCCGCTGTGCTATCGCTCCAGCCCCTATTTTTAATTAATTATACTACTATAGAACATAATTGTAAAATATTATTTCGAGGCTAAATTTCTACTTAGTATTTTTTTTTAATTTTTTTGCGTATGCCTTCCTTGTGGCTCTGAGCTCAGGAATGACTCCTGGGTGGGCTCAGGGAATCCTTTGGGGTGCCGGGGATCAAACTCAAGATCAGCTGCGTGCAAGGAAAACACCCTCCCCATTGTATTATTGCAGGAAGAAGAGGAAAAAAGAAAAAGAAAGGATAAAATGAAAAAACGATAAGAGCAATGAAAGAGAAGAAGAAAGAAAAGATAGAAAAAAAAGAGGAAGAAAGGACGAAACATGCATACGATTTTTTTTGTGAATAGTGTGTATTATAAAACACAGAGTATTTTTCCCCCCACAGTCTAATTTTATTAAAATACAAACTATTTTTATTTGTGACAAAAAATGGTTCATTTCTGGGACCTTGAGCGGTAGTACAGTGGGTAGGGTCTTTGCCTGGCACGCAGATGACACGGGTTCGATCCCCGGCATCCCATATGGTTCACTGAGCACCGCCAAGGAGTAACTCCTGACTACAAAGCCAGCAGTAACCCCTAACCATCGTTGGGTGTGATCCAAAGAAAAAAGGAAAAAAATTGTTAATTTCTTCCTCCAGGTTGACTCTACAAGACTCCCCTGTACTAGGATGGGACAGGGCAGGTAATAAGAAATATTTTCCTTTCCATTTCTCTTTTTTTCATTCTTTCTAGGTTTTCTTGTCTGTCTTTCATTCCAGGTTTCTTCCTTTTCCCTCTCTCTCCATCCCCCACTCTCTCCTTCCCTCCTCTTTTTATTATCCTTTCTTCCTTATTTCCCCTGATCGCTCTTATCCTTTCTTCATTTTTCCCATTCCTTTGGTTCCTCTCCTTCCTGTTCCCTTTCCTTCCTTTGTGCCTTCCTTTCTTCTCTCCTCCTCTTCCTTGTTTCTTCTTTCATGTCTTCCCTCCTTTCCTCCCTCCTTCTCTTCCTCATTTCTTCTTTCATTTCTTCCCTCCTTCTCTTCCTCATTTCTTCTTCCGTTTCTTCCCTCCTTCTCTTCCTCATTTCTTCTTTCATTTCTTCCCTCCTTCTCTTCATTTCCTCTTTCATTTCTTCCCTCCTTTCTTCCCTCCTCTTCCTCATTTCTTCTTTCATTTCTTCCCTCCTTTCATCCCTCCTTCTCTTCCTCATTTCTTCCCTCCTTTCCTCCCTCCTTCTCTTCCTCATTTCTTCCCTCCTTTCTTCCCTCCTTCTCTTCCTCCTGTCTTCTTTCATTTCTTCCCTCCTTTCTTCCCTCCTTCTCTTCCTCATTTCTTCTTTCATTTCTTGCCTCCTTTCCTCCCTCCTTCTCTTCCTCATTTCTTGCCTCCTTTCCTCCCTCCTTCTCTTCCTCCTTTCTTCTTTCATTTCTTCCCTCCTTTCCTCCCTCCTTCTCTTCCTCCTTTCTTCTTTCATTTCTTCCCTCCTTTCCTCCCTCCTTCTCTTCCTCCTTTCTTCTTTCATTTCTTCCCTCCTTTCTTCCCTCCTTCTCTTCCTCCTTTCTTCTTTCATTTCTTCCCTCCTTTCCTCCCTCCTTCTCTTCCTCCTTTCTTCTTTCATTTCTTCCCTCCTTTCCTCCCTCCTTCTCTTCCTCCTTTCTTCTTTCATTTCTTCCCTCCTTTCTTCCCTCCTTCTCTTCCTCCTTTCTTCTTTCATTTCTTCCCTCCTTTCTTCCCTCCTTCTCTTCCTCCTTTCTTCTTTCATTTCTTCCCTCCTTTCTTCCCTCCTTCTCTTCCTCCTTTCTTCTTTCATTTCTTCCCTCCTTTCTTCCCTCCTCCTCTTCCTCCTTTCTTCTTTCATTTCTTCCCTCCTTTCTTCCCTCCTTCTCTTCCTCCTGTCTTCTTTCATTTCTTCCCTCCTTTCCTCCCTCCTTCTCTTCCTCCTTTCTTCTTTCATTTCTTCCCTCCTTTCTTCCCTCCTTCTCTTCCTCCTTTCTTCTTTCATTTCTTCCCTCCTTTCTTCCCTCCTTCTCTTCCTCCTTTCTTCTTTCATTTCTTCCCTCCTTTCTTCCCTCCTTCTCTTCCTCCTTTCTTCTTTCATTTCTTCCCTCCTTTCTTCCCTCCTCCTCTTCCTCCTTTCTTCTTTCATTTCTTCCCTCCTTTCTTCCCTCCTCCTCTTCCTCATTTCTTCTTTCATTTCTTCCCTCCTTTCTTCCCTCCTTCTCTTCCTCATTTCTTCTTTCATTTCTTCCCTCCTTTCTTCCCTCCTTCTCTTCCTCATTTCTTCTTTCATTTCTTCCCTCCTTTCTTCCCTCCTTCTCTTCCTCATTTCTTCTTTCGTTTCTTCCCTCCTTTCGTCCCTCCTTCTCTTCCTCATTTCTTCTTTCATTTCTTCCCTCCTTTCTTCCCTCCTCCTCTTCCTCATTTCTTCTTTCGTTTCTTCCCTCCTTCTCTTCCTCATTTCTTCTTTCATTTCTTCCCTCCTTTCCTCCCTCCTTCTCTTCCTCATTTCTTCCCTCCTTTCCTCCCTCCTTCTCTTCCTCATTTCTTCCCTCCTTTCTTCCCTCCTTCTCTTCCTCATTTCTTCTTTCATTTCTTCCCTCCTTTCTTCCCTCCTTCTCTTCCTCATTTCTTCTTTCGTTTCTTCCCTCCTTTCGTCCCTCCTTCTCTTCCTCATTTCTTCTTTCATTTCTTTCCTCCTTTCTTCCCTCCTTCTCTTCCTCATTTCTTCTTTCATTTCTTGCCTCCTTTCCTCCCTCCTTCTCTTCCTCATTTCTTGCCTCCTTTCCTCCCTCCTTCTCTTCCTCCTTTCTTCTTTCATTTCTTCCCTCCTTTCTTCCCTCCTTCTCTTCCTCATTTCTTCTTTTATTTCTTCCCTCCTTTCTTCCCTCCTTCTCTTCCTCATTTCTTCTTTTGTCTCTTCCCTCCTTTCTTCCCTCCTTCTCTTCCTCATTTCTTCTTTCGTTTCTTCCCTCCTTTCTTCCCTCCTTCTCTTCCTCATTTCTTCTTTCATTTCTTCCCTCCTTTCCTCCTTCCTTCTCTTCCTCATTTCTTCCCTCCTTTCTTCCCTCCTTCTCTTTCTCATTTCTTCTTTCGTTTCTTCCCTCCTTTCTTCCCTCCTTCTCTTCCTCATTTCTTCTTTCGTTTCTTCCCTCCTTTCTTCCCTCTTCTCTTCCTCATTTCTTCCCTCCTTCTCTTCCTCCTTTCTTCTTTCATTTCTTCCCTCCTTCTCTTCCTCATTTCTTCTTTCATATCTTCCCTCCTTTCTTCCCTCCTTCTCTTCCTCATTTCTTCTTTCATTTCTTCCCTCCTTTCTTCCCTCCTTCTCTTCCTCATTTCTTCTTTCATTTCTTGCCTCCTTTCCTCCCTCCTCTTCCTCATTTCTTGCCTCCTTTCCTCCATCCTTCTCTTCCTCATTTCTTGCCTCCTTTCCTCCCTCCTTCTCTTCCTCCTTTCTTCTTTCATTTCTTCCCTCCTTTCTTCCCTCCTCCTCTTCCTCATTTCTTCTTTCATTTCTTCCCTCCTTCTCTTCCTCCTTTCTTCTTTCATTTCTTCCCTCCTCCTCTTCCTCATTTCTTCTTCCATTTCTTCCCTCCTTTCTTCCCTCCTTCTCTTCCTCATTTCTTCTTTCATTTCTTCCCTCCTTTCTTCCCTCCTTCTCTTCCTCATTTCTTCTTTCATTTCTTCCCTCCTTTCTTCCCTCCTCTTCCTCATTTCTTCTTTCATTTCTTCCCTCCTTTCTTCCCTCCTCTTCCTCATTTCTTCTTTCATTTCTTCCCTCCTTTCTTCCCTCCTCTTCCTCATTTCTTCTTTCATTTCTTCCCTCCTTTCTTCCCTCCTTCCTCATTTCTTCTTTCATTTCTTCCCTCCTTTCTTCCCTCCTTCCTCATTTCCTCTTTCGTTTCTTCCCTCCTTTCTTCCCTCCTTCTCTTCCTCATTTCGTCTTTCGTTTCTTCCCTCCTTTCTTCCCTCCTTCTCTTCCTCATTTCGTCTTTCATTTCTTCCCTCCTTTCTTCCCTCCTTCCTCATTTCCTCTTTCGTTTCTTCCCTCCTTTCTTCCCTCCTTCTCTTCCTCATATCTTCTTTTGTTTCTTCCCTCCTTCTCTTCCTCATTTCTTCTTTCATTTCTTCCCTCCTTTCTTCCCTCCTCCTCTTCCTCATTTCTTCTTTCATTTCTTCCCTCCTTTCTTCCTTCCTCCTCTTCCTCATTTCTTCTTTCATTTCGTCCCTCCTTTCTTCCCTCCTCCTCTTCCTCATTTCTTCTTTCATTTCTTTCCTCCTTTCTTCCCTCCTTCTCTTCCTCATTTCTTCTTTCATGTCTTCCCTCCTTTCTTCCCTCCTTCTCTTCCTCATTTCTTCTTTCATTTCTTCCCTCCTTTCTTCCCTCCTTCTTGCTTCTCCTGTTCCTTCATGCCTTGCTCTATCTCTTCCTTCCTTTTCCTTTTTTCCTTTGGCCAGTTCCTTCTTCCTCTCCTCCTTTTTTCGTAAAAACTCTTTGAAATCCACACACCAGAGACCTGCCAATGTTTTCCTAGGAAGGATAGACTAAAAGAGACAAACAAACAAACAAAAAATTTTTTGGTAAAAACTTCATGCCAAGCGATGACAAGTCAGAAAGAGACCGGCTTTGTAATGCATCTCAGAGCCCTGTCTTTTTGGTCTGCTACCTTTTAATTTCATGTGCTGGTGCATTTTATCTCCTGTTATTATACCGATCTCAAAGTTGCTTTGCCAGCATTTCATTAAAATTAATGTAATGGCCGCAAACATTTGCATGCATTCTTCCGCGGGCTTTAAAGACGCAAAATCGCTGCACACTTAGGAAATTTCGATACACAATTTTCTCAGAATGCGATGGGAATATTATGTAAATAAAAGGAATGTAGGCTTTTGCTAGAAGAATATGATGATGGATATTTTTAATAACAGATTACTCTTTTGTGGAAATCGGACCTCAGTGACAAACCTTTGATATCACAGGAAAAATATATATATATTTTTTTTTATTAGTGAAACACCATGAGATACAGTTGTAGACTTACAAGTTTTTGTGCTTGGGTTTCAGTTATACAATGATCGAGTACCCATCCCTCCACCAGTGCCCATTCTCCACCTCTGCCAATCCCAGTATCCCTCCCACCCACCCCCTTCCCCCATCCCACCCTGCCTCTGTGGCAGGGCAGTCCCTTTTGTTCTCTCTCTCCTTTTGGGTGCTGTGGTTTGCAGAAGAGGCATTGGGTGGCAATCATGTTCGGTCTAGAGTCTACTTTCAGCACGCATCTCCCGTCCTGGGTGGATCTTCCCAGCACCCTTTATTTGGTGCTCCCTTCTCTCGCTGAGCTGCCTTTACTCCTAGAGTGTGTGGTTGGCCTCGAAGCCATGGAGTGAACCTCCTGGTATTTATCACAGCTATTCTTAATTTACATACAAGTGGCACTACATGAAAAATATCATGCTAAGTGAAATGATCCAGAAAGAGAGGGATAGACATTGAAAGATTGCATTCATTTGGGTAACATAAAGTAACGAAGAAGAAGAAGGGTCAGGTGAATGAGACCAGTTGTAGTTACTGGTATCCATGACTGTATCCATGACTTCTACTCAAATCTCTTCGATAGCCATGTCCACTTGCCGACATACCAAATTCCACAGGATGGGTATGTCGTTCCCAACGTTCTCCCTTCCGAAATCCGACACGCCATTTCGTCAGTAAAGAAGCAAACAGCACCCGGCCCAGACAAGGTCAGACCTGAACACCTGAAGAACCTGCCGTCAGTACTCATCAATACACTGGCTCGGCTCTTCACTCGCTACCTGTCTGAATGCAAGGTTCCATCTCAATGGAAAACCAGCAGGACCGTACTACTGTTCAAGAAGGGAGACATCCATGACATTGGCAACTATCGCCCGATCTGCCTATTGTCTGTCATCTACAAGTTGTTCACTCGAGTCATCCTGAATAGGATTGGCAGAACACTAGATGAAGGACAACCATGTGAGCAAGCAGGGTTCCGCAAAGGATTCAGCACCATCGACCATATCCACACGATAACCAAACTCATTGAGGTTTCTCGGGAGTTCAAGATGCCGCTCTGCTTAACGTTCATTGATTTAAAGAAGGCCTTTGATTCTGTTGAGACGGAAGCGGTCATTGAAGCCCTAGCCAATCAGGGCATACAAGCCCAATACATCAGGATCCTCCGTGAGCTCTATTGCGGATTCACTACCAGGATCTCACCATTCTACAAAGAAGTGATCGTTGATGTCAAGAGAGGGGTGCGGCAGGGTGATACCATTTCACCAAAACTCTTCAGTGCCACCCTCGAGAACATCATGCGACGACTAGAATGGGAAGGAATGGGAGTGAAGATAGATGGTCGGCAACTACACCACCTCCGCTTTGCTGATGACATTGTTTTAATAACACCAAACATCAGCCAAGCGGCACAAATGCTGGCCGACTTTGACCGTGAGTGTGGAAAGGTAGGACTACAGCTGAATCTTACGAAGACAATGTTTATGAGAAATAGCCTTGTTCCTGACGCCCCATTCGCTCTCAATGGAACGACCATCTCCGAATGCAACAGCTATGTGTACCTAGGTCGAGAGGTCAACATGACAAATGACCTGGCACCCGAGCTGCGCAGGAGGAAGAGAGCGGCTTGGAACGCCTTCAAGAACGTCGAAGAAATAGCTAAGAGGACGAAGAACCTCCGGCTCCGGGCACATCTCTTTGATTCCACTGTTCTTCCTGCATTAACATATGCCTCAGAGACCTGGGCCCTACGCAAACAAGATGAGAACGCCATTCAGGTCTCCCAAAGAAGAATAGAAAGAGCTATGCTTGGAATATCACGTTTCACTCAAATGAGAGAACGAATCCGGAGTTCTGACATCCGTCGACGATCAAGGATCAGGGACGCTGTCTCATTTGCCAAGGTGTCGAAAATCAGATGGGCTGGTCACGTAATGAGATTTAAAGACGACCGTTGGACTAGAGCTGTTACTGATTGGATTCCACGGGATGTCAAGAGACCGCGTGGCCGCCCACCTACCAGATGGTCAGACTTCTTTGTCAAGGTCATGAACGATCGGTTTGAGGCCCTCCATGTTCCCGGAGCGAAGAGATGCCATTGGGCTACACTAGCACGCGACAGGGACAAATGGAGACGTTACTGGCGCCCGCTCGAGCAAATCGACGACTAACGGGAAGTTAAGTGATTAAGTGAAAGTAACGAAAAATAGAAATATTATTGAATTATATTATATTATTCATATACATAGATCTATATTTCTACTACGATTACATTACAGAAGTACTCACATTGGTTTTTATGTTTTTGTTTTCTTCTTGGCGCACACCCAGTGGTGTTCAGGACTTAAGTCCTGGCTCTGTTCTCAGGGATCATTCCTGAGACGTTCAAATATCATATGGGGTGCCAGGGATTGAACGTGGCTCAGCTACAATCAAGTCAAACTCTTTACTCTCTGTATTATCAGTCTAGCCACCCCCAACAGTGCTTTTAATACAAATAAAGGTAAAAAGGTAAAGGTCCTCCTGTTGTTCATCGATTTGCTCGAGCGGGCCCAGTAACGTCTCCATTGGAGACTTTGTTGTTACTGTGTTTGGCATATCGAATACGTCACAGGTAGCTTGCCAGGCTCTGCTGTGAGGGCGACATACTCTCGGTAGCTTGCTGGGCTCTCCGAGAGGGGCGGAGGAATCAAACTCGGGTCGGCCAAGTTGGCTGCGTGCAAGGCAAACGCCCTACCACTGTGCTATCGCTCCAGCCCCCAAAGATAAATTAAAATACATCCCTATATCTATGCACGGACTCTGTGCCAGGTGCCAGGCTGTTTTCACTTGGGGCGCCCCAGGGTGGAGTGGGTGAGAGTCCTCCCTGCCCCAAGGGACCCAGCCCTGGTGGCTGACCTCCACTACCCAACCACCACCACGCTCCAGACCACTTTCTGGACTGCAAGACCGCGCGACACATCATAAGACACTTCCTACCCATTTTTCATAATTACCACACCATATTTGATGGAGTTCAGACAGTAGGCAACAAATTATGGAGAAAAAATATATATATATATGCATGCATGAAATAACTGGCAGAGAAACCCAGGCATGTGGGTCCCGGGTCTGACAGATTGGGATGGGGCCTTCTCCACCCAGACCCCCCCATCTTCCAGTAGGTAGACGTCACACCCACCAGCTGCCAGCAACGCCAGGTTGGTCCCATCAATGGCCAAGATGCAGAGACTATAAAACCCAGCTCCCGGAGGAGAACAATGCAGAGTCTTCTGCCCCCGCGCCTGGCTGTCCTCACCGGGGCCCCTTGGAGCGGTGAGGGTTGAGTTTCTCTCCCCCCTCCCTGCCCCGAGCAGAGCCCCGGCAGCTGAGAACCTCCGGAGCCAGCCACGGCCATGCTGGGACCACTCTCCACACGTCCAGACATGCCTCATGCATGAAGGAGCCGGCAGAGGAACCCAGGCATGCGGGTCCCGGGGCTGAGATCTCCAAACCTACTCGGATTGGGACTGGGCCTTTTCCACCCAGACCCCCCTCATCTTCCAGTAGGTAGGCGTCACACCCACCAGCTGCCACCAGCGCCAGGTTGGTCCCAGCAACGGCCAAGACACAGAGACTATGAAACCCAGGTCCCAAAAACTTCCAGAAGTGAATGCGGGCGTGCAACATCTAATTATCTTATTTTTCCTTTAGAGAACCTGGCAGGCTACCAAAAGTATCCTGCCCGCACAGCAGAGTCTGGTAAACTTCCCGTGTGGTACTCAATATGCCAAATACCAGTAACAATGATGGGTCTCATTCTCCTAATCCTGAAAGGACATTGAAATGGCTCTTTTAAAATCTCAGGGCTAGGAAGAAGGAGACGTTACTGGTGCCTGCTCGAGGAAATCGCCGAACAACAGGATGATCGTGATCGTGAGATATATATATCTCTTGGAGAGCCGGGCAAGGTACCAAGAGTATCTCGCCCGCACAGGCAGAGCCTGGCAAGCTCCCCGTGGCGTATTGGATATGCCAAAACCAATATTGACAACAGGTCTCATACCCCTGACCCTGAAAGAGCCTCCAATCATTGGGAAAAGATTAGTAAGAACAGGCTGCTAAAATCTCAGGACTGGGAGGAATAGAGACGTTACTGGCGGCCGCTCGAGTAACTCGACGAACAACGGGATGACAGTGATACAGTGATATCTCTGTGTAGGAATGCAATACCCATAAACTAGAGATAATACCTAATTATATAAGCTTTAGAAAATATTTCCACTCACTCGCCGTGAGTTCACGGAATATGAGGGCGGTGTGGTCCCTCTTGTCCGCCATGTGCATTTGGTGGTCATGAACCACTTCACACCCGGCCTGCTAGTCCCACCAACAGATGTATGAGTAGGAAACTGGTCCTCCGGGTTGGTGGGTGATCACTGTCACTGTCACTGTCACTGTCCTCCTGTTGTTCATGGATTTGCTCGAGCGGGCACCAGGAACATCTCCTTTGTGAGACTTGTTGTGACTGTGTTTGGCATCGCGAAGACACCACGGGGAGCTTGCCAGGCTTTGCCATGCGGGTGAGATACTCTCGGTAGCTTGCCGGGCTCTCCGAGAGGGATGGAGGAATCGAACCTGGGTCGGCCAGGTCGGCCGCGTGCAAGGCTATCAGTCACTGTTTATTCCAATCTTGTCTCCCTCTGCCTCCTTCCAATCTCACCAACTCCCATAGTCACCAACTCCCATAGTCACCAACACCAACTCCCTATGTCCCATGCTCCGTCTCTCCACCTTAGTCTAGAGCCCAACCTCCAAGCATTGGGGGTAGCAACTATCAAAGTCTGGTAGAAAAATCAACAATAGGTAAAGCCCTTCCTTCCAGGGAAGCTCTTCTAAGACAAAGATCTCCAGCCAGGAGATCAACTCAAGGGCATGTTTTTAAGCTAAGGACAAACTTCTCCTTTCCTTAGTCCAAAAACAATCGTTTTAGATTTATTTACTCAATCATCTTTCTAGTCATTTTGTACGGAACACAGTGTAGCACTGTCCTCCTGCTGTTCATCAGTTCGCTTGAGTGGGCACCAGTAACGTCTCACAACAAATTGTGAGACTTGTTGTGACTGTTATGGGCATATTGAATATACACTGGGGAGCTTGCCAGGCTTTGCCGTGCTGGCAGGATACTCTCGGTAGCTTGCTGGTTTCTCCGAGAGGGACGAAGGAATTAAACCCGGGTCGGCTGCATGCAAGGCAAACACCCTATCCGCTGTGCTATCGCTCCAGCCCATGGACACAGTAAGAGATATATTAATCTTGTAGAGTGGCTCTCCTGGGGACATGTCATTAGAGATCTCAGACTACAGTGCTCAGACCAGATTAGTCCTTCCTAACCCTAGCAGGGCCCTAATTCAGTTGTTACTTTTTGGGCTGGAGCAATAGCACAGCGGGTAGGGCATTTGCCTTGCACACAGCCAGCTCGGCCGAGCTGGGTTTGATTCCTCTGCCCCTCTCGGAGAGCCCAGCAAGCTACTGAGAGTATCTCGCCCGCACGGCAAAGCCTGGCAAGCTCCCCGTGGAGTATTCGATATGCCAAAAATAGTAACAACAAGTCTCACAATGGAGACGTTACTGGACCTGCTTGAGCAAATCGATGAACAACGGGAGGACAGTGCTACCATGCTACTCTTTGGATCATGACAGAATTTGTTCATGACTGTGCTCTTAACTTATAGTTAAATATTATGGCACTGTGACCTGGTCCATTTCAATGCCAGGGTAGCTCCCAGCTTGCCCTGGGTCCATCCAGTCTCTCATCGGGGCCCTGCTTCTGGGGTGCTAGGAACTAAGGGAAACTGAGGCTTAAGTCGAGAGAACAGATGCCCAGGAGTGAATATTCTTCGGAGTCAATTAACTTCCCAAGTTACAGAGCATGGCATTAACTGTGTTCCTGTGTCTATACAAAAAAGGACTTTGCTCTGAGGTAAACTATGCAAAGGACGTGAGGAGAGGAGAAAAAGCAATATTTCACTTACGAATATAAATCCAGTGTCCTTAGAAGGATCTGACCTTACAAGTTAACAGATTAGGGGATGAAGGTGATTGACCAGTTGGGGACGCAGAACACAGAGAGAAGAGGTTACAGATAAACACAGAGAAATGGGAGTGACTCGGGAGCACTGTGATGGGTTTAACCCAATAAACCTATATTGAGGTATCTAGATATCAGTTACAGATTTGTCTTCTACTATCTACTAACTCCTTTCTAAGCATCCGATCCCTACACACTGAGAAGTATGATTATATTTACATTTATGTGTGCATACAAACATAGACACACGACTAGTGAAAAGAACATTTTGAAGAAGAATTGGCAAAACACGTAGCTGGTAGAAAATCATGGTAGAAAATCACCCACAAAGAGATGGAAGTCACAACGTCTTTTCTCAGTAGGCTGTATTATTCGAATTCTGTCAGGAATCTCATTTTTGTTTTCTCTCTTCACCTGGAAAGTTTTCAGAATCTAGCAACATGATTTTCATCAGTTTCCCTTGCCATATTCTTTTGGACTTTCTTTGACCATTGTACCTTCTTTTGGTGGCATGGATGATCTTTACTTTCCAGGTTTTTCTCTCCAATCATTCTGCAAAACTAGTTTCATTCCAAACCCAGGGAAATGGGTACATTATAATCAGACCCCACATTTAATCATTATGGAGTTTTGTTATATCATTTGCTCATTCATTGTTTTGCCCCTAACTGCATTTTCATTTTACATTTGTATGATTACAACCACGATCACGACCATCCTGTTATTCGTCAATTGCCTCGAGCGAGCCCCAGTAACGTCTCCTTCGTCCTAGCCCTGAGATTTTTTAAAAAAGTGCCATATTCAAGGCTCTTTCAGAGTTAGGAGAATGAGACCCATCATTGTTACTGGTATTTGGCATACTGGGTTCACCACGGGGAGTTTGCCAGACTCTGCCCTGTGGGCAGGCTACATTCGGTAGCCTGCCAGGTTGTCCAAAGTAGGAATGAGATAATAAGATGTCTAGCTTCCGGGAGCTGGGTTTTATAGTCTCTGAGTCTTGGCCGTTGATGGGATTACACAGCGCCAGGGGGCCAATTGGTGGGTGTGACCCCTGCCTACTGGAATTGGGAGGATCTGGGTGGAGGATGCTCAGCCCCGATCCAAGTAGGCTTGGAGATCTCAGCCCCGGGACCCGCTTGCCTTTGTTCCTCTGCCGGTACCTTCAGGTGTGCGGAGAGTGGTCTCAGCATGGTGGTGGCTGGTTCTGGAGGTTTTCGGCTGCCGGAGCCCTGGTTGGGGTGGGAAGGGAAACTCAACCTGCTCCCCTCCAAGAGGCCCCCCGGCGAGTACAGCCAGGCATGGGGGCAGGACACTCTCTCACATTTGTATGAACTTTATCTATATTTATCAATACATGCACACCCTGGCAAGCTCCCCGTGACATATTCAACATGCCAAAAACAGTAACAAGTCTCACAATGGAGACGTTTCTGGTACCCGCCTGAGCAAATCGACAAACAACGGGAGGACAGTGCTACAGTGCTCCAGACACAAGCAATGACCGTATGAACGCAGATAAGCCTATGCAGGTGTTAATATTGCTATGGATTATGGATTCAGAAATCAGTTATTTGGTTTTCAAATTAGACACTCTCACTTCCTGTTGCTGATCTACTTACTCGTTTCTACGCGCATTCATCTGACATTTTTGTTGATACATGTTGATTGATTTTTCTACTCATTTGCACTTTTCATTCTTTTGGTTTTATTTTATTTTTTTTATCTATTTCCAGCAGTGTGCTCGAGGAACCAAACAGGGTGAGATTTGAACCTTCAATGCAAAGTGTGTCATCCACCCCTTTGAGCTATGCCCCTGGTCCTACTTTTTAGAAAAGGAATTGTCCTAAAAACCTAAAGCATAGCAATGTTTTTCTTTTTCTATGCTGTGACTCTACAGAAACAAAGTGCATGACGGCTATTGCTCTCAGTCAAGTATCTCCTGGGCTATCGTGTCAAAGGTCAGCCCTTTTGCATCGGCTTATAAAATCATCTAAACTACGTGCAAAATTTCCATCGAGAGGCATGTGCAGTGATTGTGTGTTCTCTCTCTGTTTCCATCCTGAGTCATTCACGGTCACGGTCCTCCTGTTGTTCATCGATTTGCTCGAGCGGGCCAAGTAAGATCTCCATCGTGAGACTTGTTGTGACTGTGTTTGGCATATTGAATACGTCACGGGTAGCTTGCCAGGCTCTGCCGTGCAGGCGAGATACTCTCGGTAGCTTGCTGGGCTCTCTGAGAGGGGCAGAGGAATCGAACTCGGGTCGGCCATGCTGGCCGCTTGTAAGGCAAACGCCCTACCGCTGTGCTATCGCTCCAGCCCTGAGTCATTAAAGGACTTTTTACTGATCAATGACTGTAGATGTGTGCTCTCTTAATGTCTCTAAATAAACCTCATATCGATCATAAAATATTTATCTGGCAAGACATTAGGCGCTATTCACATCGTTTGGGGTGTTCGTTCTCGGTATTTTGTGCTTTCCTGATTAAATGTCAAGGTATGTTAATGGAGCTTCAAAGGAACCAAGAGGAAGTTGGATGATAATTGCTTTCCCTGTGTGTTTAAATTTCACATATTAGTCATGCTTTCCAAGATCCAAATGATCATCTTTATGCCTTGATTACCTCTGTTGACCTTGGACGTTCTTAGATAAGTCAATTCTAAGAGTTTTAAATACTATTTAAATGAATCGTGCAAATTTTTATTTACATTCTACTTAGAACTTCATTACCGAGAAGAACTAAGCTCCTGATTTTTTTTAAAACAAATGTGTTAGGTGAATCTTTTATCTGGCAATTTCTCTGAGTTCCCTAATTAAATCTGGGAGACCAATGCATATGTATTTACTTTTAGAGATAGTCACTTCTTTGCTAATGCCATTTTACTCTTCCTTTTGAAGAAATGGTTTCCTCTATACAAATATACCTATTTTATGATAAAGCATTTAAAATATGTCTGACAACTCCTATAAATGATTAATAAGAGTATATAATCCCCAGCCTCATGAATGCTTTTATAGAAGAGACACACATAAATATTTCAGCCGATGTAAAGAGAAAGTGTATTTCTAAATAGAACTTGGGACCAGACCCAGGGAATTATCTTTCACGGGGCCTTGATATTCAAGTCAGAAATCATAGTAGAAGTTGTACAGACAGTGATTGACTTCTAGGACTGCAAAATAATGGATTTTAAATTTTTTCAAAGGCCCCCGAGGCAAACTGAAAGCCAAAAGGATCATACTCTTTCCAAGTGGAGACTGTTTTCCATGAAGAACTAGAGAGTCAATAAAGGATGAACTTTTTCATCCACCAAGTTCTATCCCAGGATTTTGAGTAGGTAAGAAGGAAACTTTCCCATCTCCATAAAAACATTCTAAAACAAAATTGTCAGCTCAGCCTCCCTTTAGAATAAAATGCTCACCACCCGCTTAGTATATGCGAAAATGCACCAAGACCGTTAATTTTTTAAGATGTTTCAGGAACAGATTCCCAACAAACATTGCCTGAGGACAGGATGTCACCGTTTTTACAAGGAAAATCCTAGGAAGTCTCTGGCTCTTACCCAGTCGCAGGAAGTCCGAGGAAGCTTATTTCAGCCAACTTCCAGAACCCAATGAGAAGTACAGCTATGCCGGTTCAGTGATGGAAAACTCCTGGCCTCAAGGAGTAGGGGACGGGCAGGTCCTTCGCATCTCTCTGCCCCCTTGGGACCCTGGAGGTCACTCCCACAAACTGTCTCCAGATGCTATTTTTATTTAACATCCTTAACAGCCCTGATTCAGAGACACACAAAAGAATCTCAGAACTGAACGGCTCGCTACAGAGATTTTTCTCCCGACCCTAATTATCTAAAATTTTAGAATTCCAGGAGCGTGTGAGATCTTATGCGATTCATAACAAGCAATGCAAAGTAAATTATCGTCTATAAATGTATAAATCTATTAATTTATTTATTAATAAATAAAGCGTCTGCCTTTTCGGCCAATTTGAGTGGTGGCGGGAAGATTCAAAATCATGATGGTGGAATGGTGATGAGACTGGGGTCGAAATATTGAGTGCAACCCATTATTGTGAACAGCTTCGTGAAAATAAATTTTTTAAAAAAGAAAAATAAACAGAGAAAGCTTATGTTTATTTTTTTTCTCAGCAGCTTTGTCTTGGGACACATGCAAAGTCTTGTGGGGAAGAAAAAAAAAACTCACCTCCACTAATAGTTCTGTCGTTCATTTCTTACAACAGCTTCTGTTTGAGCTACCGAGATGAATTGCCTCGACACAGTTCACGCAAACGCTTCATGTCACACGTTCATGTTCAGCTTTAACATCCCCAGAAACCCAGTTCCTTCCCAGGCAAAGTGTCTTCATCATTCTTAGGGATGGTCTGTGTGCAAGTTTCTGGGACGAATGGAAGTGACTGGTCTACCGGCACCAAATAAGTGGAAGAATCCCACTGAATTACCATTCGTAGGAAGATTGGAACCCCCAAGTTCTCCCTGAGACCCCGGGAAGGGAAATAGTTCTCCATCCATGGAGGTTTTGCATCTCTTCATGATGGAGTCTTTTGCTTTTTATTTCTGCATTTTTCTCTCTCAGACTCAAACTCTGCCAACAGGTGCTTGGGTATTTGGTGCAGGAGAACTGCACATCGAAAGGGAATCTGGTATTGAACCATGGCAGGGACGTTTTACACTCTTTCTCCTCCAAGGAGGTGGATCTGGGAGCTCTCGGCAGTGGCAAGAGTAACCCAGTGCTCGGCAGATGAAGGTTCCGAGGAGACAGCAAAATCAATTGTAGTTGAGGGTGGTAAAGGCCCTCCCGTTGATCGTCGCTTTGCTCGAGCGGGCCCAGTAACGTCTCCATTGGAGACTTTGTTGTTACTGTGTCTGGCATATCGAATACTCTCGGTAGCTTGCCGGGCTCTCCGAGAGGGGCGGAGGAATCGAACTCGGGTCGGCCATGTTGGCCGCTTGTAAGGCGAACGCCCTACCCGCTGTGCTAGAGGGTGATTCTGAGAAAATAGAAATCAGGGGTGCGTGGATAGAATCTGTCAACCACCTCCTCCAACCCAACTCACCACATATTGTACCCTGAGAACCACTAGGAGTGATCACTGAGCACTGAGTCAAGAGTAAGCCCTGAGCATCTCCAAGTTTGAGTTCCAAACAAAACAAACATTTATCCACGATTTGTATTATTTATTTTTTTCACTTTTTAAGTCACACCTGGCGATGCACAGGGGTTCCTCCTGGCTCTGCACTCAGGAATCACTCCTGGCGGTGCTCAGGGGACCCTATGGGATGCTGGGAATCGAACCCGAGTCAGCTACGTGCAAGGCAAATGCTCTACCCACTGTGCTATCACTCCAGCCCTCATCATTTGTATTTTTAATGAATGCACATTTTCCACTGTTTTTTTTTTCTGGCACTGAAATGTTTGTTTTCTGTGGTGTCAATCACAATCACAAATCACAAATCATCCTGTTATTCGTCGATTGCCTCGAGCAGGCCCCAGTAACGTCTCCTTCATCCTAGCCCTGAGATTATATTCAAGGCTCTTTAGGAGAATGAGACCCATCATTGTTACTGGTATTTGGCATATTGGGTACGCCACGGGGAGTTTGCCAGACTCTGCCGTGTGGGCAGGCTACATCTGGTACCCTGCCGGTTTGTCCAAAGTAGGAATGAGATAATAAGGTGTCATAATAAGATGTCCGGGAGCTGGTTTTTATAGTCTCAGAGTCTTGGCCGCTGATGGGATTACATGACACCAGGGGGCCAGTTGGTGGGTGTGACCCCCGCCTACTGGATTTGGAGGATCTGGGTGGAGGATGCTCGGCCCCGATCTGAGTAGGCTTGGAGATCTTGGCCCCGGAACCTGCGTGACTTTGTCCCTCTGCCAGTACCTTCATGTGTGCGGAGAGTGGTCTTGGCATGGTGGTGGCTGGTCCTGGAGGTCTTTGGCTGCCGGAGCCCTGGTTGGGGCAGGGAGGAAAGCTCAACCCGCTCCCCTCCAAGGGGCCCTGGCGAGGACATCCAGGCGCGGGGGCAGGAGACTGCACTGTTCTGTGGTGTCATATAATAATTTTACTGATAATCAATATATTCACAAAGTTGATGAGATCTAACAAAAGTGCTCATGATAAAATCAATATGCTGGAGATGTTTAATCCCAATCTTACTGTTCTATCTATGAGGCTACTTGGCAATAAAACATGGATTTATTATTTATTAATGATTTTATTACTGTTTCTGGAAAAACTTAGCTTCGTGTCTAATAAATAGTATCACAGTTCAATACTAACCTGATTTCTTGACATAAAACCAGTTGCTTTAGGGACAAATTTTCCATCTTGATGTGGTTTGTAGATGTTTCAAGAAAGAAATGCAGGCAGTCTTTCTTATCGAAGGAGTAGGTGTTCAGAAAGATGCTTCTTTTCTTTTTTTCTACTTTTTTTTTCCTTTTAAAATTTTTTATAGTTTATAAGGTAGTTTCACAATATTTGATGACATTTAATATTCAAACACCGAACCCACCACCATGACACATTCCCACTACCATATTTGGGATGTTTCCATCCCAAATCCCATTCCCTGTCCCAAAGCAGACCCGAAGTAATATAGTTTGTATTGTTTGTTATGAAAAACGCTGGTAATGCTACATAAAAGTATCCTTAGAGGAAAAATCCTCTATTTCGGTGGGGGCCATTAAGACTTTCTTTAAGATGTCATTTTCATAAACTCTAACACTTTTCTTTTTCTTTCTTTTCTTTTCTTTTTTTTGGGGGGGGGGGTGGTGTCACACAGGGGTTACTCCTGGCTCGTGCACTCAGGAATTACTCCTGGCAGTGCTCGGGGGACCCTATGAGATACTGGGAATTGAACCCGGGTTGGCCGTGTGCAAGGCAAACGCCCTACCCACTAGGCTATCACTCCATCCCCTGACAACAATTTTTCACTGAATTAAAAAGGAATTTGCACTTGGTCGTAAAAGAGTCTGGTTACCCCATTCTATGTCTGTGTCTCCAATGCCTTGCTATCCAACGTCCAACATTGAATGTGAGTTTGAGGCCGTTTCCATCAGACTCATTATTCCCTGCTGATACCAGGAAATCAAGTGAAACCCTCCTCTCTCTCTCTCTCTTCCTCTCTCTCTTTCTCTTTCTCTCTCTTGCTCTCACTCTCTCTCTCTTGCTCTCTCGCTCTCTTTCTCCTTCTCTCTCTCACACACACATACACACAGACACACATCAATAAAACACACAGACATCTTCCTTGGGAACCTGTGAAGTGAGACGTACTGCCTTGTATTGAGGAAATATTCCTCTTCTCTCTTGTCTGCCAACAGTATAGAGGTGGCCACAGGCTGTAAATTCTCTGTGTGCAGGAGCTAATTTAAGACACAAGACACAACTCCAGGTGGTGAGGAAGAAGCTGCTTGGATAACATTGGGTTGTCTCTGCTCCTCCCATAGAGAGTTCAGGTTTATTGAGTTAATCCCATAACAGTGCTCCTGGGGGCACACCCTATTCCATCAGGCACCCATCATCCTATATTGCTTTTCTCTTTCCCTTATGTCTTTTGCATATTTTAGAGCAATGTCCTTGTTGTATCGACACAGGAAGAGAGTTGACATTATGCTTTTGTAACATGGGAGTTAATTGACTTAGAATAATGTTTAACTCCTGGGGGTCCATCATAGTTACTTAAGCCTCAGTTGTTCAGACTTCCTAACACTACCAAGTGGAGGGTCTCAGAGAAAGTGAAGAATGGACCCAGGACAAGCTGTCAGCTACCCTGGCATCAAAAAGTGTTAAGCTAAGTGCCATAAGAAGTATAATAAGTTCTCCCAGCGTCCGAGAGGACACCTGGGGGCATTGCAGGGAGTAGACTATAGACCAAACATGATTGCCACTCAGTACCTCTTTTGCAAACCACAACATCCAAAAGGAGAGAGAGAACAAAAGGGAATGCCCTGCCACAGAGGCAGGGTGGGATGAGGGGTATGGGGGTTGGGAGGGATACTGGGACCCGTGGTGGTGGAAAACGGGCACTGGTGGAGGGATGGGTACTTGATTATTGTATAACTGAGACCCAAGCACAAAAGCTTGTAAGTCTACCACTGTACCTCATGGTGTTTCACTAATAAAAATTAAAAATTAAAAAATAAATAAATAAAAAGAAGTATAAGTTAAGAGCATGGTTATGGAACAAACTCTGCGTGATTTCTATGCAACTACACTGCAAGAGTAGTTGCTGAAGTGATAGCACAGCGGGTAGGGCGTTTGTCTTGCTCACGGCCGCCCCTCTCGGAGAGGCGTAAGCTCCCCAGCGTATCCCACCGGCATGGCAGAGCCTGGCAAGCTCCCCGTGCCGTATTCGATATGCCAAAAACAGTAACAACAAGTCTTGCAATGGAGACGTTCCCGGTGCCCGCGCGAGCAAATTGATGAACAACGGGAGGACAGTGCTACAGTGCTATTCTGCAAGAGAGAACAGGAAGGAGAAAATAATGACCAATTACAACGCTATAAGAGAAATAACTACTACGCTGTAGGGAGAAAGAGATCCAACTCTGCTGGGGAGAGAAAATTTCTACATTGCAAAGGGGGGAAGAAACAACTTTGCTGTGGGAGAATGAAGCTGTAAGAATGAGGATGAGAGAGAAATAAGCGGTCCCTACTTAGCAACTAGCCAAGGACTCTGTTCCTCCGTTCCTTGGTTCTTCGCCGTTGGCTGACCAGAGGAACGGTTCTCTGCCACTGAACACACATGTCCGGAGAGCCCACTTTTCTTTTTCCACAGTAATACATCCTTTTAGTTTATAGCTAAATTCAGCTTGTTAAGATTTCCTGAAATGTCTTTGTTCTGAATGAATCACCGTGAGATGCAGTTACAGTCTTAACAACTTTTGTGATTGTGTCTCAGTCATGCAATGATCAAACACCTGTCCCTCCACCAGTGTCCATTCTCCACCACCAATGTTCCCAGTATCCCTCCTGCCACCCCCACCCCATCTCACCCCCTGCCTCTGTGGCAGACACATTCCCTCCTACTCTCTCTCTCTCCTTTTGGGTGTTATGGTTTGCAATATGGGTACTAAGTGGCCATCATGTTTGGTCCATAGTCTACTTTCAGCACGCATCTCCCATCCTGAGCGAGCCCTCCAAGCATCGCTTACTTGGTGGTCCCTTCTCTATCATAGCTACCCTTTCCCCCAGCATGTGAGGCCAGCTTCCAAGCTGTGGAGTAATCCTCCTGGTCCTTATCTCTATTTTCCTTGGGTGTTATTCTCCCTTGAGACTATATAATATATTTTATTTATATATTATATAATATACAATATATTTATAATATATTAAAATAATACATTTAATAAATATATTATTAAATATTACTGTTCTTCCTGCATTAACATTCGCCTCAGAGACCTGAGCCCTATGAAAACAGGATGAGAACATTATTTGGGTCTCTCAAAGAGGAATCGAAAGAGCTATGCTTGGAGTATCATGCTTTACTCAAATAGAGAAAGAATCCAGAGTTCCAACCTCCATCAACACTCAAGAATCAGGGACACTGTCTTATTTGCCAAGGCGTCGAAAATCAGATGGGCTGGACACATAATGAGACTTGGAGATGACCGCTGGACTAGAGCCATTACCGACCGGATTCCACGGGACGTCAAACGATCGCGTGGACGCTCACCTACAAGATAGTCAGACTTCTTCGTCAAGACCCTGAATGATGGGTTTGAGGGTCTTTGTGATCCTAGAACAAGCAGATGCCATTGGGCTACACTAGCACGCAACAGGGAAGAATGGAGACGTTACTGGCGCTTGCTCAAGCAAATCGATGAGTAACAGGATATCAAGTGATCAAGTTAGTCTCCCATTCTGTTACTTTATATTCCACAGATAAGTGCCATCCTTCTATATCTGTCCCTCTCTCTCTCTCTGACTCATTTCACTCAGCATGATACTCCCCATGTCTGTCCACTTACAAGCAAATTTCATGACTTCATCTCTCCTAACAGCTGCATAGTCTTCCACTGTGTAGATGTGCCAACGTTTCTTGAACCAGTCGTCTGTTCTCGGGCACTCGGGTTGTTGCCAGATTCTGGCTGTTGTAAACAGTGCTGCCATGAACAAACAAGTGCCGATGATGTCATTTCTACTGTACTTTTTTTGCATCTCCGGGATATATTCCCAGAAGTGGTATTGTGGGATCATATGGAAGCTCAATTTCTAGTTTTTGAAGGACTGTCCATATTGTTTTCCAGAAAGGCTGGACTGGTGGGCATTCCCACCAACAGCGAAAGAGCGTCCCTTTTCCCCCACATCCACGCCAGCACTGGTCGCTCTTGTTCTCTTGAACGTGTGCCAGTCTCTGTGGTGTGAGATGATATTTCATTGTTGTTTGGATTTGCATCTCCCTAACGGCTAGTGATGTGGAGCATTTTTTCATGTGCCTTTTGATCATTTGTAATTTTTTCTTATTTGAGGAAATTTCTGTTCTTTTCTTCTCCCTGTTTTTTTTTGGGGGGGGATTGGAGGTTTTTTCTCCGTACATTTCTATTAGTGTCTTGTATATTCTGGATAGAAGCCCATGCCTTTTTTTTTTTTTTTTTTTTTTTTTAGTGAAACACCATGAGGTACAGTTGTATAGACTTACAAATTTTTGTGCTTGGGTTTCGATTATACAATGATCAAATACCCATCCCTCCACCAGTGCCCATTTCCCACCATCAACACGGGTCCCAGTATCCCTCCCACCCCCCATCCTCCCCATCGCACCCTGCCTCTGTGGCAGGGCATTCCCTTTCGTTCTCTCTCTCTCTTATTGGCTTTTGTGGTTTGCAAAAGGGCCCACACTCTTTGAGCTCACAAGTCGGACCCTTCAGAAGGGGCTGAACTGGAAGACGGGACCAAGGGGAGATGAGCACTCTCTGATGAGTCACCCTTGCTTTGGTGCACGAGGCTCCTTGGTGTAGGGAAGTCGGGACTGGAGTGTGCAGTGTCTTTGAAATTCTCAGAAGAGCTCAGTAGCAGGTAAGCACCATGCAGAGCCCCTGGGGAATCACTCCTAAAGACACAGATTGGGTGTGCCAACCTGTGGGACCGATTGTCAGCCGAGAGAAAAGGTGCTGGTGAATGCATCCTAAATGGATGAGTGTGTGCTCTGTGTGTGCTGAGCGTGTGTGTCTAGAAATAGTTTGTATGCGTGTGGTATGATGGAAGTGTGTGGTGTGTGTATGAAACCTCATTGTAGGCTGCTGAATCACTAGGCGCAGAACCTCTGTGAGCAGTTGGAAGTCGCTCTGAGCTCATTCCGGCTGAGTGCAGTGAACTCACATCTCCCCCTCCCCCGGCCCAGACATCCAGTGGGGACAGACAGTTCCCAGAACTCTGTTCTCTCTCTATGCCCTGCCTTGCACCGTCTTCCTAGGCTGCCGAATAACAGCCCATGTTTGGCTTTCTTTGGCCTCATTCTTGACTCTTAAAGTTTCCCGGAACACAGCTCACCGCCTCTGTTCAGGTAACACAGTGTCTATTGAAACCCAACTGGACTTGAGCTCTGGTGCTCATTTAAAGCTCGCCTGGCAAGCAGTGTTCCTCACAGAATATTGCTCACCCTGAAGGAATATTCCTTTGAGAAGGAGAGTTACTCATAGAGTCACAAAGAATCATTTTTTTCTCTCTGTTTTGATTGTTTGTTTGGCACATTCTTTTTATTTATTTATTTGGCTTTTTGGGTCACACCCGGCGATGCTCAGGGCTTACTCCTGGCTCTGCACTCCAGAATCACTCCTGGAGGTGCTCGGGAAACCATAGGGGATGTTGGGAATTGAACCCGGGTCAGCTGCGTAAAAGGTCTGTATGCTCTATGGGCATGCCATGTGTGTTTATGCATATGTATTGTTTGTACATGGGATGCCATATCTGTGCTGTGCCCATGGTTTGTAGGTATATTGTGTGTATTTTGTATGCTGGTTGGAGTATGTGTGTGTTTATGGCATGTACAAGTGTATGGTCTTTATGTGGGAGACATCATATGTATGTTGTGTCTATGGTCCGTAGGTGTATTGTGTGTGTGGATTGGAATGTGTGTGGATTGGAGTGTGTGTCTGCTCTATGTGTGAATGGGGGGGGTGTGAGGATCTCTGTGCATGGCGTTTGTGTAGACGCTGCGTGTCTGTACAAGGGGCGTGTGATTTCTATTGACATTTCCATGTGATGCGTGAGTGTTTCCTGGGGTATCTGTGCAAAAGGAGTTTTCACACATATGCCCGTAAGTATATGGAGTGTGTTGTGTGAGTGTATATGGTGTTTGTGTGCATTGTATGCTGTGTGTGAGTGTGAATGGTGTGTGTGTGCGTGCATAGTACAAAAGCAGTGAAGTGTGAGTCTCTGTGTGTGTTTGTGACTGTCTGAGTTGCGTACACATATTCTGTGTGTGGTCTGTATATGTACCATGTATCCATGGTGTGTTGTTTCCTGCCTGGTGTAACTCTGGGTTATGCATGCCTGTCTGGTATGAGTACGGAGTGTGCGTGTGTAGTGTGTGAGGTGCGTGTGTATGTGTGTGTGTGTATACGTTGACTGTGCATGCTGTATGGGACTGGTTTGTGGTGCATGGGGTGGACATGCTGTGTGTTTGATTTGGATATGACGGCGTTTGTGCTTTGCATGCGTGTGTGGTTTATGTGCGGTGTGTATTTCCTGTGGTCTCCGTGTATGATGTGTGTGCAGTGTCTTGGAGGTAAGCAGGGTGCATATATAGTGTGTGTAATCTTTTTATGGTAACATGTAGGCGATGGGCTGGAGTGATAGCACAGCGGGTAGGGCGTTTGCCTTGCACGCAGCCAACATGCTGACCCGAGTTCGATTCCTCCGCCCCCTCGGAGAGCCCAGCAAGCTACCGAGAGTATCTCGCCCGCACGGCAAAGCCTGGCAAGCTCCCCATGACGTATTCGATATGCCAGACACAGTAACAACAAGTCTCAAAAAATGGCACCTGTGGTTTGCCTCACAGAATGAGTATGGTGTGTTCAGTGTGGCTTCTGTATATGGTATATGTGTAATATTTGTTTGGAATGTGGGGCCTGGCATGTGCAAGGTTTGTCCAGGTAGCATGGAGTTGATGATTATGGTGTGTGTGGCTTGTAAGGTTCTGTGGATGGTTCCTATGTGTTTGCTGTGGTCTGTGTGCACGGGGTGTGGTGTTGAGAAGGGTTGGCTGTATACAGCATCCCTGGTATAGCTCTGTCTGGTGTTTGTGTGCGGTGTGGATGGAGTGCTGTGTGGATGGAGTCCTCACACCTCACATGTCATGTGTTATGCATGGGAGTGTTATATACACAGTGGAAGGGTTTACGATCCCCGCATTCTGCACACATCCTTGCCCTCTCCATGGAGACTGTGAGGTGGGTGAGACTAGGTGCAGAACCTCTGTGATCAGTTGGAAGTCGCTCTGAGCTCGTTCTGGCTGAGTGCAGTGAACTCACATCTCCCCCTCCCCCACCCCAGACATCCAGTGGAGACAGACAGTTCCCACTTGCACCCTCTTCCTAGGCTGCCGAATCACAGCCCATGTCTGGCTTTCTTTGGCCTCATTCTCGACTCTTAAAGTTTCCCGGAACACAGCTCACCGCCTCTGTTCTGCTAACACAGTGTCTGTGGAAACCCAACTGGACTTGAGCTCTGGTGCTCATTTAAAGCTCGCCTGGCAAGCAGTGTTCATCACAGACTGTTGCTCACCCTGAAGGAATATTCCTTTGAGAAGGAGCGTTACTCATAGAGTCGCAAAGAATCATTTTTTTCTCCCCTTTTTGGTTGCTTGTTTAACAAATTTGGTTTTTTTTTTGGCTTTTTGAGTTACACCCAGTGATGCTCAGGGCTTACTCCTGGCTCTGCACCCCAGAATTACTCCTGGCAGTGCTTGGAAGACCATACGGGATGTTGGGAATTGAACCCGGGTTGGCCACATGCAAGGCAAATGCCTTACCTGCTGTACTATCACTCCAACACCTTGTCTGGAAAATTCTTTAGGAAGGAATGAAGGAAGGAAGGAAGGAAGGAAGGAAGGAAGGAAGGAAGGAAGGAAGGAAGGGAGGGAGGCAAGGAGGGAGGAAGGAGGGAGAGAAGAAAGGAAGGAAGGAAGGAAGGAAGGAAGGAAGGAAGGAAGGAAAGGAAGGAAGGAAGGAAAGGAAGGAAGGAAGGAAGGAAGGAAGGAAGGAAGGAAGGAAGGAAGGAAGGGAGGGAGGAATGAAGGGAGGAGAAAGGAAGGAAGGAAGGAAGGAAGGAAGGAAGGAAGGAAGGAAAGGAGGGAGGAATGAAGGGAGGAGAAAGGAAGAAAGGAAGGAAGGAAGGAAGGAAGGAAGGAAGGAAGGAAGGAAGGAAGGGAGGGAGGAAGGAAAGGAAGGAAGGAAGGAAAGGAGGGAGGAATGAAGGGAGGAGAAAGGAAGAAAGGAAGGAAGGAAGGAAGGAAGGAAGGGAGGGAGGGAGGAATGAAGGGAGAAGAAGGGAAGGAAGGGAGGAAGGAAGGAAGGAAGGAAGGAAGGAAAGGAGGGAGGGAGGAATAAAGGGAGGAAGGAAGGAAGGAAGGAAGGAAGGAAGGAAGGAAGGAAGGAAAGAAGGAAGATAGGGAGGGAGGGAGGGAGGGAGGAAGGGAAGAGGAAGGAAGGAAGAAAGGAAGAAAGGAAGGAAGGAAGAAAGGAAGGAAGGAAGGAAGGAAGGAAGGAAGGAAGGAAGGAAAGAAGGAAGATAGGGAGGGAGGGAGGGAGGGAGGGAGGGAGGAAGGGAAGAGGAAGGAAGGAAGAAAGGAAGAAAGGAAGGAAGGAAGAAAGGAAGGAAGGGAGGGAGGGATGAATTTTAAAACAAATGTATCAGACAGTTTACTCAATGTACAAATAGATGTACGTAAACTGAATTTTGTGGGCAGGATCTTTGCTTCTGGTGGTTGAATTCAAATGCTCAATTGTTCAGCCAATTGGATTAGTTTCTTGAATGAGTTAAAGTGACCTGACAGTTGAGACGATATGTACCTAACTCATTAGCTCACATGAAACAATAATGGCAAATGAAGGAAAAAAATAATGGCCATTATTTATGGCCAAAAATGAATATCATTTATTCTATAACTCTATTTAGTCAAGTAAAACTACTCACCCTCAATCCATAGATAGCGTTATGAGGAGAATTAGAATTAAGGAGTAGAATTGGTGAGGGTGCATTTACTTCGCACTTACTTGACAATGGCTGGGCCATTGTCTGTTTTTCAGGGGGAAAAATGTGAAGAAAGCAATTTTCCCAATGGAAGCACAGAGGTTTGAAACTCCATCAAAAGGAACTGCTCAACACAGAGATGGGAGTAAGCCTCTCTTATAGGTGCAATTCCGGTGTGATTTCCCCACACAAATTAAGATGAAAACAATCCGTTTGTATTTGGGATAAGCTGCTGTGTGTCTGTACAAGGGGTGTGTGATTTCTATTAACATTTGTGTGTGTGCATGAGTGTTTCCTGGGGTATCTGTGCAAAAGGAGTTTGCACATATATGTCCATAAGAATGTGGAGTGTGTTGTGTAAGTGTATATGGTCTTTGTGTGCATTGTATGCTGTGTGTGAGTGTGAATGGTGTGTGTGTGTGCGTAGTACAAACGCTGTGAGGTGTGAGTCTCTGTGTGTGACTTAAGTTGTCGGAGTTGTTTATTTTTTTTATCTTCTCATTTAATTTTTTTTAATTGAATCACTCGGAGATACACAGTTACAACGTTGTTCATGATTGGGTTTCGGTCACGCAAGGTTCCAACAACCATCCCTTCACCAGTGCACATTTCCCACCATCAATGTTCCCAGTTTCCCTCCCTCTATCCCCAACCCCCAGTCTGACTCGATGGCAGATATTTTTCTTCTCTCGCTTGATTTAGCTCTTTCTTATTCCTTTTGGACATTATGGTTTGCAGTACAGGTATTGGAAGATTATCATCCATCTCCCTTCACATCCTCTCGCACTCAGTTCTTGCCCAGGGGGGATCATTTCTAATAATTATCAGTATCATAACGGACTCTTGTCTGTCCTGGGCTGGAGTGATAGCACAGCGGTAGGGCGTTTGCCTTGCGTGTAGCCAGCCTGGCCGAGCCGGGTTCGATTCCTCCGCCCCTCTCGGAGAGCCTGGCAAGCTACTGAGAGTATCTCGCCCACACGGCAAAGCCTGGCAAGCTCCCTGTGGTGTATCCGATATGCCAAATACCGTAACAACAAGTCTCACCATGGAGACGTTACTGGTGCCTGCTCGAGCAAATCGATGAACAACGGGAGGAGAATACTACACTGCGACAGTGCTATTTTTCCTAGTGGTTGTGTAGTTTTCCATGTTCTCCTAGACTCCTGGATTTCTCTGGCTCTCTATTAAAGCTGTGAATGAAAGCAATTGTTTGTCTAGACCTGCCTTCACTCTATCAGAAGTAAAGTGCTATTTTTTTTTTCCATACTGTTTTCACCAGTCTCTGTAAATACTCTTGAACCCTGACCGAGGAGATATAAATCACAGAGCGTTTGGGTCAAAGATCTCCAAGAGCTTTCGTGTGTTGGCTCTTCACCGCGGTGATTTTTCCGCTGGGGTTCTGCCAGTTGGTACAAGATGAAAGGAGGAGTGTGTTCTGAAGACCGGGCGTACTACGGTTGTGAGTGTGTGGCAGCCGTCAGCCGTGCGTACACTCTGGAGGAGGCATCTATTTGTTTAATTTCAGGGAAATCCTGCAAAAGTTTTTGGCATCGCTCAGAGACAGGGATATTGACCCCGAGTCCAACATTTTGCAGAATCATCTGTCAGTTCTGGGAAAAGCAGAGAGTCTCGCTTTGGATAACAACAAGTAGCGTCTCACCACCCAGAAATACCCGCGGTCCTCAAGCCAATTCGCTTGTGAATGTCTCTGGCTTTCCCCCATGACCTTGACTTGAAGCTTGCATATGACATTTTCCTTGCAGAATGATTTCTTTTTTTTTTAATCCAAGAGCAATTTCTTTACCCAATGTTTTCCCAAAGTAACAATTAATATTTAAAAATGACAAATAGTGTTTCATACTGCATCTATCTTATATTTCTTGTTTTAAATTAATTTTTATTAGTGAAACGCCATGAGGTACAGTTGTAGACTTACAAATTTTTGTGCTTGGGTTTCAGTTATACAATGATCAAGTGCCCATCCCTCCACCTGCGTCCATCCTCCACCACCACGGGTCCCAGTATCCCTCCCAACCCCCATTCCCCCATCCCACCCTGCCTCTGTGGCAGGGCATTCCCTTTGGTTCTCTCTCTCCTGTTGGGTCCTGTGGTCTGTAAAAGAGGCCTTGAGTGGCAATCATGTTTGCCCCACAGTCTACTTTCAACATGCATCTCCCCTCCTGGGAGGATCCTCCAAACACCCTTTATTTGGTGCTCCCTTCTCTATCTGAGCTGTCCTTTCTCCTAGAATGCCCAGATGGCCTCTAAGCCTTGGAGTAATTCTCCTGGTACTGATATTGGCTATTCTTGGGTATTAATCTCCTATTTTGTTATTTTATGTCCCCCATCTATCTTATATTTCTATATTCTTTTCCATTGTCTTGATAGACAGAGAGACAGCACATCAGTATAGATACAAATCTAGATGCAGATAATCCACTGAAAAATTATTTCAAGGGGGCCGAAGCAATAGTACAATGGGCAGGGCATTTGCCTTGCATGCAACTGATCTGGGTTCGAGTCCTGATCTCATATGGTACCCGGAGTACCACCAGAAGCAATTCCTGAGTGCACAACCAGGATCATCGCCACATCTGACATAAAAAGCTAAAAAGAAAAGAAAATTATTTCAAGACCCAAAGGTTTCAAACTTAGAGACTAGGAGTGCATCTCTCTCTGCAGATAATAAAGCACAACTTTGGAACTTGTGAACTTCTAATTTTAGCAAGATTACTCTGACTTTCTGTTCATTCATTTCCCTGGAAGGCCCCCCCCCCACCCATGGAAAATGTGGGAGGTTTTACATGGGAAATTAAGGAAGATTTTTCCACGTAAAACACGTCCATGTGCACCGAGGAAGGGTCACTGGTGAAGACGGCCACTTCCAGGGAGATGGCCTCAGAGAGAGACCCAATGAAAGGAGAGTTTTCTGGGTACCCTCACTTCCGCAACCCACCTGGGCATGTTTCTAAGCATTGATTTCCTGCAGCAGACATTTCCAGAGATGTCAGGATGACTGTGACAATGATGATGTTTCTAATGAAGGTCACGGAGGTGATGACAGAGTAGGGATGATGGTGATGGAGACCAGGGTGGTACTGATAATGATATAATGATGGTGGTGACCATGGTGATGCCAAGGATTATGATAGTGGTGATGGTATAATGTGGTGGTGACAATTATAGCCTTGCGTGGTGATGGAAAATACAACCATGATACTGATGATGAAGGTCCTGATGATCATTTCTGAAAAGAAAGAGTGACTTTACTACAGGCTCAGACGAATCTCATCCGAGAGTGAATCTACTGAGAAAGTCAGGTATGTGGGGTTTGTGAGGAAAATCTTCAGGTTCTCCTGGACTTGGAGATGGGCGACCTCCCTCCTTTCCCCTGTTCTTCTGGGAGCCTGGCGGTCACTCCCATATACTTCTTCTGGAGTCGTACAAGCTCATTAAGTGGCCATGATCCAGAGACTCATAAACAAATCTCGGAAGACACCCACAAGCTGCAAAGATGTCTCAGACCCCAAGGTCACCATCCAGTTAAAAAAAATTTAACTCCAACTCAATCCCCTTATTTAAAATTTTAGAAGTTATACTGTATACCACTGAAGTACCAGGGCTGTGCAGGGCTGGAGCAATAGCACAGTGGGTAGGGCGTTTGCCTTGCATGCGGTTGACCCAGGTTCGATTCCTCTGTCCCTCTTGGAGAGCCCAGCAAGCTACCGAGAGTATCCCGCCTGCACTGCAGAGCCTGGCAATCTCCCCTAGGCGTATTTGATATGCCAAACACAGTCACAACAAGTCTCACAAGGGAGACGTTACTGATGCCTGATTGAGCAAATCGATGAACAACGTGAGGACAGTGCTACAGTGCTACCAATGTTGTACCAGGAGCACACACATTGAATAGGATGGAAGGGAGACACAACCAATCCCAATTAATAAAAAAATGTTGGCACCCAGCACGACCAAAGCAATAGCACAGCAGGCAAGGTGTTTGCCTTGCATGCGGCCAACCCAAGTTCAATCCCTGGCATCCCATATGGTCTCCCAGCACTGTCAGGAGTAATTTCTGAGTGAAGAGCCAGGAGTAACCCCTGAGCATCACTGGGTGTGACCCAAAAAGCAATATATATATATATATATATATATATATATATATATGGCTGGAGCGATAGCACAGCGGGTAGGGCGTTCGCCTTACAAGCGGCCAACATTGCCGCCCCGAGTTCGATTCCTCCGCCCCTCTCGGAGAGCCTGGCAAGCTACCGAGAGTATTCATATGCCAGACACAGTAACAACAAAGTCTCCAATGGAGACGTTACTGGGCCTGCTCGAGCAAATCGACGATCAACGGGAGGGCCTTTACCTTTTACCTTTTATTGCTTTTTAAAAATATATATTGGCACTCAAGGCTCAACCTGTAACAACATGTTGGTAATCTGTTATCCAAAGGTTCAATGGCTCCAAGGTAGGATACAACAATCTTTACACACTTCCTCCTAAGGAAAACGTTTTGGATCATTTTCCGTGAATCATTCAAAGAAGCAATACAAAATAAATTATTTAGGGCCTGTTACTGGGGCAGTGATGCGTGGCGGTTGGGAAAATTCAAAAGAATGGGGGCTGGTAAGGTGTGAGGGTGATGAGACTGGTGTTGGAATATTGAACGTAATAAAATTATTGTGAACAACCTCATAAAAGTAACATTTTAAAGAAAAGGAAAAGAGACCGTGATTTTATTTCACCTTTTGGTAATCGTTTATTTCTCACTTACTTATCATTAGAAGTGGGAAAAAAAGGAAAAGAAAAAACCTTCTTGAATTCTCCGGGCATAATTAGCATGGCCTAGATTTCAAACAAATGCGGGCCCTAAGAAAGGGCATGGATTTCTGAGTCTCTTTGGAAAAGGGAATCTTTACCTTTGCAGTTGAACTTTCGAATCGCCAGAAGTTCTAAAGGGCCCACTTGGAAATATCAGCGTGGTATGACAGGGCACTGCAAAGGGCTTGCTCGAAAGAGCTGCCTCCCTCCCGGCCCTCTGCCAAGCACCCGGCGCTCTGACAGATTTATAACGTGCAGCATTCGCGGAAATAAGAAAGAGAAGCGTCAGTTCCTGAAGTGTCGTCGCACCCAGGGGAAGGCAGATGAGTCGTACTTGCTGGACTCGCAGCAAAGCGTTGACCTTGCTTGGGAAGAAGAGACCTATGCAATGCAGCCGGACAAACCCAGAGCAGAAACTTCAGCCACCAAGGCAGGACGATGCTCTGGGCCCAATTCTGTCCTTAGAGGGCACTGATGTAGGTGATGTTGGTGGTCGAAGAGGGAGGGGACGATTCTACAGCGGGCACTGCCCAGCCCTGCTTGGACAGCACACAAAATCAGCACACTGTGTGAAGCTCCTGATTCCGGCCATCATTAACCCGGAGTCATTTCTTCATAACCCCACCCCACCCACCAAGGAGCTGCTTTCAGGATGTCTCCAAATTGTCTCTTTTATAAAAAGAAAGAAAGGAAGAAAGAAAGAAGGAAGGAAGGAAGGAAGGAAGGGAGGGAGGGAGGGAGGGAGGGAGGGAGGGAGGAAGGAAGGAAGGAAGGAAGGAAGGAAGGAAGGAAGGGAGGCAGGGAGGGAGGAAGGAGGGAGGGAGGGAGGGAGGGAGGGAGGGAGGGAGGGAGGGAGGGAGGGAGGGAGGGAGGGAGGGAGGAAGGAAGGGAGGACGGGAAGGAAGGAAGGAAGGAAGGAAGGAAGGAAGGAAGGAAGGAAGGAAGGAAGGGAGGGAGGGAGGCAAGGAGGGAGGAAGGAGGGAGACAAGGAAGGAAGGAAGGAAGGAAGGAAGGAAGGAAGGAAGGAAGGAAGGGAGGGAGGGAGGGAGGGAGGGAGGGAGGAAGGGAGGGAGGGAGGGAGGGAGGGAGGACGGGAAGGAAGAAAAGAAAGGAAGGAAGGAGACAGAGAGAGAGGAAGGAAGGAAGGAAGGAAGGAAGGAAGGAAGGAAGGAAGGAAGGGAGGGAGGGAGGGAGGGAGGAAGGAAAGGAAGGAAGGAAGGAAGGAAGGAAGGAAGGAAGGAAGGAAGGAAGGAAGGAAGGAAGGAAGGAGGGAAGGCAGAGACAGACAGAAAGGAAAGAAAGAAAGAAAGAAAGAAAGAAAGAAAGAAAGAAAGGAAAAGAAAAAGAGAAAAGAAAAAGTTGCCTGCTGTCAGCTCTGGAAACGAATTTGGAAATTCCACAAACCCTTCCCCCATCTCCTGCCTGCTGTCACTGACCAGCTCTAGACCATTATTGTTTTATTTATTTTTATTTTCTTAATTGAATCACCATGAGCTACAGTTACAAAGCTTTCATGATTGTTTGAGTCATACAAGGATCAAACACCCGTCCTTTCACCAATGTGCATTGTCCAGCACCAATGTCCCCCAGTATCCCTTCCGCCAAACCCACCCCATCCCACCCACTGCCTCTGTTGCAGGAACCTTCCTTCTCTCTCTCTCTCTCTCTCTCTCTCTCTCTCTCTCTCTCTCTCTCTGTCTCTCTCTCTCTGTCTCTCTCTCTCTTCTTCCTCTCTCTCTTCTTCCTCTCTCTCTTATGAAAAGTCCAATATTTTTTCTTTTTCTTTCTACTTACATTTTATATTTTCAAGCTTTTTCTTTTTTAAATTTTTATTAGTGAAACACCATGAGGTACAGTTGTAGACTTACAGATTTTTGTGCTTGGGTTTCAGTTATACAATGATCGAATACCCATCCCTCCACCAGCGCCCATTCTCCACCACCACGGATCCCACTATCCCTCCCACCCCCCATCCCCCCATCCCACCCTGCCTCTGTGGCAGGGCATTCCCTTCTGTTCTCTCTCTCCTTTTGGGTACTGTGTTTTGCAAGAGAGGCATTGAGTGGCCATCATGTTCGGTCTAGAGTCTACTTTCAGCATGCTTCTCCCATCCTGGGCCGAACCTCCCAACACCCTTTACTTGGTGCTCCCTTCTCTCTCTGAGCTGCCTTTACCCCTGGCGTGTGTGGGAAAAGCCCAAGATTTTATTTTTATTTTTATTTTTTTATCATTTTTTTAATTAGTGAAACACACTTATAGACTTATAAATTTTTGTGCTTGGGTTTCAGTTATACAATGATCAAGTACCCATCCCTCCACCAGTGCCCATCCTCCCCCACCACGGGTCCTAGCATCCCTCCCACCCCCCCCATCCCCCACCCCCCCCATCCCACCCTGCCGCTGTGGCAGGGCATTCCCCCTTGTTCTCTCTCTCTTCTTTTGGGTACTGTGTTTTGCAAGAGAGGCTTTGAGTGGCAATCATGTTTGGTCTATAGACTACTTTTAGCATGTCTCTCCCACCCTGGGAGGGTCTTCACAACACCCTTTATTTGGTGCTCTCCTCTCTATCTGAGCTTCCTTCTCACCTAGCACTTGTAAAGCCCAAGATTTTCAATGTGCTTCAAAAGCTGGTGAGAAGGTTTCTCTTCTCCACAAAATATATAACACTTTTCGTGAAATTTAAAGAAGGAATCTTATTTATTATTTCCTTTTCACGTAGTTCACCTTTGTTTACCATCTAAGTTAAGCTAGCTTTAAAAGGTAGCTTTAAAACATTCTTCAAGATTAACTTTGAAAAATCTTTTTTCTTTATAATTCCAGTTGTATTGATTGACCATTGTTCTTCTAGTTCTGTATAATTTCTAAAGTACAGTTTCATACCACCTCAATAGATAAAACCGGAGAAAGTCACTAGTTATGCCACAGTGGGCATAACACTAGAAAACTCAAATGAAGTAATACTTGATCACTTGACATCCCTTTACTCATCAAATTGCTTGAGTGGGCGCCAGTAACGTCTCCATTCATCCCTGTCGCGTGCTAGTGTAGCCCAACGGCTTCTGCTCGCTCCAGGAACACAAGGAGCCTCAAACCAATTGTTCAGGGTCTTGGAGAAGAAGTCTGACCACCTAGTAGGTGGGCGGCCACGAGATCTTTTGACATTCCATGGAATCCAGTCGGTAATGGCTCTAGTCCAGCGGTCGTCTCCAAATCTCATTACGTGTCCAGCCGATCTGATTTTCGACGTCTTGGCAAACGAGACAGGGTCCCTGATTCTTGACCGTCAACGGAGGTCGGAACTCCGGATTCTTTCTCTCATTTGAGTGAAGTGGGTTACTCCAAGCATAGCTCTTTTGATTCCTCTTTGGGAGACCCGAATAGCGTTCTTAATCTGTTTTTGTAGGGCCCAGGTCTCCGAGGCCTATGTTAATGCAGGAAGAACAGTGGAATCAAAGAGATGTGCCCGGAGCCGGAGGTTCTTCGTCCTCTTAGCTATTTCTTCGAAGCTCTTGAAGGCGTTCCAAGCCGCTCGCTTCCTGCTGTGCAACTCAGGTGTCAGGTCATTCGTCATGTTGACTTCTCGACCTAGGTACACATAACAAAGTAATACTAAAAGCTAAAATTAAGCAAAACATGTTAAAATTCACTCATGATTTTTACAGATGTGAACCCAAACCAAGAGCTGCTAACTTTCACCCTTCAAAATAGAACATATGATTTAAATTATAATAGTGATGAGTATGTAACAAAAAAGCTCCCAGTCACTCTTGAAAATAATATGAAATGGCTATGTTCTTGGGAAAGCATTAAACAGTATGAAGTACAAAGCTGCCAATTTTTTAGTATGACATGGGACAGTGCGGGGATCTTGGGCACCCTGGTGACGAGGATGAGTAACTTTGTGCATAAAAATTTATTACAATTACAATAAAAGTACATATATTTTTATTTTCTAAAAAAATTCTTTTTTTCTTTTAATAGATGGAACACCATGAGGTACAGTTGTAGACTTACACATTTTTGTGCTTGGGTTTCCGTTATACAATGATCACCTACCCATCCCTCCATCAGTGCCCGTTCTCCACCACCACGGGTCCCGGCATTCTACCCACCCCATATCCCCCCACCCCATCCCACCCTGCCTCTGTGTCAGGGCATTCCCTTTTGTTCTCTCTCTCCTTTTGGGTGTTGTGGTTTGCAAATGAGGCATTGAGTGGCAATCCTGTGTGGTCTATAGTCTACTTTCAGCATGCTTCTCCCATCCTGGGAGGATCCTCCCAACAGCCTTTACTTGGTGCTCCTTTCTCTATCTGAGCTGCCTTTCCCCCCAGCATGTGCGGCTGGCCTCCAAGCCATGGAGCGAAGCTCCTGGTGCTTATCTCGACTATTCTTGGGTATTAGTCTTCTATTTTGTTTCTTTATATTCCACGGATGAATGCAATCTTTCTATTAGACCATTATCATTTTAATAAATCTCTCATTTATCAGAAGGAGAAGAAGAAATGATGTAGAAGCAATAATGCGTTCCTCAGGATCTTTTTACAGATTCTAAGGAAAGCAGTTCAGGAGTAGAGATGAAGGAAGGAAGGAAGGAAGGAAGGAAAGAAGGAAGGAAGGAAGGAGGGAGGGAGGGAGGGAGGGAGGGAGGGAGGGAGGGAGGGAGGGAGAGAGGGAGGGAGGGAGGGATGGAGGGTGGAAGGAAGGAAGGAAGGAAGGAGAGAAAGAAAGAAAGAAAGAAAGAAAGAAAGAAAGAAAGAGGGAAGGAAGGAAGGAAGGAAGGAAGGAAGGAAGGAAGGAAGGAAGGGAGGGAGGGAGGAAGGAGGGAAGGAAGGGAGGGAGGGAGGGAAGGAGGAAAAGGGAGAAAGAAAAAGAAAGAGAGAGGAGGAAAGGAGGAAGGAAGGAAGGAAGGAAGGAAGGAAGGAAGGAAGGAAGGAAGGGAGGAAGGAAGGAAGGAAGGAAGGAAGGAAGGAAGGAGAGGGGAAAGGAAGGGAAGGGAGGAAAGAAAGAGAAAGTGAGCAAGAAAGGAAGAAAGAGAGAAAGAAACAGAGAATTGGCCACTCATTCAATGGTTGATAAATCTTTAGAATCCTATTGATGAACACGTGTGTCTCTATCACCGTATCTATATATGCATCTATGAATATTTAGATAGATACTTTATGTCTAAATGTAGATAGGCATAGAAAAATACATTCATTCCAGATATATCTCATCTATTTTGAGGGATATGGGCTTCTATATCTATGTCTATATGGATATAGATAGATAGATAGATGGCACAGAGAGTGATACAGAATCGATGTACAAAATAATAGAATTTCATCACCCATATATGTGCATAATGTTTGGTTCATTAATCATCAGATGCTAGAATCAGCAAAAATGAGAAACAGTGAGATTTCTTTCCAGAAGGAAAAAAAAATAGCCCTTGACACACTTTTAGCTCATCCATAGAACATCAGAATTCACTAATTCACTTAGCCGCATCATTCAAAAGAACGAAGGTTTTTGGTACCTTCACTTTAAAAAAAAAAAAAAAGAAAAAAACCGCTAATGTTTTACCAATGAAGTCGAACCTTTATTTTATGAGCCGAATTTTGCCAGAGACGCTTCTTATTCCTAAAATTCCATCTGGTCCCTAACCATCAATCAACCTAATCCCTAGATAGGAGGGAACAGAAATTTCCGAGTCTGTGGTTGTTTATTTTCCCCCCTTTGATTTAAAAAAGGCAGGACCCGCTTAAATGCCTTTCATTTTCCCATTATTTAAAATACAGTAGGTGAAACACAATCTACCTATTATCACAGCTGAGCCTAGGGGTATGGATTTTCCTGAAAAATTGTGCAGGGCTGGTGGTTGGGGTAGGGAGCCAGGACAAGGAGTCATTGTGGAATATGAAGAATGAGCCTTAGGGGGACCAAAGGGCCAGGAAGTCAGGCCGGCTGATGGGGGATGCTGAGAGACAGGAAATGGGATAATGGCACAGCACTGCCATGATGTCATGAGCCCATGGGGGAAGAACCCCTCCTCTTTCTTTTTCTTTTCTCAACAACAATCACCACCATCCTGTTATTCGTCGATTGCCTCGAGCAGGTCCCAGTAATGTCTCCTTCGTCCTAGCCCTGAGATTTTTTAAAAAGTGCCATATTCAAGGCTCTTTCAGAGTTAGGAGAATGAGACCCTTCAGTGTTACTGTTATCTGGCATATTGGGTACGCCACGGGGAGTTTGCCAGACTCTGCTGTGTGGGCAGGTTACATTAGGTAGCCTGCCAGTTTGTTCAAAGTAGGAATGAGATAATAAGATGTCCAGAGCCGCTTCCGGGAGCTGGGTTTTATAGTCTCTGAGTCTTGGCCGTTGATGGGATTACACGGCGCCAGGGGGCCAGGTGGTGGGTGTGACCCCCGCCTACTGGAATTTGGAGGATCTGGGTGGAAGATGCTCGACTCCAATCCGAGTAGGCTTGGAGATCTCAGCCCCGGGACCCGCTTGCCTTTGTTCCTCTGCCGGTACCTTCATGTGTGCGGAGAGTGGTCTCAGCATGGTGGTGGCTGGTCCTGGAGGACTTCGGCTGCCGGAGCCCTGGCCGGGGCAGGGAGGAAAGCTCAACCCGCTCCCCTCCAAGGGGTCCCGGTGAGGACAGCCAGACGCAGGGGCAGGAGACTCTGCTTTTGCTTTTCTGCTTTTGCTTTTCATCTTTTGCTTTTCATCTTAGAGATTTTTGAGTGCACACACACACACAGAGGGGGAGAGAGAGAGAGAGAGAGAGAGAGAGAGAGAGAGAGAGAGAGAGTCACACTCAGTGATGCTCAGGGTTTACACCTGATAACGCAGTGATAAAACTCCATCCAGTGCCCAGTGCTTGCATCTCAAATGCCCTAACACCTCTCCAGCACCCCAGGTTTTAATTTTTTTGTTGTTTTTTAGTGGTGGTGTGGAATCTTGGGCCACAACCATAGATGCTCCTGTCAGGTATGCTTGGGTATCATTCCTTCAGGTACTTGGGGACCAGCTGGGCATGCCACCCTAAGCCACGTGCAAGGCCAGTTGAAAGGGTAGCACTCCAGCACTGTCCTCCCGTTGTTCATCAATTTGCTCAAGCCGGCACCAGGAACGTCTCCATGGTGAGACTTGTTGTGACTGTGTTTGGCATCTCCAATACGTCACGGGGAGCTTGCCAGGCATTGCCATGCGGGTGAGACTCTCTCGGTAGCTTGAGGGGCGGAGGAATCAAACCCGGGTCAGCCAGGCCAGCCACATACAAGGCAAACGCCCTCTGAGCTGTGCTATCGCTCCAGTTGAAAGGGTGATGGGGTTGAATCTTATGCAAAGGTGATGGGGTTCAATCTTAATGGAGCTAACAATAGGAACCTTGTGATTTTTTTTTTTGCTTTTTGGGTCCCACCTGGCCATGCACAGGGGTTCCTCCTTGCTCATGCACTCAGGAATTATTCCTGGTGGTGCTCGGGGGACCCTAGGGGATGCTGGGAAGTGACCCAGGTTAGCCGCGCGCAAGGCAAACGCCCTGTCCTCTGTGCTATCGCTCCAGCCCCGGGCCCCTGTGATTGAGCTCAGCTCTGCCTTTGTGATTGAGATCAGTTCTGCTGAAGGAGCAGAAATATCAGCTCTGCACACAAAATGGGCTAGCAGACAGGTGGCCCAGTTTCATCTTGTGAGGACCCACTTAGCCGGAGAACTACCATGACAGGCTCTGAGTGACTTCGGCCTCTTCCAGGAACAAGAAACGCAGAAAAACCAGATGCTTTGGTCAGAGAGATTACATCCTCGGGATGAGATTAGGTCTCTGTTAGTAACTTTTCCTTTATCCGCCTCCACCAGAATGCAGGTACCATGAGCCGTAAATTAAAGGGAGCCAGGTAAACAGAGAAGATAACCAAATGTCTGAGTTAGGAGATACCCGCTAGCCGCCCATGAAATGTGCGGGCTCTGCTGTAACGGCCAGTGAAGACCTACAGAAGATCCCCTTTGAAGAAGTTCGGGGTCTTGCCTGACGGCTTGACCCTGGCTAGCCACCTCAATCAACTACCTGCTTGCTGACTGCATTCCTGCGTGGTCCTTGCTTGCGGTCAGAGATCCAGAGTCGTGCCCCAATAAAATATGTATAGGCAATAGAAATTTGCTGTGCAATGCAATGCTGACTTTCCAAAATGAAAGTGGAAGAACTCGCTGAATCTAGTGCTCAGGGTCCTTGTGTTTTTTTTTTTTAATTTTTATTAGTGAGACATCATGAGGTACAGGCGTAGACCTACAAATTTTTGTGCTTGGGTTTCAGTTATACAATGATCAAATACCCATCCCTCCACCAGTGCCCATTTCCCACCACCACGGGTCCCAGCATCCCTCCCACCCCCCATCCCCCCATCCCACCCTGCCTCTGTGGTGGGGCATTCCCTTTTGTTCTCTCTCTCTTATTGGGTGTTGTGGTTTGCAAAAGAGCAATGGGTGACAATCATGTTTGGTCTAGAGTCTACTTTCAGCATGCTTCTCCCATCCTGGGAGGATCCTCCCAACACGCTTTACTTGGTGCTCCCTTCTCTATCTGAGCTCCCTTTTCTCGGGGTCCTTATTGAAGCCCCCTGCTCCAGGGGATACTTGGATCCCAGCTAGCTGGAGCAATAAACCTCGCTGTGTGTTTTGCATTATTTGCTCTGTGTTCTGTCCTTGAGGGGTGGTCAACTCTGCACTCTAACAATCTTCAACTTAGCAAACACCATCGTAGTGGGCATAGCTTCTGAGGAAAACAGGCTAAGGCAATGGCAGGCGTAAGTTCTGAGAATAAAACGTAAAGGTAAGGTAAAGGCCCTCCCGTTGATCGTTGATTTGCTCGAGCGGGCCCAGTAACGTCTCCATTGGAGACTTTGTTGTTACTGTGTCTGGCATATCGAATACTCTCGGTAGCTTGCCGGGCTCTCCGAGAGGGGCAGAGGAATCGAACCCGGGTCGGCCATGTTGACCGCGTACAAGGCAAACGCCCTACCTGCTGTGATATCGCTCAAGCCCTTTGTGAACTAAAAGGTAAAAAGGTAAAGGCCCTCACGTTGATCGTCGATTTGCTCGAGCGGGCCCAGTAACGTCTCCATTGGAGACTTTGTTGTTCCTGTGTCTGGCATATCGAATACTCTCGGTATGTTGCCGGGCTCTCCGAGAGGGGCGGAGGAATCGAACTCGGGTTGGCCATGTTGGCCGCTTGTAAGGCGAACGCCCTACCACTGTGCTAAACGTAAGGACAGGTAATGTGGCAGAATCCCCAATGGTCAGTCTTGAGGATTCGAGGCAAAAGGGACGTGAAATTGGACTATCGAGACCACGGATGTGAGTTACGTGAAGATGAATAAACCAATCAAGAGAAAACACAAGCCTAGGATTCTGGAAGGAGATAAACCAAGGCACGAAGTTCTTAACCCGTGTAAAGGGATAGATAATACAGCAAGGTCACAGACCAATGGGGTCACCCTCTGTGCAGGGCACCCTGGTCCAACAACATGTGTGCTTGGCATGAATCAAGAACTTCTTGGCTCACAATTTTGACTCTGTCTCGTTCCTCCGATCACGGACCCTAACACAGTGTCTAACCCTTGGATAATCCCTCAGACCCCAGTGGATCACTGTGAATCACAAAAGTTATTCATGAAGTCAGAAGAAAGTCATAAAAACAAGTCACCAAAAATTTACAAAAGTTATTCACCTAGTGAGTTTTGGCCGCATCACTCAGAGAACTAAGATTTTCGGTATCCTCGCTTTTAAAAAATATGCCAATATTTTACCAATGAAGTTGAACCTTTACTTTATGAACTGGACCCAGTGGTCCAACATCCATTCCTTCACAACAATGTGCTTTCCTCCACCAATATCCCCTGTTTCCTTCTGATATCAGCAGACAGGCAGATAGGGACGCAATAACTTTGAAGTTGCTAAGGTCAACCTTGCCAAAAACAGGAACTAAGAAGACCTGAGAAGACCCTCACATGGCGTCATTAACAGATCCAGAGAAGCTCTCGCAGGTACCAAAGGCCAGGAAAGGAATTTCCAAGAAGCCCCTCATCCCCACTCCCAACGCCCCTGGCAACCTCCTTAGCAACGGACTCTGACCTGGGGAGAAGCCCCAGGTGGGGGCAGGTGGGAGACACCCTCTCAAGGCTCCCTTGGACCCAGGGAGGGCCCAGAGGCTGCCCGAGCCCAGGTGCTGCTGATGCCCATGTGACCGAGCTCACATAGCGTCCACATCTCCCGTCTTGAGATGGGAACTGTCATGCTTTCCTGTCTGATGCTGGGGATTGTGTAGGTCTCTCTCCACCCTTGGAGAAGCCCAGGCTTTCTCTGGAGTGTGTTACTCTCCACTTTCTTCCACTTTCTTTCCCTCCTTCCCTTCAAACCCTCCAAATAAAATCTGTCATTTCACTGCTGGTCTACTCCTGAAATTCATTTCTGCGAGGCGAGACAAGAACCCAGTCATCCTGGGTCCCGAGGGACAGAGGTGGATGGGGAGAAAGTGACCATCTCTCTCCTCCCCGCTACGCATGACCCATCCGTGGGGCCCCCGACATCATTTTCTGCCCTCTTGCCTGCCTCTAAGGTGAACACTTTTAGCTTTTCATCTTAGATGCTTAGACTTTGCAGTGCCGTTGCTGATGGCTTATCTCTCCTGCCCATCACTTTTTACCTCTTCTCAACACCTACCTTTCTTTTCTGGCCATGGGAAGGCGCCTTGATAAAGTCTGAGGAAACTCCCCAAGGTCTGCCCTCCGCCTCATGGATTTTTACATACACGTGGAGATTCATTTTCTCATTTGGAAGAAAATGTGACTCTTTAAAAAAAAAAAAGGACAAAATCTCGGTGTGACAGAGCAGCACTGCTAAAATCAGCTGTGATGTTTTATGGATTGATGCCCATTCTTCTGGACTGAATGTGAAACCCTAAATTTATACAGGTTGGGGACTTGACATTCGGGTCTCCAGAAGAGGAATTGAAAGAGCTATGCTTGGAGTATCACGTTTCACTCAAACGAGAGAAAGAATCCAGAGTTCCGACCTCCATCGACAATCAAGAATCAGGGATGCTGTCTCGTTTGCCAAGGTGTCAAAAATCAGATGGGCTGGTCACGTGATGAGATTTAAAGACGACCGCTGGACTAGAGCTGTTACCGACTGGATCCCACGGGATGTCAAAAGACCGCGTGGCCGCCCACCTACCAGATGGTCAGGCTTCTTCGTGAAGATCATGAACGATGGGTTTGAGGCCCTTCATGTTCCCAGAGCGAACAGATGCCATTGGGCTACACTAGCACGCGACAGGGACAAATGGAGATGTTACTGGCACCCGCTCGAGCAAATCGACGATTAACGGGAAGTCAAGTGATCAAGTGGGGACTTGACATCACGGGACCTCAGGATGGGCTGTGTTGGGGGTCTAAGGAGGGGATGGAGGGTGAAGGAGGGCCCTGGGGTGTGTCCTCCTCTCCCAGGACCCCAGGGTGGGCTTTGAGGGGTATAAGGAAGGGATGGAGGAACAAGGAGGGCCCTGGGGTGCGTCCTCCTTTCCCAGGACCCCAAGATGGGCTGTGGGGGTATCAGGAAGGGATGGAGGGACAAGGAGGGGCCCTTGTTTTTTTGTTTAGAAGGAAGATGAATTCAGACAGACACAGAGGTGAAGGTAGCCCAGGAACATGTGGTCTCCATTTCAGAAGATGGGGCTCAGGAGAGATCAGCTTTTCCCCTCCGGCTGCTGGGACTCCAGCCTACGGAATGACAAAGAAAATAGGTCGAAGCTTCTCGGTGCCGCGTCTGAACACAGAATGACTAAGTTGTTTTACTGCCTTGGCCAGGGTGTACGCTAATTCATCTTCGCCTAATTTTTAAGACAACAATATCGCTCCCTGTCTTAGTGGAATTATCGTCACATTCCCCCTCAGTGAGGACACTTGTGGCAGAAATACGGTGAAAGAATCAGTCACGACTTCTGGTCGTATTATTTTACGTTGGAATTTATGTGAATATAGGCAAGGTCCTGAGAGACTTCAAAAGTCCGTTATTTCATGCTATCATCAGCACTGGGGATTCCCTTCCATGATCACTGTCACTGTCACTGTCGTCTGGTTGTTCATCGATTTGTTCGAGCAGGCCCAGTAACATTGTGAGAATTGTTGTTACTGTGTTTGGCATCTCGAATATGCCACGGGGAGCTTGCCAGGTTCTGTAGCGTGGGCGAGATACTCTCGGTAGCTTGCTGGGCTCTCCGAGAGGGGCGGAGGAATCAAAATCAGGTGGACCAGGTTGGCCGCATGCAAGGCAAACGCCCTACCCACTGTGCTATCGCTCCAGCCCGTGATCATGATCAATGCATTGAAAATAATTAACCGGTTGACTTTCCCTGGACGTTCTTTATTTAATCACATAGAGATTTTGGTTCCTTTGCTACCTCTGCTATTTAAAAAGTTTGCCAACAAGATGCCCAAGAATCAAATTTCAATGTGTAGTCAGAAAAGAATGGAGTCATATCCGAATGGTACCTAGCTAGGTACCTTCATCTCTCGCTGCATTTATGAATTCGGCCCATAAATGGTTTAGCAAACAGGCATTGTTCTGCGTGACGGATTTCACGGACACTCATCATTCCTGTGCCTCACTGATCAATAGCGTGAGTCTTCAGCTTTACCTTGAACCCCAGGAACGGGTCTTCCTGTGGAATTGGCAGAGGTAGAAAGGCTCCAAGTTGCAGAAAACAAACAAACGAACAAGCAAAAAAAAAAAAAAACGGTGAGTGTAAGTGCGAGTCGGTCTTGCGGGTTTTAATTTGTCCCTTTGGGCTCAGTATGACCAGAAGCTCCATCAAGGCACAGAGTGACCAGAATTCATCCAAAGAGAGCTATGGGTTGGGGCTGGAGTGATAGCACAGCAGTTAGGGCGTTTGCCTGGCATGCGGCAGACCCGGGTTCGATTCCCAGCATCCCATAGGGTCCTCCGAGCACTGCCAGGAGTGATTCCTGAGTTCAGAGCTGAGAGGAACCCCTGAGCATCGCTGGGTGTGACCCAAAAAGAAAGAGAGAGAGAGAGAGAGAGAGATACGGGTTATTCAATATGCTGGAGATGGTTTCATTGAGGGGGAGATGGATAAGTAGATTCGGGAAATGTGTCCGGTACAGACAGAGATGAATAAAGTGAAGGAAATAGGAGAAATTTTGGGGGGAGGTGCTCCCAGGAGGAGCTCTACAAATCTCAGGTGAGTTCCTGAGAGACTAAGGTTTTTTTTTTTCCTTTTTTTCTTTTTTTCTTATAGGTCACACCTGGCGATGCACAGGGGTTCCTCCTGGCTCTGCACTCAGGAATCACTCCTGGCGGTGCTCGGGGGACCCTAGGGGATGCTGGGGATCGAACCCGGGTGGGCCATGTGCACGGCCAACACTCTCCGTGCTCTGCTATCGCTCCAGCCGCTAACAGGGCTTTGTAGGGGAAAGAGGAGGAGAGACGGATGAGAGGAAGGAGGAAGGCAGATGGGGGCTTCCTGTCCAGTGTGGCCGGGAGTCCTGTCCTCCCCAAGGGGGTAGGTGGTCCCTGATTCCGGGACTGTTGCTGTCTCATCAGCTGGTTGCCGTTTGAGGTTGCCATTTGGTCAAGCTCACAGCGGTGCCTAGGTGTGAAGGTGATGGGTGCGAGTGCTAGGAACACTTGCCAGGGGATGCCTGGCCGACGCCAAAGCAAGGCCGTAGAGAAATGGAGAGGAGAAATGAGTGTTCCCCCGGGTTCGGGGGAGAGATAGCTAGGGGGGTTCTGCCCCGCATGCCAGGCTCACTCAGCAAAGGCCAGACAGGGTAAGGTAATTCCGTCAATCTCTCCACACACACACAACATACAGACATACAAACAGACACAGAGACACATGCACACATAGACACATAGTGACACACTCACATACACACAGATGTACACATAGACACACACAGACCCACACAGACACACACAGAACGACAGACACATACACAGACACACACAGACAGACACACATACGGACACACATACAGTCACAAAGACACACACACATAGAGACATACACAGACACATACAGGCAGACACACAGACATACACATACAGTCACAGACACACACAGATACACACACATACAGACACACACAGACAGACACACACAGACACACACACAGACACATACAGACAGAAAGACACACATTTACAGACACACAGATACAGACAGAAAGACACACACAGACACACACACAGACACACACATACAGACACACATAGACACTCACAGACACACACACAGACAGACACACACAGACAGAAAGATACACATTTACAGACACACAGATACAGACACACACACAGAGACACACACACAAACAGGCATGCACAGACAGAAAGACACATTTAAAGACACACAGATACAGACAGAAAGACACACACAAACACACACACTTACAGACACACACATAAAGATACACATGCACATACAGACACGCACAGAAATATACACTTATGCAGACAGACACACACATACACACAGACAGACACAGACAAAGACAGACACACACACAGACATACAGACACACATACAGACACACATGTACAGACATACAGATACAGACACAGACAGACACACACCCAGACCGACAGACACACATAGACACACATACAGACACATAAAGACACACATACATACAGACACACATGTACAGACACACGCATACAGAAAGACACACACAGACACACACTTACAGACACACACATACAGACACACATGCACATACAGACACACAGACACGCTCAGACAGACACACACTTACAGACACATAGATACAGACACACACAGTCACACACAGACGCACAGACACCCACACATACAGACACACACGTACACACACACACACACACAAGCTCTTAGCCTATGACAAGGGTTTCACTACACCAATGAAAGCACTCCCCTCTGGCTTGCAGATCACAGGGTCTTTGCTCCTGCGACCATTGTCCACGATGACCCTTCTCTGTACAACCGACGGGCACCCCTTCCCCTGGGCAGCCTCCTACCAGAGATAAGGACCCCTGAAAGTTTGGGGGGGATTCCCGAAGGGTTGTTGACTTCACATCCACCCCAGGTCTGACCTGAGAGAGCCCAGCCAATGCCTCAGTGGAAACCCAAAAACCCAGAGCTTGGGGGTGATGGGCTTGCTCGGTTTAGGATCTGCTGATTTGACGATACCACAATGTCAGGCAGGGAAAGGAGCTTAGAAATAAATTCACGCAATGAGGGAACATTAATTGGACATGAAAAGTGAAAAAGAAAAACGATGCAGATACCACGGCGAGATTGGGGAGGAAGAGTGTAGGAGTACTTCCAGAGCACATTAAAAAAAAAATCAATAATTTGCTTTCATTCAAGAAAAGCATCTGCATTTTCTTTCTTTCTTTCTTTCTTTCTTTCTTTCTTTCTTTCTTCCTTCCTTCCTTTCTTTCTCTTTCTTTCTCTCTTTCTTTCTTTCTTTCTTTCTTTCTTTCTTTCTTCTTTCTTTCTTTCTTTCTTTCTTTCTTTCTTCTTTCTTTCTCTTCCTTCCTTCCTTCCTTCCTTCCTTCCTTTCTTTCTTTCTTTCTTTCTTCTTTTAAATTTGCTTTTTGGGTCACACCCAGGGATGCACAGGGGTTCCTCCTGGCTCATGCACTCAGGAATTTACTCCTGGAGGTGCTCAGGGGGGCCGTCTGGGATGCTGGGAATCGAACCCGGGTAGGACGCGTGCAAGGCAAAAACCCTCCCTCGCTGTGCTATCACTCCGGCCCTCGCATCTGCATTTTCTTACCATCCGTATTTCTGCATCCGGACTCATGCAAGCATGTCCCCAGGGAACTCCTGCTTGGAAGGGAGCACTGGCTCTTCTTTCTCTCTCTCTTTTTTTCTTTTTTTAGAAATGCATAAACGACAATTTATGTCACTTGAGTTAGGCAATCGGCAAGTAAAACGTCCTTTCTGCAGATTTCCCAACTTTTCCTGCGGGGCTGGGAGTATTTCACGGAACCAAAGCCACCGACTTTGTTACAGAGTTTGCACCTTCACCAATGACATACGGGGACAAGAGACTATTTTTTTTTCCCCAAGTGCGAGGAACATTTCTCCCTGACAACGAGGAGGAAAATTAAATTTAAAACTAGGTCTTATCTGTCTTGTGTCAGCATCCGGCAAAGCAGAATGAGGTTTCCAGAGCGCTTGTCCCCAACATTTTTACAAATCTGTCCTGCCTGGTGAATCCACCAGACCACCTTCTTCTGAAGAGGAGGACCTCACGTTTAATTAGGAAATCAAAGTGTCGCTTTTCCATTGATTTTTTTCATTCCATCCCTTAAACTTTTTTTTTTTAGCACATTAAACAAAAGGCCGTTGACAGGAACACTGGCCATCCTTGAATCCCACTAAGGAATCACACAGAGCAAGCTTATGTTTCCCTCACCATGAGGGGGAAAATTTGGAATCGATGGATAAGCACATTTTCATCCGTCCCTCATGAAGACAGGGCGTAAAATAACTAGAGGCAGAAAACTCAGCATCAGTCATTAGCTGGAGTCAACACTACAATGGATTCTTTCTCCCGGACACTGTAGAGACACCTCCTGATTTGTAGCTAAGAGTGGTTCAGACAGGTAGGTTAGGGAAGACCCTCTCCCCCCCACACACACACGTGATGGCAATGAAATTTCTGCCAAGGAACGTTCTAAGGCTGACTCACCTTGTGGATACAGAAAGCAACGGACCAGAGATAAAACCTTCAGCTCTGGACCCTGAGAACATTGGACCCCACCCCATGAAGGAAATTCCTCGATGACCCTGGGACCTCTCCCTTAATCCAATGAACTTGAGTGATTCAGCCCAGAGAAGACTTTAGAACATTCCACACCAAGACATCCTGAGAAGATACCCTCTCAAGACCCCCTTGGACCAAGGGAGGGCGCAGAGGCTGCCCAAGCCCAGGTGCTACTGGTGCCCACGTGGCCAAGCACATGTGTTGCCTGCATCTCCCCTCTTGAGATGGGGACTTTTATGTTTTCCTGTCTGATGCTGGGGGGGGTGGGGTGTAGGGGTCTCTCCGCCCTCAGAGAAGCCCGGATTCTCTCTTGAATGCGTTCTCCACTCTCTTCCACTTTCTCTCTCTCCTTCCCTTCAAAAACTTCCAAATAAAATCGGTTCCACTTCACTGTTCGTCTACTCCTAAAATTCCTTTCTGTGAGGCTAGACAAGAACCCAGTCACCCAGGGTCCTGGGGGGGCAGAGGCAGAGGCAGAGGGGGAGAAAGTGACCGTCTCTCTCCTCCTCGCCTCACATGAACCACCCGTGGGGCCCACCGACATCAAGGAAACATTGGAACTCAGTGCCTGGAATTTTTTTTAAGGTATGTAATCTTTTTTTTTTTAATTTTTTTTATTTTTATTTTTATTAGTGAGACACCATGAGGTACAGTTGTAGACTTACAAATTTTTGTGCTTGGGTTTCAATTACACAATGATCAAATACCCATCCCTCCACCAGTGCCCATTTCCCACCACCAACACGGGTCCCAGTATCCCTCCCACCCCCCATCCCCCCCATCTCACCCTGCCTCTGTGGCAGGGCATTCCCCTTCATTCTCTCTCTCCTATTGGGTGTTGTGGTTTGCAAAAGAGGCAATGGGTGAGTGCCTGGAATTTTTTTGGTCCTGTTGGGAGAACCCGGCAAGCTACCGAGAGTATTCGATATGCCAAACACAGTAACAACAAAGTCTCCAATGGAGACGTTACTGGGCCTGCTCGAGCAAATCGACGATCAACGGGAGGGCCTTTACCTTTACCTTTACCTTTACCAATAATCCATGAAAACAAACCCACCTTGGTTGAGACAGAAGGGACCGTTGTACACTACCGAGACTTTCTCCTTTCCTCCTTGGTGACTGATTCATCGGAAATTCTACTTTGCATACCTGGCTTTCCCGGTTCAAAATTTAGGGATGCAAGCATTTTAGCCAAAGACAACCCCGCAGAATATTTATAAAGGGCGCGCAAAATGCGTTCCCAGGGATATTTATAAACGCACACAAAAGGATATTGACTGCAGTTCCCGAGACTGTATTTTCTGAAAGTGGGAAGACTGAAAACAACTTAGAAGACTCTTGAATAAGTAATTCCTACCCGCAACCACCAAGAAGTTCCTAGAGCCTTGGCTGGGTCTGTGCATAACAAAAAAAAGGAAAAGTCATTTGCAAAAAAAAAAGAAAAAGTCTCCCATTTACCTCCTGCTGGTGTGGGCTTTACAATATTCTTTAGGTCTGGAGTCAAAAACCTCCAATTTTCCAAGTAGCAGGGGAGGCTGCAGGAGGTTGAGATCATGGGAGACCCACCCCAGATGGAAGCAGAAGGAAAAACACAAGAACATTCTAGAAATGAAACTTCGCCAGTCAACCTGGGACTTTGTGAGCTGAACCCAAGTGCATTTGGCCTGAGCCAACCTTTCTGGAAATGCTCAGAAGTGGAGGTAAAGTCACAGCACCCTCTCTGAGGTCCAGAGCCGACACCAAGAGGAGGAAAGCCAACGACAAGCAAATGGAACGACTTGACCAACCAACAACCAAACTTACAACAGTGCCTGCAGACGGGTTCAGCAGAGGGGAGGAAGGGAGTCTGAGGACCCTCGAGGAGGGAAGTTGACACCTATGGCAAGATTAAGGCTGGAACATTCGATTTTCAATTTTGCTCGAGCGGGCCCAGTAAAGTCTCCATCGGAGACTTTGTTGTTACTGTGTCTGGCATATCGAATACGTCACGGGGAGCTTGCCAGGCTCTGCCGTGCGGGCGAAATACTCTCGGTAGCTTGCCGGACTCTCCGAGAGGGGCGGAGGAATCGAACCCGGCTCCGCCAGGCTGGCTGCGTGCAAGGCAAACGCCCGACCGCTGTGCTATCGCTCTACCCCACTACAAATACCCCAGTAGGTCATCACCGCATTTAAAAATTTTTTTTTTATTTGAATCATAGTGAGACACAGTTACAGAGCTTTCAGGATTGAGTTTCAGTCATACGATGATGGAAACCCCATCCCTCCACCAGTGTCCATTCCCCACCACCAATATCCCCAGTATCACCCCATCCCACCTTCCCCCTGACTCCATGGCGGAAAATTTCCCCCATACTCTCTACTTTGGGTCATTATGGTTTGCAATACAGACACTGAGAGGACATCACCGTTGGTCCTTGGTCTACTCTCAGCACACATCTCCCATCCCGAGCGATCCCTCCAACCATCATTGACTCAGTTATCCCTTCTCTATCCCAGCCGCCTTCTCCCCCAGCTCATGAGGCAGCTTCCAACCATGGAGCAATCCTCCTGCCCTTGTCTCTACTGTCCTTGGGTGTCAGTCTCCTATTATGTTATTTTAGATTCCACCAATGAGTGCAGTCCTTCTATGTCTACACAATGGAATACTACGCAGCCGTTAGGAAGGTGAAGTCATGAAATTTGCTTATAAGTGGATGGACATGGAGAGTGTCATGCTGGGTGAAGTGAGTCAGAAAGAGAGGGATGGATAGATAGTACAAGGCCATCACAGCATCTTAATTAATGAAGACAAGCAAATGAAAAATCCCAAGTTCATTGTCAAGCTCTATACTATGACTTTCAAAGCTCATGAATTATACAGCAGTTGTTTTTCATAGCCAAAAAAAAAACCAGCTTTTGTCCTTCTGTCTGTTTTGAGGCACCATGGTTTACCCACTGCTCGTGAGAGGGTTTTGTCTCTAAACTTCTAACACCTGGGATGAGGGTGGAGTTGGAACTGCAGCTAGAATGGAGGGTCTCTGTGTTCATTTCTGATTCCCAGGTTGTTCCCAATTTTCAAGAATGAGAATTTTGAGCAGTAAAGATGCTCAGAGCTGCGAAGTAGAATAGTTTATGGAAAAGTAGAAGAGAAAAGGAAAAAAGATCCCCACTAGAAGAACTTAGTGCAAGACTCAGTTAAACAGAAGAGTTTCCCATTGGCCTTTGTACACGCCCTTGGCACTTAAGTTGCCAAATAGGACCCAGGATGAGGATAACCTACAGGGTGGATGAGCTGGTTGGAGTCTTCCTGGCCATTGGCCTCAAGGATTGCCCGTTATCTCAGTCTCCCTGGGAGCCTGCGGTCTGGGCAGAATTTTATTTTATTTCTGTCACTGTCACTGTCCTCCCATTGTTCATTGATTTGCTCGAGCGGGCCCAGTAACGTCTCCATTGGAGACTTTGTTGTTACTGCGTCTGGCATATTGAATACATCACAGGGAGCTTGCCGGGATTTGCCGTGCGGGTGAGATATTCTCGGTAGCTTGCCGGGCTCTCCGAGAGGGGCGGAGGAATCGAACTCGGGTCGGCCATGTTGGCTGTGTGCAAGGCAAACGCCCTAACACTGTGCTATCACGAGTAGGGCGTTTGCCTTGCACGCAGCCAACATGGCCGACCCGGGTTCGATTCCCAGCATCCCATATGGTCCCCAGAGCACCGCCAGGAGCAATTCCTGAGTGCATGAGCCAGGAGTAACCCCTGAGCATCGCCGGATGTGACCCAAAAAGAAAAAAAAAACTCTAAAAAATGTACAGATAATGATTTCTAAAAGCAAAGATCATTTATTTTATTTCATTTTATGTTTTATTTAAATTTTTTTCACACGCTCGGGCCGAGCCTCACATATGAGTGAATCTATTCCTGGACACATCCTAAGATACTCCCGACCCATTCTCCATGATTACCACATCATATTCATATTTGATGGGGTTCAGACAGTAGGTGATAAATCAGAGAGAAATATATATATATATATATATATATATATATATATATATATAAAAGCTGGAGCGATAACACAGTGGTAGGGCGTTTGCCTTGAGAACAGCTGGCCCAGCCGAGCTGGATTCAATTCCTCCGTCTCTATCGGAGACCCTGGCAAGCTCCTGAGAGTATCCCGCCCGCACAGCAAAGCCTGGCAAGCTACCCTTGGTGTATTCGAGATGCCAAAGACAGTAACAACAAGTCTCAAAAATGGAGATGTTACTGGGCCCGCTCCAGCAAATCGATGAACAACGGGAGGACAGTGTTTGTTTGACCCGGCGATGCACAGGGATTACTCCTGGCTTTGCACTCAGGAATTACTCCTGGAGGTGCTCAGGATACCACATGGGATTCTGGGAGTCAAATCCGGGTTGACCACATGCAAGGCAGATGCCCTACTTGCTGTGCTATCGCTCCAGCCCTGATTTGCTTGATTTTTCGGTGGCTCTGGGGTTCTTGCTGCCCGAGGTCAAGACAATTTGGGTAGCAGAGAAATACAATGATGTTGAAGTCTTATTGATATGACCTGTGAGCGGTCGAAGACTCGTTGGGTCTTTCCAAGTTTGGGGCAGCACAGTCCTTAGATGAAGAATCATGTTCTGGTCGCCAGAGAGATAACACTGCAGGCAAGGAACCTGCGGTGCATGGGTCCAACCCGGGTTTGATCCCATATGGTCCCCTGAGTCCCACCAAGCATGATGCCTGAGTACAGAGCCAGGAGTGAGTCCTGAGCACAGAGTCAGGAGTCATCCCTGAGCACAGAGCCAGGAATCAGCCCTGAGCACAGAGCCAAGAGTGAGTCCTGAAACATAAAGTAACAAAATAGGAGACTAACACCCAGAGTGGCCAAGATTAGTACCAGGAATTCTGCTCCATGGCTTGGAGGCCAGCCACACGTGCTAGGGGAAATGGGAGCTCAGATAGAGAAGGGAGCACCAAATAAAGGGTGTTGGGAGGATCCTCCCAGGATGGGAGAAGCATGCTGAAAGTAGACTATAGACCAAGCATGATGGCCACTCAATGCATCTCTTGCAAAACACAGGACCCAAAAGGAGAGAGAGAGAACAAGGGGGAATGCCCTGCCACAGAGGCAGTGTGGGATGGGGGGACAGGGGGTGGGAGGGATGCTGGGACCCGTGGTGGTGGAGGATGGGCACTGGTGGAGGGGTGGGTATTTGATCATTGTATAACTGAAACCCAAGCACAAAAATTTGTAAGTCTATAACTGTACCTCGTGGTGTTTCACTAATAAAAAATAAATACATAAATAAATTTAAAAAAACATAAAAAAAAAGAGTGAGTCCTGAGCACAGAGCCAGGAGTCAGCCTTGAGGACATTCCATTTTGCTCAACACCGCCCCTCTTAAAAAATAAAAAAGCCCAATGCTAAAGAATCCTCTTCATATACAGATGTAGCTTTTCATATATTTCTATTATTTTTATCAGCCTGAAGATGAAACCACAACTTCCTACGTGGCTGAACATCCCAGCTTGACGTGGCGCTAAAAATAAGCATTTGAAAACTCCAGAAAAAAAATAAACTGTTCTTCTCCTCACGTCTCTCTGCATCTCTGCCCTTCCTCCACTGCACCAGCAAACAATTTCTATAGCTAATGTGGTTATACACACACACACCCTCCTGTGTGTGTGTCTGTGTGTGTGTGTGTGTGTGTGTGTGTGTGTTCAGGTCGCTGTTGCTGGCAGCACGTGTTGAATTCTCCTGATTCCCAGCAGAGAGTCGACCGTGTCATTTATTTAAGGAGACAAACGTTTCTGGCAGAAAAGGCAGACAGACCTGAAGAAGCTAACGAAGGAAACGTCTCCGCAACCTAGCACTAAATTACAAAATTAACCGCCTCTCCCTGGCGCTCCGTCCGTGTCATGGAGACCCCATGCATGTAACTGCAGAATTAAGTTCTGGGTGGGCTGAATCCAAAATGGGCGGTTAAGTTTCCAGCTGTGGAAAGCCAGACGGGGGCTGGTGGGGTATTTATCCATATTTATAATGTAAACATTGCCACGTAGATTGAATTAATGTTGGCCTCTACAGTTAAATGACTCTCACCTCTTCTAAGTTGTGTTCTATTTCTTCTTTATTTTTTTGCGGTCTTATAGCCATCACAGCAATTTGAGGTGTTTTTTTTTCTTCAATATTTTATTATAAGCCAAACATCACAGGATGCAATATTGACATTTAGGCTTTGATGTACAAAATAAAAAAAAATAACTGCTGTGTTTTTCCTGTACAAAATACACAGCCTAAACCCGAAATACTCCTTGGTCCCCAAGTCCCAAAGCCCCTCCATCAGGGTCCTTATGTCAAATTTTTTTTTTAATTTATCTATTGAATCACCATGAGAACAGTTACAAAGCTTTTGGGTGTAAGTCTCGGTCAGATAATGATCAAACACCCATCCCTTCAACAGTGCACATTTTCCACCACCAAAATACCCAGTATCCGCCCCCCCACCCCTTCTCCTACCTGTGTGGCAGATAATTTCCACATTACTCCCTCTCAAGGGCTGGAGCGATAGCACAGCGGGTAGGGCGTACGCCTTACAAGCAGCCAACATGGCCAACCCGAGTTCGATTCCTCCGCCCCTCTCGGAGAGCCCGGCAAGCTACTGAGAGTATTGGATATGCCAGACACAGTAACAACAAAGTCTCCAATGGAGATGTTACTGGGCCCGCTCGAGCAAATCGACGATCAACGGGAGGGCCTTTACCTTTACCTTTTACTCCCTCTCAAGGGCTGGGGTGATAGCACAGCGGTAGGGCGTTTTCTTTGCACGCGGCCAGCTGGGCCGACCCAGGATCGATTCCTCCACCCCTCCCGGAGAGCCCGGCAAGCTACTGAGAGTATCTCACCCGCAGGGCAAAGCCTGGCAAGCTCCCCGTGGTGTATTCGAGATGCCAAACACAGTCACAACAAGTCTCACAATGGAGACGCTACTGATGCCCGCACGAGCAAAATCGATGACCAACAGGAGGACAGTGCTATAACTCCTTTTCTGCTTTGATTACATTCAATATTGCAACACCAGACCCACTATTATTATTTGGAATTTCACAGACACACACACACACACACAGACACACACACACTCAGAATGGCCGAAAAGGCAACATTAGACAATTTTGCTTTGTATTGCTGATTACGAAGAGCATATATATGATGTCATGTGGTCGTGCAATCCTGGAATGCTGAAATTGTAATAATTAAGTCTGGAGAGATTTCTGCCCAAAGCCGCTGGGTTCCGAGATTTGTTTGTGTGTCTCTGGGATCATGACCATTAAGAACCTTAATAAGTAGGCAAAGGGGCCATTCCTGGGTGGCATCTCGGGGTCTCATCTGGGCGGGAGGAGGAGAAGGAACCCCTTATGTCAATTATTGCCCAATCCGCTGCCTCATTTCTCCATCCCTCCCGATGGCTGGTTTCAATTCTGTCGTCACAGCTCAAAGGTTTGTTTTCATGGGACACTTCGTTTCCTTGCTGGGCCAAACAGCAGGTTCTTTTGACTGGGTCTTTGAAAGGTTGGAAACATCATAAAGCTCCCAGAAAATATTTGAGAGGCGTGAGCGCATTTGGCTTTTTCGGACACTGGGCTCTGGACTCCATGGCTGCTGGTGCTCAGGACAGTAAATGCAAGAGGCCGGGATGGAACCCTGGTCAGCCATAGGCTCCCAACCCCCTGGGCGTTCTCTTGGGGCCCCACGTACTTCATTTTACTGGTGAAAAAATGAGAAAGGCCACGTGAAACATGAGACTTTTCTTTTTTTCTTTCTTTCCTTTTGTTTATAAAACAGAATTTTTTTTTTCATATTGAATCAGTGGGCTGGAGCGATAGCACAGCGGTAGGGCGTTTGCCTTGTGTGCGGCCGGCGTGGTTGAACCAGGTTCAATTCCTCTTCCCCTCTCAGAGAGCCCAGCAAGCTACTGAGGGTATCCCGCCGGCACGGCAGAGCCTGGCAAGCTCCCCGTTGCGTACTCAATATGCCAAAAACAGTAACAAGTCTCACAATGGAGACGTTACTGGGTCCGCTGGAACAAATCGGTGAACAAAGGGAGGACAGTGACAGTGATTGAATCAGTGATGAACAGATTTGCAAAGTTGTTCATGACCGGATTTCAGTCCTGTAACGTTCCAACATCCGTCCTTTCACTCGAATACTTTTCCCACGACCAATGTCCCCAGGTACCCTCCTACCTTCTGCCCCACGTCCCTGCCTGCTGTGATAGCGGGCACTTTTCTTCTCCCTCTCTGGTCTCTCATCTCTCGTCTGTGTGTGTATGTGTGTCTCTCTGTCTCTGTCTCCCTCCCTTTGTCTCTCTTTCTTTTTCTTTCTCTGTGTTTGTGTGTATCTCTGTCTCTGTTTCTCCCTCCCTCTGTCTCTCTCTGTGGGTATATGTGTGTTTCTGTCTTTCTCTGTCTCTGTCTCTGTCTGTCTCTGTCTCTATGTCTAATGTGTGTGTCTGTCTCTGTCTCTGTCTCACTCCCTCTCTCTGTGTCTGTGTATGTATGTCTCTGTCTCTCTCTGTCTCCCTCTCTCCTTTTCTCTCTGTGTGTATATGTATGTGTGTCTGTCTCTGTCTCTCTCTGTCTCTGTCTCTCTCTCTATGTCTATATATGTGTGTGTCTCTGTCTCCCTCTCCCTCTCTCCCTCTCCCTTTCTCTCTCCCTCTATCTCTCTGTGTATGTGTCTGTCTCTGTCTCTCCCTCTCTCTCTGTGTATATGTGTGTCTGTCTTTATCTGCCTCTGTCTCACTCTATGTCTATATGCGTGTGTCTGTCTATATCTCTCTCTCCGTATCTCTCTCTGTCCCTCTCTCTGTCTCTATCTCTGTCTCTCTCTTGCCTTTTGGGCCTTATGATTAGCAATTCAGACGATCAGGTGATCAGGCATATCCCTTTACCTTCTTTCAACACTCAGTTCCTGTCCCAAAGGATCATTTCCAACTTGGATTGTCACGCTGATGCCTTCTCTACCCTAACTGCCTTTCGTCACCTCTACACTCTTGTCACAAGCGGACACGAGTCTTTCCACCTCCATTGTGACAGAGAAGGAATTTAAAGCACAAGCTCAAATCCTTAACAATCTCATATTCTTACATCTGGAATTTCTTTTTTCTTTTTGGCTCACACCCGGCGATGCTCAGAGGTTCCTCCTGGTTCTGCACTCAGGAATCACTCCTGGCAGTACTTGGGCGACCCTATGGGATGCTGGGAATCAAACCGGGGTGGCCACGTGCAAGGAAAACTCCCTATCTGCTGTACTATTGCTTGAGCCCCTCTCTGGATGATTTTTCTTTTTACCTCAAATAGGTAAAAAAAAAATCACTTACTGTACAGACAGGATTGTAGGCGGTACGGGTGGAGGGAGTCTCTTGACCTCACGCCTGGCTGTCCTCACCGGGGAACCTTGGGGAGGGGTGGGTTGAATTGCCCTCTCCGCCCTGAGCAGAGCCCTGGCAGCTGAAGACCTCTGGAACCCAGCAAGTCATGCTCAAGACCACTTTCCACACGCTCGGACGGCCCTCATGCATGAAGGAACTGGCAGAGGAACCCAGGTGTGCAAGACCCGGAGATGAAATCTCCAAGCCTGCTCGGATCAGGACTGGGCCTCCTCCACTCAGATCCCCCATCTTCTAGTAGCTGGACAGTTACACCCAGCAACTGCCCTGGCACCTGCGTAGTCCCATCAACGGCCAAGATCCAGCGACCAGGAGGATTACTCCATGGTTTTGAGGCCAGCCACACACGCTAGGGAAGAAGGCAGCTCAGATAGAGAAGGGAGCATCAAATAAAGGGTGTTGGGAGGTTCCTCTCATGATGGGAGATGCGTGATGAGAGTAGACTCTAGACCTAACATGATTGTCACTCAATGACTCTTTTGCAAACCACAGCACCCAAAAGGAGAGTGAGAACAGAAGGGAATTCCCTGCCACAGAGGTAGGGTGAGATGGAGGGATGGGGGGTCGGAGGGATACTGGGACCTGTGGTGGTGGAGAATGGGCACTGGTGGAGGGATGGGTCCTCGAGCACTGTATGACGTAAATGCAAACACGCAAGTGTATAAGTCTACAACTGTACCTCATGGTGTTTCACTAATAAAAATTTAAGTGGGGAAAAAATCGAAGCTCCCTGAAGCACGCAGCCTCATTGTCTAGTTCTCACTCTCGGAGAACCCAACAGGCTACCTTGAGTATCCTGCCCACACGGCAGAATCTGACAAGCTCCCCATGGCGTATTCGATATGCCAAAACCCAGTAACAATGATGGGTCTCATTCCCCTGACCCTGAAAGAGCCGCCAATATGGCACTTGCTAAAATCTCAGGGCTAGGACGAATAGAGACATTCCTGGTGACTGCTCAAGGAAATTGATGAACAACGGGAAGACAGTGAGACAGTAATATAGGGGTGGGAGACAATTTTATCAAATGTATACAGGTCAGAGTCAGAGGACAGTGGGGAGGGCACTTGCCTCACCGGTGGCTGACCTAGGGTCAATCCCTACCACCCCACAGGGTCCTCAGAGCTTGCCAGGAGTGATCCCGGAGGGCAGAGCTAGGAGCCAGCCCTGAGTGGCGCCAGGTGTGGCCCTCAGGTAGTCAAATACAATCTGAATGAGAAGGTGCGTTCTCAACAAAGTGATAGGAATGAGGGGTTTCATTTGTACCCTATTCCTAGGAGGAACATTCCTGTGCATCAGGAGTGGTAGGTGAGAAATTTCTGCACAAAGCATCTTCAATGTTTCTCTTTGTTAAAAGCACCTTCTGCTACTTCCGGGAATATATCCTGAGGTACAAAACAAACAAACAAACAAAAAAACCCCAAAAAACCCACAGTAGAATTGACATATGCACCTGTTTGTTCATTGTAGCTCTGTTCACAATAGCCAGAATCTGGAAACAACCCGAGTGGCCGAGAACAGACGACTGTTTAAAGAAACTTTAGTCCCTCTACACAATGGAATGCTCTGCAGCTGTTACGAGAGGTGAAGTCATGAAATTTGCTTATAAGCAGATGGACATGGAGAGTCTCACTCATGCTGAGTGAAAGGAGTCAGAAAGAGAAGGGCAGTCATAGAAGGACGGCACTCATTGGTGGAATATAAAATAACATAAGATGAGACTGACACCCAAGGACAATAGAGACAAGGGCCAGGAGGATTGCCCCATGGATGGAAGTCACCTCATGAGCTGGGGGAGAAGGCAGCTGGGATGGAGAAGGGGTCACTGAGTCAGGGAGGGTTGGAGGGATCGCTCAGGATGGGAGATGTGTGCTGAAAGTAGATCAAGGACCCAACGGGATGGCCTCTCAGTGTCTGTATTGCAAACCATGATGCCCCAAAGTAGAGGGAGAGGATGGGGGATATTGTCTGCCCTGGAGGCAGGGGAGGGTTGGGATGGGGGGATACTGGGGACCTTGGTGGTGGGGAATGTGCCCTGGTGGAGGGATGGGGGTTCCATCATTGCATGACTGAAACTCAAACATGAAAACTTGTAACTGTATTTCATGGTGATTCAATAACAACAAAAAAAATTTTTTTAAAAAGTTCACAATAATTCATTACATTTGATATTCTAACACCAATCCCAAACATGTAATGTTATACTATTACATCATAATGTTATACTATTCCATTCCATCACCATTATTTCTAGTTTTCACACCACCACATAAACCTACCCTCAAAGTGGGTACTAAATAAGTGATTTCGTATTGCTTGTTGTGAATTTTTTTATTTTTATTTTTAAAAATTTTTTTTTATTAGTGAAAGGCCCTCCCGTTGATCATCGATTTGCTCGAGTGGGCCCAGTAACATCTCCATTGGAGACTTTGTTGTTACTGTGTCTGGCAGATCGAATACGTCATGGGGAGCTTGCCAGGCTCTGCCGTGCGGGCGAGATACTCTCGGTAGCTTGCTGGGCTCTCCAAGAGGGGCGGAGGAATCGAACTCGTGTCGGCCATGTTGGCTGCGTGCAAGGCAGACGCCCTACCTGCTGTGCTATTGCTCCAGCCCAGCACAACGGGTAGGGTGTTCGCCTTACAAGCGGCCAACATGGCCGACCCGAGTTCGATTCCTCCGCCCCTCTCGGAGAGCCCGGCAAGCTACCGAGAGTATTCGATATGCCAGACACAGTAACAACAAAGTCTCCAATGGAGACGTTACTGGGCCCGCTCGAGCAAATCGATGATCAACGGGAGGGCCTTTACCTTTTACCTTTACCTTATTAGTGAAACACCATTAGGTACAGTTATAGACTTATAAATTTTTGTGCTTGGGTTTCAGTTATACAATGATCAAGTACCCATCCCCCCACCAGTGCCCATCCTCCATCACCACGGGTCCCAGCATCCCTCCGACCCCCCAATGTTATGAATTTTTTTTATAAAAATGATTTCCTTATAAGAAGGTTTTCAGCAGACTCATTCTCCTAGATAAGGCTCATCCTGAGTCTATGGAGATTAGCTGTGACATCATGCATTATTTTGGCTTGTTTGTTTTGGGGCCTAACTCAGTGATGCTCAGGGGCTTCCCCCTGGCTCTGCACTCAGGAATCACTTCCGATGGGTCCGGGGAGACATAGAGGGTGCTGGGGATCGAACGTGCGTTGGCAAGTGCCCTACCCACTGTAGTGTGACTATTGTCTCCATCATGTATTATCATTGTGCATATCTTGCTTGGGTCTTTTATTTCTCATTCACGGACATCACTTGATCACTTGACTTCTCATTAATCGTCGATTTGCTCAAGCGGGCGCCAGTAACGTCTCCATTTGTCCCTGTCGCATGCTAGTGTAGCCCAATGGCATCTTTTCGCTCTGGGAACATGAAGAGCCTCCAATCGATCGTTCATGATCTTGATGAAGAAGTCTGACTGTCTGATAGGTGGGCCACGTGGTCTTTTGACATCCCGTGGAATCCAGTCGGTAACAGCTCTAGTCCAGCGGTCGTCTTGAAATCTCATTACGTGACCAGCCCATCTGATTTTTGACACCTTGGCAAACGAGACAGCGTCCCTGATTCACGGACATGTCTTTTTCATTTATCCATCCTCGGTCTTGTCTCTCCATCCATCATTGATTGTAAAAAAAAAAAACTCTGAGGGCGGCCAGGAGGTGGCCCTGACGGCTCTTCCCCTGGCTGCCCAGGTTCTGGGGTTCCCTGGTCGCTCCCCCAGCCAGGGCAGCCTGGGACCTGGGGCAGACAGCAGAGGAGATGAAGGCCAAGCCGGTTAATTGATCAGATGCCGTTTATTCCATTCTCATCTCTGTTCATTCCTGTCTCTTTCTCTCCTTCTCTCCCGGCCCCCGATCTGGAACCCCTGTCTCTTTCTGGCTCTGATTCTGGATCTTGATCTTCTCCTTCTCCTCCAGCCCACTCTTACAGTCTAGTTAAATCCCCAAACCATGAGGGACTGGGCTTACACATAGGCGGTCACAATCAAGAGGGTTAAAGTTCTTCCCCTCAGGGGATGCTGCTTCTAAGACAGGTTCTCTTTCTGCAGGACCACTCACCCAAGGGTGGAATCCCATGGGTGTGTTTCTCCTCTCCTTGTCCAACAAACATATAAGCATTCATAATATCAATCATTTTGTCTGGACGCAGTAAGAGATGCTTATAGAATTGCTCTCCTGGGGTCATCTCTATCTCAGACTACAGTGCCCAGGCCAGATTAGTCTTTCCTATCCCTAGCAGGGTCCTAGTCTCGTCGTTACTTTTGGATCATGACAGCATTTGTCATGATCAAGCTCTTAACTTATCGTTAAGAATCGTGGCACTTTGGCCAGGCCCATCTCGATGCCAGGGTAGCACATAACTTACCGCGTGCCCTGGTTCCATCCAGTCCCTCATGGGGACCCTGCTTTTGGGGGCACTAGGAAGTGAGGGCAACTGAGGCTTAAGTTGAGAAAGCAGATGCCCGGGAATGAATAATATTTGAAGCCAATTAAATCCCAAGTTATACACCTGTACACCTGTCCTCCCGTTGTTCATCGATTTGCTCAAGCAGGCCCAGTAATGTCTCCATTGTGAGACTTCTTGTTACTGTGTTTGGCATATTGAATCCCAAGTTACAAAAGCATATCGCTCTGGCTGGAGTGATAGTACAGCAGTAGGGCGTTTGCCTTGCACGCAGCCGACATGGCCGACCCGAGTTCAATTCCTCCGCCCCTCTCAGAGAGCCTGGCAAGCTACCGAGAGTATCTCGCCCGCATGGCAGAGCCTGGCAAGCTCCCCGTGACGCATTCGATATGCCAGACACAGTAACAACAAAGTCTCCAATGGAGACGTTACTGGGCCCGCTCGAGCAAATCGATGATCAATGGGAGGGCCTTTACCTTTACCTTTTAATATTAATTATCTTCTTGTGTCTATACAAAAGGACATTGCTTTAAAGTAAACTCTTCAAAAGACATAAAGGAGAGAAGAAAGGTAATATTAACTTACAATATAAGTTCAGTGTCCTAGAAAGATCTGATTTTACAAATTGACAGAAACTGATTAGGGGGATAAGCTGATTAACTGTTTGGGGAAGAGAGCATCAAAGAAAGCCATTACAGATAAACAAAAGAATGGGAGTGACTCAGGAACACTGGGATGGGTGTGACCTGATAAACCTAAGCTTTGTCCTAAGGAAGGACAAAACAGTGTTATCCTACAATTGATGATGCATGTATATATCTTGGATATTCTATTTACCTTATATAGTTACAATCAATCCGTTATGCATCTCCTGTCTGATCTACGCACACAGTGATCCATCCTGTGTTCTCTGTTATACATATCATGGATTCCTCTGTTGAACCACTCCCCATCCACCTGGCAACTTTTTTTCTTTTTATCTGCTGTCTCACACAGCAAATTCTTGTTTATTTTCTGTCCTTGGTTCAATCCACTCAGCCTTCATCAATCTCTGCCTCATAACATACACAGATCACACACACGCACACACACACACACACACACACGAACACACACACCCATACAGCCATATCTGAGGGTCTCTGAAAGTTTTTCGATGAGAGAAAGGCAAGAATAACTTCTCAAGGGCATCCCTCCACCTAAAAATAAATCATAAATAAGGAACGGTGCTGTAGGGTTTGCACACAGGTGTGCTTTGCCGTCTCTATAATGTCATTCAATTTCTGCATGCACAGTGCTGACAACCACCAGCCTCTCTTTTTATCTCTTCTCTCTGTCAAGGTAGACACATGGTTTAGGGATCAAAGGATGGTCATTCTGGACCACGAGGAAGCACGCCGATGAAATCTGTTTCCACGAGCCCAGAGACATCAAAACATATCGCCTCAATAATTCATCTTGCTTTAAGTAGTTTTATCCCTCCAATATCAATAGGAGGGAGTAGGCTCAGAGCCTGATGGGAGTTTGGGAGAAATGGGGAATCATGGAGAGTTACACTGGGCCTTGTTTTGAAGCTCTCTGCTTCTGGGCGAATGTGACCTCATAGGAAAGCGGACACGCTGTGAACACTTGGGTTCCACCCAGAACCCTGACCAAAATAAAAATTTGCCATCTAACCACTCCGTACTCAAATTAAGCTCCGGAGCTCTTTCTCTTCTTTAAATTCTGAGCAAAGGCTTTCGTGTACATCCCAGCCACTTTAGAGACCAGCCCAGGCAAGAATCGAATCTCTGCCTTCAAGGAAAGTTTTCAACTTCTGTCTTTTTCAAAACTGCTGTGCCATGATTTCCTTGAAGTAAGTTGAGGATGATCCCGTCATCACTATTCTGTCTGCTAATGAGATTTTGCCCTGCTCTCTTTTCAGAGACACTCTTTGGGGGCTACCATATGAGGAAATACCCCTAAAGAGTACCACTGTAGCACGGTCCTCCCGTTGTTCATTGATTTGCTCGAATGGGCACCAGGAACTTCTCACAACAAATTTTAAGACTTGTTGTGACTGTTTTTGGCATAGCGAATACATCATGGTAGCTTGCCAGGCTCTGCCGTAAGAGTGGGATACTCTCAGTAGCTTGCCGGGCTCTCTGAGAGGGGCAGAGGAATCGAACCCGGGTCGGCTGTGTGCCAGGCAAACGCCCTACCCGCTGTGCTATCGCTCCAGCCTAGAATAAACCAAGTGTATCGGCACTTCAGAGGTGCTGTGGAGAACAGTTATAAATTAATTTGCATTGGGTGATGATTCTGATTAATTTGTATTGATTGGGTGATGGTTCTGATAGCTATGCCTCTCTTGAGACTATCAATCACTTTAAAATTTTCTGGTTTTTTCCCCCCCTTTGGATGAATACACACCAGGAAGCAATGACTACAGTTATTAGTCATTTAAGAGATTTTTGTCCTGCTGAAGTCTCCAGGCTCTCACAGAATCAGGGATGGGTGACCTGTTCCCGTCTCTCTGTTCTTCCAGAACTGCCTCCAGCACCAAGTACTCTCATTAACCAGCCATGATCCACAGACAATTAAATAAATCTTGAAAAAGATCCATAAGCTGCAATAGAAGCTTCCAGCCCATGTGCTAGGCTCTGTCATCCTGGGGAACCCAAAGTCACCATCCAGTTAAAAATTTATCTCCATGGGGCTGGAGCGATAGCACAGAGGGGAGGGCGTTTGCCTTGCACGTGGCCAACTCAGGTTCAATTCCCAGCATCCCATAGGGTCCCCCGAGCACCACCGGGAGTGATTCCTGAGTGCAGAGCCAGGAGGAACCCCTGTGCATCACCAGGTGTGACCCAAAAAACGAAAGAAAAATTATTTCCAGCTATATCACCCTATTCAAATTGATTGCAGTCTTGGAATCCTTTCAGAAAAAATTTGAATTTTCTGGTGGAGGGATGGGTGCTTGATCATTGTATGACTGAAACTTAATCATGAAAGCCTGTAATTATATCTCACGATAATTCAATAGCACTGTAGTACTGTCCTCCCATTGCTCATTGATTTGTTCAAGCGGGCCCAGTAACGTCTCCATTGTGAAACTTGTTGTTGCTGTGTTTGGCATGTTGAATACGTCACGGGTAGCTTCCCAGGTTTTGCTGTGTGGACGGAATACTCTCGGTAGCTTGCCGGGCTCTCTGAGAGGGGTGGAGGAATCGAACCCTGCTTGGCCGGCCAGCCGTGTGCAAGGCAAACGTCCTACTGCTGAGTTTTGAATTTTCAAACTCTACATCATGGATACATCAGGAGTAGCACACCACAGCTGATGGGATATAAAGTAGAAGACAACCAGTCTTGATGAAGAAAATATAAATACACCAGGCTTAATCTATAACAACGTGTTAGTAATCTCTTCTACAATGACTTAAAGACTCCATGGCGGGATACAACAATTGACACACACTTTCTTCCAAGGAAATATTTTTTGATCATTCGTAGCGCATTCTAACAAGCACTATAGAATAAATTATTCAGATATTCAGGATCTGCTATAGGGTCAGGCTTGAGGGGTGCTTGGGAAAAAATTCAAATTAATGGTGGTGGGAAGGTTCCAATATCATACAAACATTGCTAGTTCATTGTTGGTGAGAATGTCGACTGGTTCAGCCCTTCTGGAAAACAGTATGGACAATTCTCAAAAAATCAGAAGTTGAGCTCCCATTTGACCCAGCAATACCACTCCTGGGAATATATCCCAGAGAGGCAAAAATGTATAGTCGAAGTGACATCTGCACTTGTTTGTTCACTGCAGCACTCTTTACAATAGCCAGAATCTGGAAAAAACCTGAGTGCCCGAGAACAGATGACTGTTAAAGAAACTTTGGTACATCTACACAATGGAGTACTATGTAGCTGTTAGAAAAGATGGAGTCATGAAATTTACATACAAGTGGTACAATATGGAAAGTATCATGCTAAGCGAAATGAGTCAGAAAGAGAGGGATAGACGTAGAAAGATTGTATTCATCTGGGGGATATAAAGTAACAAAATAGGAGATTAATACCCAAGAATAGCTGAGATCAGCACCAGGAGGATTACTCCATGGCTTAAAGGCCAGCTGGGCATTCTAGGGGAAAGGGCAGCTCAGATAGAGAAGGGAGCACCAAATAAAGGGTGCTGGGAGGATCCTCCCAGGATGGGAGAAGCATGCTGAAAGTAGACTATAGACCAAGCATGATTGTCACCCATTGCCTCTCTTGCAAACCACAACACCCAAAAGGAGAGAGAGAGAACAAAAGGGAATGCCCTGCCACAGAGACAGGGTGGGCTTGGGGGGATGGGGGGTGGGAGGGATATTATCCATGGTGGTGGAAAATGGGCACTGGTGGAGGGATGGGTATTTGATCATTGTATAATCAAAACCCAAGCACAAAAATTTGTAAATCTACAACTGTACCTCATGGTGTTTCACTAATAAAAATTAAAAAAAAAATAGAAATGGAGCTCTATTTGACCCTATTTGTATTAAAGAATTTTTTTTAAAAAAATTTATTCTGATTTTATTTATTTATTTTTGCTTTTTGGAGGGTCACACCCCGCGATGCACAGGGGTTCCTCCTGGCTCTGCACTCAGGAATTACTCCTGATGGCGGTGCTCAGTGGACCCTATGGGATGCTGGGAATCGAAGAATCAAACCTGGGTTGGCCTCGTGCAAGGCAAACGCCCTCCCCGCTGTGCTATCGCTCCAGCCCCTAAAGGATGTTCTTTTTTTTTTTTTTTTAACCTTTTTGGGTCACATCCAGCCAATGCTCAGGGGTTACTCCTGCCTCTCCACTCAGGAATCACTCCTGGTGGTGCTTGGGGGACCATATGGGATGCTGGGAATCAAATTCAGGTTTTGGCCATGTGCAAGGCTAACGCCCTCCCCGCTGTGCTATCGCTCCAGCCCCCAAAGGATGTTTTTTTAAGAATTATTTTTATGTGTTTTTTCTCCCCGCTATAACGAGCTATGCTTGGAATATCACGTTTCACTCAAATGAGAGAAAGAATCCGGAGTTCTGACATTCATCGACGATCAAGGATCAGGGACGCTATCTCGTTTGCCAAGGTGTCGAAAATCAGATGGGTTGGACACGGAATGAGATTTAAAGACGACCGTTGGACTAGAGCTGTTACTGATTGGATTCCATGGGATGTCAAAAGACCGCGTGGCTGCCCACCTACCGGATGGTCAGACTTCTTCGTCAAGATCATGAACGATCGGTTTGAGGCCCTTCATGTTCCCGGAGCAAAGAGATGCCATTGGGCTACACTAGCACGCGACAGGGACAAATGGAGACGTGACTGGCACCCGCTCGAGCAAATCGACAACTAACGGGAAGTTAAGTGATTAAGTGATAAGTGATAACAACATACCCCTCTGGGAGCAGAGTTAAGTTCCTAAGACAATTCAGCAGCTAGACAGACCCCAGAGCAAGCTTCACGTGACCCATGGAGTTTAAGGTTTCATTCCCCTATGGAAACAAATTTCTCTCTTGAGGATATTGACTGCTAGAAATTTTGCAGAAAGGTTCTCTCCGGGCTGAGGTGCACTTTGGGGGCTGAGTGCTGCCTTGCAGGTAGCTGACTCAGCATGGGAAGACTTGGTCCCAAGACCCTCCATAGGCAGTTCAAACTGGCCCAACAAAGGTGCCTCCCTTAAGCTCCTTCTAACTAAAGGGCTGGTCATCCATCGTCAAAACGTTGAAGAACATTGCCCTGGCGAGCCCAGGAGAAACCTCAACTTAAGTGAGTTGCAAATGCTGATGGCGTCATCCATGCCAGGTTCCAACCGTTGCGAAGATGTGAGTCAATTTAAGTTGGGTTACAAGACCCGAGTAGTCTGGAAAGAAAGATGGCGGCCGCACGGGAGCCTTGTGGACAGCAGGTTTGAGCCGGGGTTGGCGGGAGCGGCAGGGACCTCATGAGAAGGGGGGCTTTGTGGGCCATCCCCCACGCCCCACCGAGGTCGCCAGCTGCCCCCAACGAGCAGCTCTCCGGCACGGCCACGACTCCAGGGCACAGAAACCAATCTCTTAACTATCTAACTTTTAATAGAAATTCTTCCAGGGTCAATAAGTAAAATAGCAGAAATTCAAAACCTCGCGGCCGCTATTGCGGCCGCGCGACATCATTTTATTCTTAAACCAAGTTGTAGAAAGCAAATCATTTCACAACGCTGTTTCAGCATGTCTGATTGTGGGGGGTGGGTCGTAAACTCTAAACAATAATTGTGCATCTTCTATCGAAACAATCTATCTAGTCAAAGTAGATAGAGTATTAACTAGAACTCATCTGCCTCACAAGAATTGGGAGGGGTGGGAGGTGGGGGTCTATTGGGGTTCGGGGTTAAAAATAAGTATTGGTAAAGGGAAATGTGTTTGATATTTACATGACTGAGACCTAAACCCGAAAGCTCTGTAACTTTTCCCACAGTGATTCAATAAATAAATAAATTATAAAAAAAAAAAAAAACAAGACCCGAGTATATATGCTGCCAAAGCCAGCTGGCTGGAGCAATAGCACAGTGGTAGGGTGTTTGCCTTGGGCTGCTGCCGGCGTGGATGAGCCAGGTTTGATTCCTCCGTCCCTTTCGGAGAGCCCGGCAAGCTACCAAGAGTATCTCACCAGCACGGCAGAGCCTGGCAAGCTCTCCGTGATGTAGTCGAAATGCCAAACTCAGTCACAACAAGTCTCACAATGGAGACGTTACTGGGCCCGCTCGAGCAAATCGATGATCAACGGGAGGGGCCTTTACTCTCCTTTATTTTATTTTATTAGATTGTTTTGCTTTTTGGGTCACACCCAGCGATGCGCACGGGTTACTACTGGTCCATGCACACAGGATTTAACTCTTGTTGGTGCTTGGGGGACCCTGTGGGATGCTGGGAATCGAACCCATATTGGGCGCATGCAAGGCAAACGCCCTCCCCGCTATGTGATTGCTACAGTCGCTGTCATTGTCCTTTGAGAAAAAATTTTATTTTAATTCAGTGACTATGTGATAGACCCTTGTACAGCTGTTTACGATTGGGCTTCAGTCCTACGGTGTTCCAAGACCCGTCCCTCCACCAGGGCACATTTCCCGCCACCAATGTCCCCACAATGTCCCAATTTCCCTCCTATCTCGATCCCAACCTGCCTCTATGGTAGACACTTTCTTCTCTCTCTCTCTCTCTCTCTCTCTCTCTGCCCTCTCTGTCTCTATCTCTGTCTCTGTCTCTGCTCTCTGTCTTTGTCTCTGTCTCTGCTCTGCCAACCTCTGTATCTGTCTCTGTTCTCTCTGTCTTTGTCTCTGTTCTCTCTCTGTCTCTGTCTCTTTGTCTCTGTCTCTCTGCCTCTGTCTCTGTCTCTGCTCTCTCTGTGTCTATCTCTGTCTCTGTCTCTGCTGTCTGTCTTTGCCTCTGTCTCTGCTCTGCCAACCTCTGTATCTGTCTCTGTTCTCTCTTTGTCTCTGTTCTATCTCTCTGTCTCTTTGTCTCTGTCTCTCTGTCTTTGTCTCTGTCTCTCTGTCTCTGCTATCTCTGTCCCTATCCCTGTCTCTGTCTGTGCTCTCTCTGTCTTTGTCTCTGTCTCTGCTCTATCTCTGTATGTTTCTGTTATCTTTTTATTGTCTTTGTCTCTGTTCTATCTTTCTGTCTTGGTCTCTATGCCTCTGTCTCTGTCTCTCTGCTCTGTCTCTGTCTCTCTCTCCTTCTGAACCCACCCTCTTTCACCATTTCTTTCTCCCCCTCTCTCTCAACCCCTCACCTTCTGTCTCACCTTTTCTCTCTCTCCCACCACCGTGCTCTGCCTCTGTCTCTCTCTGCCTCTGTCTCTCAGTCTCTGTCTCCCTCTTTTTCCCTCTGTCTCTCTGTCTCTCTCTCTTTCCCTGTCTCTCTCTCTCTCTCTCTCTCTCTCTCTCTCTCTCTACCGAAGCGCTGCTCCTTGAAGCTATGCCTTCTGAGTATGATGAATGCTGTTGTGCGGAAGAGGCCAAGGAAGTCACGGAATCTGAAGGCAAGAGCCCTGTGAAGCTGGAGTGGGTCCCATCGGAGACCCAGAGGCCAAGACCTGCAGGAGGCTGCCAGGTGACACCGCCCCCGGAGGGCACGGGCATCCCATCTGTATTACCTGCTGCCTCAGCCTTGGCACTGGGCCGCCGAAACACCGATGAAGATGACTTTGGAATTAAGATCTTGGCGGTGCCTGGAACGGCAAGAGATGATGACAGTGACTAATGTCGCTTGCCCAGACACTGCCCTGTGTGCCTGTCCTCATTGTGTCCTGCGGTGACCTCCACCCTGCGTTTGGGGGGGAGCAGGGACTGAGCAATCTTCTTATTTGCCGGGTGATCCTCTTAGCGTGGGACCCAGGTGGTCGTGGAGTGTGTGGAGACACCGGAAGGAAATGACCCCACGTCTCCACGTGGCTTCTCGTGCATCAGGACCGGAGACTTTCAACGTACTTAGGGTGGGGACCAGGAGGCAGGAGCTCATGTAATTATTTGCTCTTAGTGACGTGATTGTCTTCTTGCACTCAATCGACCCGGGTTCGATTCCTCCATCCCTCTCGGAGAGCCCGGCCAGCTCCTGAGAGGATCCTGCCCGCCTGGCAGAGCCTGGCAAGCACCCCGTGGCATCTTTGAGATGCCAAACACAGTCACAATGAGTCTCACCATGGAGGCGTGACTGGTGCCCGCTTAAGCAAATCGCTGAACCACGGGAGGGCCGTGTGACAGTGCAATTTTGATATTTATAATGATATTGATCACCCTCGATTAATATTATTAACGAATTATATCAATTATAAAACACACTAATGTTAACTGGATTGTATTGATCACAATTGTGATGATTCTATTCATCATATTCTATATTAAGTAATGATATGGAAGTTAATGAATAGCAAATATTCATTGATATTGATACAGACAGGCTGGAGCACAGCGGGGAGGGCGTTGGCCTGGCACGTGACTGACCCGGATTCGATTCCTCCACCCCTCTTGGAGAGCCTGGCAAGCTCCCGAGAGGATCCCACCCGCCCGGCAGAGCCTGGCCAGCTCCCCGTGGCGTCTTCGAGATGCCAAACACAGTCACGACAAGTCTCACCATGGAGACGTGACTAGTGCCCGCTCAAGAATATCGATGAACAATGGGAGAACAGTGCCACGGTGGTAACATTAGATTGGATGAAGAAGGTGCAAATGGTACGACTTTGGGGGCACAACCCATCCAAAGAGCACTCACCCATCCATACTCCCAGGCTCTCACAGAACCAACCCAAGAGAGATGCTACAGTCTGAGTCTAACGTCAGGGTCTATACCCACTGCTTTTCCCTCCTTGTTTCACTATCACTGTATATCACTGTCATCCCATTGTTCATCGATTCACTCAAGCAGGCGCCAATAGCGTCTCCCTTTGTCCCCGCTCTGAGATGTTAGCAGCCTCTCCTTCCTCGTCTTTCCCAACGATTCGAGTCTCCTTCAGGGTCAGGGGAATGAGACCCGTTACGGTTACTGATGTTGACATATCGAATACACCACGGGGAACTTGCCAGGCTCTGCCGTATTCCGAGTAATAATTGTCTCTCTCATTACTCAAGTGTATACTTTAAAAATGATAACTCCTGGGTCAAAGCAATATTACAGAGACTAGGACGTTTGCCTTGCATGCAGTTGACCTGGGTTTGATCCCCAAGCACTAGCAAGAGACCCTCCAGTTCCCTCCAGATGTAGGAAAAGGCAAAGCATTATTGTCACCAAGAGCTGAGTTCCCTCCACTATGTTTGTTTCTTTCTTTTGCATTTTGGGTCACACCCAGCGATGCGCAGGGTTTCCTCCTGGTTCATGCACCCAGGAATTACTCCTGGCGGTGCTCAGGGGACCCTATGGGATGCTGGGAATCGAACCCGGGTCGGCCACGTGCAAGGCAAATGCCCTCCCCGCTGTGCTATCGCTCCAGTCTCTCCACTGTGTATTTCTAACCTGGTTCCGTCAGCCAGGGTTGTTTCCAAGCTGTTGGGTTGTTTCCATTGGCTTCTGACAACTGTGACTAGCCGTGCGGAGAGACCAGGTGCGGATCTGGTTGGGGACTACAGAAATCGTATTTACCATGGCGCGTCCTTCACCATTCAGACCCCTGTAACATTGTTTGGCAGGTTTATCTCTCCGTCCTGGGCATCTTACGAGAAAGAGAGGCAGAGAGGGATACATATAATCAAGAAAATTAGCTTCTCTCCGAATCTCAGCTGGGACGGGCTTCCAGGAACCTGATAAAAATATCAGCGCTGACATAGCTTTAATTAAAATGACTCAGTGCAGTCTACACACACACACACACACACACACACACACACACACACACAGAGAGAGAGAGAGAGAGAGAGAGAGAGAGAGAGAGAGAAAGGCACACACGCACACACGGGTAGACAAGGTCGGTTTTGGTCACCCATTGGTTGGTGTTTTAGAATGCCTGGGTGCGTGTTTTTCTGAGGGCAGGAGGAAGTGGGCGTTTGAAAGGATTCATCCCTTCCCCATGGGTGAGCCTTGGTGCTCATGGAGGGAGGGAAGAGGAAAAATCAGTACCAACGGTCAACGATTGCAAGCGAGAGGTTTGTAGGCTATAAGCATTAACAGGAAGCATCCCCTGATACTCTGTCTCTCTGTCTCTCCCTCTCTCAGACACACACACACAGCCTGACAGAGAAGTTTGGCGATGGTGCCTACCAGCTATATCTGTGTCCTGCTCAACGTGTCCGCCAGGGTTGCGTGTTTTCGCCGAGAGGTTAGCACACATCTGGCTGCCATCCAGAGAGGGAGACTGGGTCTCTCCGGCTAGGTGCTAGTAGCTAAGTCCTAGGGATCTCTCCGGGGGAAATCCAAAGTCAGCAATTGCCCAACATCCGAGATTCTGCTCCAGCCCATCACCTCATCCAGACTGTTTCTGGGCTTTCTCCCAGGACGTGTCATGGGGATCGAACACGTTTTTCCCTTTGTACTAGAATATTCCCGTGTGCGCTGGGCCTCTGTATGCCTTTGGAGGAATTCTTTTCTTCTTGAGTACATTTCTGTCTCTGTCTCTCTGTCTCTGTCTCTCTGTCTCTGTCTTTCTGTTTCTGTGCCTGTTTCTCTCTCTCTTTCTCTCTCTCTCTCTCTCTCTCTCTCTCTCTCTCTCTCTCTCTCTCTCTCTCTCTCTCTCTCTCCCTCCCCCACTTTCCTCAGAAACCTCCAAATAAAACCTGTTCTTTTTACTTAAAAAAAAAAAAAGACTAAGAGACAATGGACAATACTCAAGGCCAACTCGGAAGCCCCAAAGACTTAATGCAGCCTGAAAACTCTGCATTGATTCTCTATCACATCCTTGTCAATAAAGAATGCTGAGGACCCAATCTCCATTGAAAGGGACCTACACAAAAGTCCTTTTTTTAAAAAAAAATAAAAAACTTAGTCCTATACTGGGCTGGAGCGATAGCACAGCAGGTAGAGCATTTGCCTTGCACACGGCTGACCTGGGTTCAATTCCTCCGCCCCTCTCAGAGAGCCCAGCAAGCTACCGAGAGTATCCCGCCCACACGGCAGAGCCTGGCAAGCTCCCCGTGGCGTCTTCAAGATGCCAAACACAGTCACGACAAGTCTCACTGTGGAGACGTTCCTGGGTGCCTGCTTGAACAAATTGCTGGACAGCAGGACGAGAGTGCTACAGACTATTTTATTATTTGTATTCAATATTTAATACAAAATAGTTATATAGTCACATCTAAGATATTCAGTAGGCTACTATGCTTCTATTTAATATAAAAATATAAAAACTTATATATTTAAATATAAAATATTCAGCCTATTCCTCCGCCCCTCTTGGAGAGCCCGTTAAGGTCCCGAGAGTATCCCACCCGCACGGCAGAGCCTGGCAAGCTCCCCTTGGCGTATTCGAGAGACCAAACACAGTCACAACAAGTCTCACAATTTGTTGTGAGATGTTACCAGTGTCTGCTCGAGCAAATCGATGAACAATGGGATGACAGTGCTACACAGCCCTATACTAAGTTCCTCCCAGAATGGGGAATGTCTTTCCCTTCCCTACTGACTTCCCAATAAATGTTTCTATTTTCTAACTCAGAGTCATGTGCATCTTTACGATTCGGCATTTTTATTCCTGTCATAAATGAGGGATGCCGGGATCACGCTGGACCCTGGCGTTTAGAGAGAAGAGGGACAAGAAAGATATAAATCAAGGTCGGGGCGGGGCGGGGGGGATGAAGAGGACGGGAAGTCATGGGTGAGTGGGCATCGGGACATCAGTTATTATCCTGGGGACAGGGGTGAGGGGCAGAGCCAGACACCCAAATGCAGACTCAACAACGCTGAAAACACGACATCTAAGTGTCAAACACTGGGACTCTGCATTGCCTCTTTGAAGGGGACAGGCGGGAACTGTGTGAGGTGTGGAGTGAGGAGGGAATAAAGGAATTTGGGTGGAGGAAGTAGGAACTGGTGGTGGGCTGGGAGTTGAAATATTATGTGACGAAAACTCAATGATCAACAGCTCTGTAAGTCACTGTTAAATCTTAAAATTGAAAAGCTTACAAAGAAAAAATGAAGAACCGGGGGCCCCCAGAGCGATAGCACAGTGGGGAGTGTGTTTGCCTGGCATGCAGTCGACCCGGGTTCGATTCCCAGCATCCCATAGGGTCCCCCGAGCACTGCCAGGAGTCATTCCTGAGTGCAGAGACAGGAGGAACCCCTGTGCATCGCTGGGTGGGACCCAAAAAAGAAATGAAAGAAAGAAAGAAAGAAAGAAAGAAAGAAAGAAAGAAAGAGAGAAAGAGAGAAAGAGAGAGAGAGAGAGAAAGGGAGGAAGGAAGGAAGGAAGAAAGGAAGGAAGGAAGGAAGGAAGGAAGGAAGGAAGGAAGGAAGGAAGGAAGGAAGGAAGATAGAGGGTCTGGAGTGATAGCCCAGCGGGGAGGGCATTTGCCTGGCACGTGGCCGACCCGGGTTCGATTCCCAGCATCCCCTAGGGTCCCCTGAGCACCACCAGGAGTGATTCCTGAGTGCATGAGCCAGAATGAACCCCTGAGCATCGCCAGGTGGGACCCCAAAAAGAAAGAAAAGAAAGAAAAGAGAGAAAGAGAGAAAGGGAGGGAGGGAGGGAGGAGGGAGGGAGGGAGGGAGGGAGGGAGGGAGAGAGGAAAGATGGAAGGAAGGAAGGAAGGAAGGAAGGAAGGAAGGAAGGAAGGAAGGAAGGAAGGATGGAAGGAAGGAAGGGAAGGAAGGATGGAAGGAAGGAGGGAGGGAGGGAGGGAGGGAGGGAGGGAGGGAGGGAGGGAGGAAGGAAGGAAGGAAGGAAGGAAGGAAGGAAGTATGGAAGGAAGGAAGGAAGGAAGGAAGGAAGGAAGGAAGGAAGGAAGGAAGGAAGGAAGGAAGGAAGAGAGAGGGGCTGGAGCAATAGTCCAGCATGGAGGGCATTTACCTGGCACGTGGCTGACCCGGGTTCGATTCCCAGCATCCCATAGGGTCCCCCGAGCACCGCCAGGAGTCATTCCTGAGTGCAGAGCCAGGAGGGACCCCTGAGCATCGCCCAGGGTGATCCAAAAAATAGGAAAAAAAAAAACGAATGAATGAATGAATGAAAAACATGAGAAGCCTGAATTGACACACAGTCCCGCCTCCCACAGGGAGGACTCTTCAGTACCTTTTTGCTCACACCCTGTTGGAGCACTTGGGGTGAGTTGAGGATGGTCCAGTCACCACCAGGGTTAGGTGTTTGGGGAGAATTGGACGCGAGCAGAGTGAGATCCGCCCTGAGCCCTGATGTCACCTGCTGCTCTGAGGATCTAGTCAACCTTGCCCACCTCTGACTTAACGTGCTCTGGGCTCACGTGCCGTCAAAACACCTCTGTGCTCTCTCTCTCCTCTCTCTCTCACCCTCTCCTTATCGCTCCCTCTCTCCCTCTCTCTCTCCCTCTCTCACTCTCTCCCCGTCCATCTTTCTCTTTCCCTCTCTCCCTCTGTCTCCCTCTCCCTCTACCCTCTCTCTCCGTCTCTCTTCCTCCTTATCTTACCCTCTCTCTCTCCCTGTCTCCTCTCTTTCTCTCTCTCTGCCTCTCCCTCCTCCTCTCCCTCTCTCTCCCCTTCTCCCTCTCTCTCTCCCTCTCTTTCTTTCTCTCTCTCCCGCTCTATCTCACTCTCTCCCCTTCTTTCCTTCTCTTTCCCTCTCTCCCTCTCTCTCTCCCTCTCTCTCCCTCTCTCTCTCCCTCTCTCTCCCTCTCTCTTTCCCTCTCTCCCTCTCTCTCTCCCTCTCTCTCCCTCTCTTTCCCTCTCTGCTTCTCTCTCCCTCTCTCTCCCTCTCTCTTTCCCTCTCTCCCTCTCTCTCTCCCACCCTCTCTCTCTCCCTCTCTCTACCTCTCTCTCCCTCCCTCTCCCTCTCTCTCCCTCTCTCTTTCCCTCTTTCTCTCACTCTCTCCCTCCCTCTCTCTCCCTCCCCCTCTCTCTCCCTCTCTCTTTCCCTTTCTCTCACTCTCTCCCTCCCTCTCTCTCCCTCCCCCTCTCTCTCCCTCCCTCTCTCTCTCCCTCCCTCTCTCTCTCCCTCCCTCTCTCTCCCTCTCCCTCTCTCTCCCTCTCCCTCTCTCTCCCTCTCTCTTCTCCTCTCTCTTCCCCTCTCTCTCCCTCTTTCCCTCTCTCTTCCTCTCTCTCTTTCTCTCCCTCCCTCTTTTTCTTCTCCCTCCTCCATCCCTCACACTTAGGCAATCTCTTCTCCCTGGCCGTCTTCCAGACCGGATATAATTCGCCAGCACCCCTCTGGGAGACCTCCCTGGTCACTGCTGTCCTCTAAGCCCTTCTCTTCCTGTGCAGACCAAGGAAAGATGGACACTGTGCAGAGTGTCCATGTCCCTTGCTGGGACTGTCCCCCCCTCACCCTCTCTTCTGCAGCTGGATCCCAAGGGAACGGTGTTTGCTTGAGGGAGCAGAAGACTCAGTTCCTCTCCCTGCATCGCACCCGTGATTCAAAGCAGCGAGTCTGTGCTTGCAGATGGGAGATTGAAGCCCTGCTGGACACTCAGAGAAGGGGCTGACCATGGAAGGTTGCAGGGGAGAGACTTCGTCTCCAGAGAGCTGAGTTCCCCCTGAGCTTCGTTCTTGATGACAAAGCCATACCCAAATGCTCAGCCATGGAGGAACGGATCACGAGCCTGTGGTGTGTAGACACAATGGAATACTATGCAGCCCTCACTCTTGTCGCCCAACTCGGGTGCACCCGTTTATTTATTGATTGGTCTTTTTGTTTCCAGATGAAGTGCGGTTTCCTGATCCGCAATACTGTTCGAGATCTCCGTGCCTCATTCCAACAGCACCATCATCATCACCGGTGCACCCGCCTCTCTCCTCCAAGGACCCCAACGCCTTTCTCTTTCAACCCTCCTCCGCCCTCACACACTAACTCAATTGTGCATTTCTGTTCTCCCAGTGTGTTGCTTTTGGCTCTCGGTTGCTCCCTGGCTGTGTATGATTAAACCTCAGATAGGAGAGAGATCATTCTGTCTCAGTCCCTTTTCTTCTGGCTGACCTCACTCAGCATGATCTCTTCTGCTTCCTTCCTTGTTACCTCAAACTGCATGATTCTATCCTTTCTCAGGGCTGCATAGTATTCCATCGCACCTATACACCACAACTTCTTGATCCGTTCTTCCAGTGATGGGCATTTGGGTTGTTTCCATATTTTGGTGATGAAGAGAGGTGGGTATGGAGTTTTTTAGATGAATGTTTTTGTGTTTTGGGGGATAGATGCCAAGAAGGAACACTGCTGGATATGGGACTTCGATTGCTAATTTTTGGAGAACTTTCCACGTTGCGTTCCATAGAGTCTAAACCAGATGTTATTCCCGGCCACACTGGGTGAGGGATTCTTTCTCACCAGAATCTCTCCAACACAGTGTGTGTTTGTGCGGCTGTTTCTGGACCTTTGGATATGTGAGACAGGACACGTGCATTTAAACATAAATAGGGCAGTTTCTTCAATATCGGCGTTTTCAAGTTCTGTGTTTCTATTACATTTGAATGCACATTGAACCATATTTAGAGTGTGTGTATATGTTTGTATGCCATTCAAGTGCTGATAGAATCATTTTAGGGTGTGTGTGTATGTGTTTATGCCATTTGAATGCAGATAAAACCATATTTAGGGTGTGTGTGTATGTGTGTGTGTTTCTGTGCTATTAGAAAACACAGATAAACCATATTTAGTGTGTGTCTGTGTTTATATCCCATCTGAATGCAGGTAGAACCATATTTAGGGTGTGTGTGTATATTTGTGTGTGTATGTCATTTGAATGTATGAACTATACTATAGTTCATTTGAACTATATTTAGGGTTTGTGTGTATTTCTATACCATTTGAATGGTGATAGAACCATTTTAGGGGTGTGTGTGTATGTGTGCTTTTACGCCATTTGAATGCGCATAGAACCATGTTTAGGGTGTGTGTGTATATCTCTGTGTGTTTCTATGCTATTAGAATGAAGATAAACCATATTTAGTGTGTGTCTGTGTTTCTGTGCCATTTGAATGCAGGTAGAACCATATTTAGGGTGTGTGTGTGTGCATGTGTGTGTTAGTGTGTGTTTCTTTGTCATTGAATGCAGATAGAAACATATTTAGGGTGTGTGGGGGTGTGTTTCTATGGCATTTTATGCGAATAGAACCATATGTAGGGTGTGTGTATGTGTGTGTGTTTCTACGCCATTGAATACAGACAGAATCATGTTTAGGGTTTGTGTATGTGTGTTTCTGTGCCATTTGAATGCAGATAGAACCATATTTAGGGTGTGTGTGTTAGTGTGTGTTTCTTTGTCATTGAATGCAGATAGAAACATATTTAGGGTGTGTGTATGTGTGTGTTTCTATGCCATTGAATACAGATAGAATCATGTTTAGGGTTTGTGTATGTGTTTCTGTGCCATTTGAATGCAGATAGAACCATATTTAGGGTGTGTGTGTTAGTGTGTGTTTCTTTGTCATTGAATGCAGATAGAACCATATTTAGGGTGTGTGGGTGTGTTTCTATGGCATTTGAATGCACATAGAACCATATTTAGGGTGTCTGTGTATGTGTATATGTCATTTGAATACGGTTAGAACCATATTTAGGGTGTGTGTATGTGTGTATGTTTCTGTGGTATCAGAAAACACAGATAAACCATATTTAGTGTGTGTCTGTGTTTCTGTGCCATTTGAATTCAGGTAGAATCATATTGAGGGTGTGTGTATGTATGTATGTGTGTGTTTTTGTGTTTCTGTGCCACTTGACTGCAGGTCGAACTATATTTAGGGTGTGTGTGTCCGTGTATGTATTAGTGTGTGTTTCTTTGTCATTGAATGCAGATAGAAACATATTTAGGGTGTGTGTATGTGTGTGTGTTTCTACGCCATTGAATACAGACAGAATCATGTTTAGGGTTTGTGTATGTGTGTTTCTGTGCCATTTGAATGCAGATAGAACCATATTTAGGGTGTGTGTGTGTGTTAGTGTGTGTTTCTTTGTCATTGAATGCAGATAGAACCATATTTAGGGTGTGTGTGGGTGTGTTTCTATGGCATTTGAATGCACATAGAACCATATTTAGGGTGTCTGTGTATGTGTATATGTCATTTGAATACGGTTAGAACCATATTTAGGGTGGGTGTGTATGTGTGTATGTTTCTGTGGTATCAGAAAACACAGATAAACCATATTTAGTGTGTGTCTGTGTTTCTGTGCCATTTGAATTCAGGTAGAATCATATTGAGGGTGTGTGTATGTATGTATGTGTATGTTTTTGTGTTTCTGTGCCACTTGACTGCAGGTCGAACTATATTTAGGGTGTGTGTGTCCGTGTATGTATTAGTGTGTGTTTCTTTGTCATTGAATGCAGATAGAAACATATTTAGGGTGTGTGTATGTGTGTGTGTTTCTACGCCATTGAATACAGACAGAATCATGTTTAGGGTTTGTGTATGTGTGTTTCTGTGCCATTTGAATGCAGATAGAACCATATTTAGGGTGTGTGTGTGTGTTAGTGTGTGTTTCTTTGTCATTGAATGCAGATAGAACCATATTTAGGGTTGTGTGGGTGTGTTTCTATGGCATTTGATGCAGATAGAACCATATTTAGGGTGTCTGTATGTGTATGTGTGTTTCTACGCCATTGAATACAGATAGAATCATGTTTAGGGTGTGTGTGGGGGGGTGTTTCTATGACATTTGAATGCACATAGAACCATATTTAGGGTGTGTGTGTTAGTGTGTGTTTCTTTGTCATTGAATGCAGATAGAAATATATTTAGGGTGTGTGGGGGTGTGTTTCTATGGCATTTGAGTGCACATAGAAACATTTTAGGATGTGCGTGTGTGTTTCTGTGCTATTTGATGCAAATAGAACCATATTTAGGGTGTGTGTGTGTGTGTATGTGTGTTTCTGTGCCATTTGAATTCAGGTAGAATCATATTGAGGGTGTGTGTATGTATGTATGTGTATGTTTGTGTCTCTTGGTGCCATTTGAATGCAGACAGAACCATATTTACGGTGTGTGTATGTGTGTGTGTTTCCACGCCATTGAATACAGATAGAATCATGTTTAGGGTGTGTGTGGGGGGTTGTGTTTCTATGGAATTTGAGGGCAGATAGAACCATTTTAGGATGTGTGGGTATGTGTGTGTGTATTTTTGTGTGTTTCTATGCCATTTGAATGCAGGTCGAACCATGTTTAGTGTGTGTGCATGTTTCTATGCCATTTGAATGCAGATAGAACCATATTTAGTGTGTGTGTGTGTTTCTGTGCTATTTGATGCAAATAGAACCATATTTAGGGTGTGTGTGTGTATGTGTGTTTCTGTGCCATTTGAATTCAGGTAGAATCATATTGAGGGTGTGTGTATGTATGTATGTGTATGTTTGTGTCTCTTGGTGCCATTTGAATGCAGACAGAACCATATTTACGGTGTGTGTATGTGTGTGTGTTTCCATGCCATTGAATACAGATAGAATCATGTTTAGGGTGTGTGTCTGGGGGGGTGTGTTTCTATGGAATTTGAGGGCAGATAGAACCATTTTAAGATGTGTGGGTATGTGTGTGTGTATTTTTGTGTGTTTCTATGCCATTTGAATGCAGGTCGAACCATGTTTAGTGTGTGTGCATGTTTCTATGCCATTTGAATGCAGGTCGAACCATGTTTAGTGTGTGTGCATGTTTCTATGCCATTTGAATGCAGATAGAACCATATTTAGGGTGTGTGTGTGTTTCTGTGCCATTTGATTGCAGATAGAACCATATTTAGGGTGTGTGTGTTTGTGTGTGTGTTTCTGTGCCATTTGAATGCAGATAGAAACATGTTTAGGGTGTCTGGGGGTGTGTTTCTATGGCATTTGAGTGCACATAGAACCATTTTAGGATGTGCGTGTGTCTTTCTGTGCCATTTGAATGCAGGTTGAACCATATTTAGGGTGTGTGTGTGTGTGTGTGTGTGTGTGTTTGTGTGTTTCTGTGCCATTTGAATGCAGGTCGAACCGTCCGTATGTAGGGCATGTGTATGTATGTATGTATGTGTATTTTTGTGTGTTTCTGTGCCATTTGAATGCAGGTCGAACCATATTTAGCGTGTGTGCATGTTTCTATGGCATTTGAATGTAATCCCATCAACGGCCAAGACCCAGGGACTACAAAACCCTGATCCTGGAACCGCACGGCTGCATTTGCAGCCTCGTGACATCTTATTTTCTAGGTCTTACTCTGGAGAACCCGGCAGGCTACCGAAAGTATCCTGCCCACACGGCAGAGTCTGGCAAACTCCCCGTGGCGTATTCAGATGCCAAACACCAGTAACAAGGATGGGTCTCATTCTCCTGACCCTGAAAGAGCCTCGAATGTGGCACTTTTTAAAATATCAGGGCTAGGACGAAGGAGACGTTACTGGGGCCTGCTCGAGGCAATCGACGAATAACAGGATGACGGTGATACAGTGATACAGACATATATACCAAAGCTGACATCACCCAAACCTTACGAACTGTCACCGTCACTCTCACTGCATTCCTGCCGTTCATCGATTTGCTCGAGTGGGCACTAGTAAGGTCTCACTTTACCAACATGTTAGTGATATGCACTAGAATGTCTTCACGGCTCTTGCCGAACTAGAACAATCTTCATGGTGTTTCCTATAGGAATACATTTTTGTAAGCTTGTTCAGCAATTCTTCATAATACACAGTACAGAATATATTCTTTCAGTTGTGTTTTGGGACAGGGACTGGGGTTTGGGATGGAAACATCTCGAATTTGGTGGTGGCAGAGTGTCATGGTGGTGGGATGGATGTTTGAATATAAAACGTGATTAGATATTGTGATAAATATAAAATAAAAAAAACTATTTTTAATTTTAAAATAAAATTATAAAATAAAAATGTATGGTTGCAAAGCTGAAACTTAAAGGAATTGACGGAAGGGCGCCACTAGGAGAGGACCCTGCGGCTTAATTTGACTCAACACGGGAAACCTCACCCGGCCCGGACACGGACAGGATTGACAGATTGATAGCTCTTTCTCAATTCCGTGGGTGGTGGTGCATGACCGTTCTTAGTTGGTGGAGCGATTTGTCTGGTTAATTCCGATAACGAACGAGACTCTGGCATGGTAACTAGTTACGCGACCCCCGAGCGGTCGGCATCCCCCAACAAAATAAAAATAAAATAAAATAGAAAATACTTTATAAAATAAAAAATAAAATAAAATAATACAATAAAATAATTATAAAAATTATAAAATAAAAAAATTTAAAAAGCAAAACAAAACAAACAACAACAAAAAGATATAAATGCAAACAACAAAAATGCACATTTTTTTGACCACATTTGTGACTGACAATATAACAAACACAGAAAATACCCAGAGGACATACAGTGAGTCATTCCATTATTAGATTCACGTTCCTGTCTATGAAATTTTTTATGTGGAAAAAAAAGAAAACGTTTTATATAATCATATGGAGGCAACTTAAAATATCAAATGATTGACGTAAGGAAAGAACGAAATAACCATAGCAAAAAGTTCTTCCACAACAGCCTAGTCTACCGTTGGAAACCGATAACAATAAATGAAGAAGTCTTGGGAAGTAAAGTACACACGTCTGCACAAAATCATTTGTTCAAGGCAGAGGGAAGAAAGGAAATCGGAGAACATAGCACTCGGAGAATTGGAGTCCTACGTTGAGTCATGTGCAGAAGAACGGAAGGGGAATTGGAAAGTGGCCCTCCCGTTGATGGTCGATTTGCTCGAGCGGGCCCAGTAACGTCTCCATTGGAGACTTTGTTGTTACTGTGTCTGGCATATCGAATACTCCCGGTAGCTTGCCGGGCTCTCCGAGAGGGGCGGAGGAATCGAACTCGGGTCGGCCATGTTGGCTGCGTACAAGGCAGACACCCTACCCGCTGTGCTATCCCAACATAATTAGTTTCCGTGTCCGTCTATTAAGTGAAAATAGAGTGGAAAAGAAAGGATCAGGCGTGAGAGAGACCCAAATAATTGGTCGGCCGACGGTGGACCAGTAGGGGGGAAAATCAACCTATCAAATAAAATTTAAAACTCTGGTAGGTGGAAGACAGTTATACCAAGGGAAATTGTGGGTCCGCTGGTTTCAGAGCAAAGCAAGAAACATTCATACAACGCTGGAGCACGGGGCCCCATTTCAGATGAAGAGAATCTGCCCGGAATAAAAATAAATCCTTTTCTACCATGGGGACCAATGTGTGTGTGTGTGTGTGTGTGTGTGTGTGTGTGTGTGTGTGTGTGTTCCTAAGCCATTTAATGCATAAAGAACCATATTTAGGATGTGTGTGTCTTTATTTTTTATTTATTTTCTTTTGGGATCACACCCGGCAATGCTCAGGGGTTCCTCCTGGTTCTGCACTCAGGAATGACTCCTGGCGCTGCTCCGGGGGACCCTATGGGATGCTGGGAATCGAACCCGGGTCGGCCGCGTGCAAGGCAAACGCCCTACCTGCTGTGCTATCGCTCCAGCCCGGTGTGTGTCTTTAATAGGACAGCCCAGGGTCAGAGAGTTGGTGCAGTGGTTAGGGTGCTGACTTTGTATGCCGGAGTTTCCAGTTCTGAGCCAACACTCCACAAGGTATGTCCCAAGACCGCCAGGAGGGACCCTCTGACGCAGACGTTCACTGAGAGTACCCCTACAGAACTGCTAGGCATTGCACACACCCGGAAAAAAAAAAGACAGTGAAGTGGGATCCTTAAACTCACTCCTTCATGGATGACCACCCCCCATAACCAGCTGAAATGCAAAATAGCGTCTGAGTGTGTGTGTGTGTGTGTGTGTGTGTGTGTGTGTGTGTGGCGGGGGTGGGGGGTTAGGGTATTGACAAGTCAGAACAGGAGCAAACTGGATCCAAACCGAGAGTGAGTGTTGGCTATGTTGGGTTCATTCTCCCCTTCTTGCTCCTTTGGTGAAGGCATCAATGTTCTCCCTTCCCTGGTTTATATCTTATTTTATTTATTTATTTATATATTATTATTATTATTAAAGTAAAAGTAAAGTAAAGGCCCTCCCGTTGATGGTCGATTTGCTCGAGCGGGCCCAGTAACGTCTCCATTGGAGACTTTGTTGTTACTGTGTCTGGCATATCGAATACTCTCGGTAGCTTGCCGGGCTCTCCGAATTCTTCTTCTTCTTCTTCTTCTTCTTCTTCTTATTATTATTATTATTATTATTATTATTATTATTATTATTATTATTATTTGCTTTTTGGGTCACATCCGGTGATGTACAGGGATTACTCCTGGTTCACAGACTCAGGTATTACTCCTGGTGGTGCTCGGGGGACCCTATGGGATGCTGGGAATCGGACCCGGTTGGCCGCGTGCAAGGCAAACACCCTACCTGCTGTGCTATTGCTCCAGTCCCCTGGGCCGCTTTCTAAGGTCAGGTCTTATCTGCTCCAGGGCCCATCACCATGCTCCACAGTACACACAGACGTGTATAGAAACGCGATTATCCTAACCTCATATGAACTCACCTACCATAATAGAAAATTTAAGATTAATGAGCAATACAGGCAGAGTCTATGTAGCACATGCTCTATAAAGCCGGAAAGTTGGGAAAAAACATAATATCAACAGTGCCTCGGTTCTGTTCATTGAGCTTCCTAATGGAAGATTTCGTTTTGTTTTGTTTTGTTTTGTTTTCTGTTTACAAAAGAGTGCAAGTCTCAGAAATAAACTGTGTGGATAATGAGAGGGTTAGACTCAGGTTGAAGGGATGAAGGTGGCGACGTGTGCTTTTGTATCGTGGGCTGAGTTCTGGTTCCGAAGCTGTTTCCTAATTCTGGTGTGATGGGCGATTCATAACTTACCATGTGCCTGCCGTTAAGGGCAAAGCCCTAAGAACCCCCGTGATTGCAGGAAACTCCTTTATCTTCCGGTAACTGCCCTAGCCCAACTTCCCTGGATGGATCTGTGGTTTTGACTCCTTTTCTTACAGTGCCATTGCATTGTTATCTGATGCCAGCCGGAGATACTGCCTCATGCCAGAGAAGAAACTGCATGCCTCACAGATGCCACATCAAAGAGTTCTTCAAAACGCTGACCCTGGCCATTGGCTCTGACCCCTGACCCGACCAGCCTCTGTAAAAAAAAAGACCCTCCTTGTTTCCCCGCCGAATCTCTGTCTTGATTCAGCAAACTTCGGTGCTAACACAGAGTCCCTGGATCTAGGCTTTCACTGGAATCCAGTGGAGAGGCTTTTCGTAAGGGAAATCGGAGAGCAGAATTTTGTGAAGCTGTCCTGTTTAGATTGCAAGTCATTGCAATATTTTACTTTATTGTTTTTAGTTCGGGTATCACAGCTCGCGGTGTTCAGGGCTTTCTACCCGGCTCTTTGTTAGGGATAAGTCCGTGCAGAGCTGAGGGGATAAAATAGGGTACAGGAGATCTAATCCAAGTTGGCTGCATGTAGAACCATTGCCCTACCCACTGCACCATCTTCCAGGCCCCCCGAATATCTCCTTCACTGTAGTTTTCTGTGAGGGACACACTTCTCTTCCTCTACAGTCAGTCACGTGTCAATCTCTGTGTGTGATGGTGTGGGTGTGCTCTTTCAGAGTCAGCGATTGGTTTTCGATTATGTCTTCCAATAAGTTTCTTCCAGTTGTGATTCTTCTAACCGTGAATGCTTTATCAGAGTACAGGGATCAAGAAGAAACATATTCCACCGAGACGGGATTTTTTTTTCTTTTTCTTTTTTTTTCCCTTTATTTTATTTTATTTCTTTTTACAGTTGTAGATTTACAATTTTTTGTGCTTTGGTTTCAATTATACAATGATCAGACACCCATCCCTCCACCAGTGCCCATTTTCCACCACCATGGATAATATCCCTCCCACCCCCATCCCCCCATCCCCCCGTCTCTGTGGCAGGGCAATCCCCTGTGTTCTCTCTCTCCTTTTGGGTGTTGTGGTCTGCAAAAGAGACATTGAGTAGCAAACATGTTCAGTCCATAGTCTACTTTCGACATGCATCTCCCCTCCTGGGAGGATCCTCCAAACATCCTTTATTTGGTGCTCCCTTCTCTATCTGAATAGCCCTTTCCTCTAGGATACCCGGCTGGCCTCTAAGTTATGGAGTAATCCTCCTGGTGCTGATCTCAGCTATTCTTGGGTATTAATCTCATACTTTGTTACTTTATATCCCCCAGATGAATGCAATCTTTCTATGTCTATCCCTCTCTTTCTGACTCATTTCGCTTAGCATGATACTTTCCATTGGGACGGGATTTTTTTAAATTTATTTTTTGCCTTTTTTTGGGGGGGGTGTCATACCTGGCGATGCACAGGGGTTCCTCCTGGCTCATGCACTCAGGAATTACTCTTGGTGGTACTCAGAGGACCATATGGGATGCAGGGAATCGAACCTGGGCCAGCTGTGTGCAAGGCAAACGCCCTACCTGCTGTGCTATCACTCCAGCTCTGGACGGGATTTGTGTGTGTGTGTGTGTGTGTGTGTGTGTGTGTGTGTGTTTTCAAGTGGAATCACTGATCAATATCCCATGAACTGCATTGGAATCAGGTCTACTTTCTTCTAGAGGGGGGATTGCATGGACTCATGATTTTGACTATTGCAGTTGCTACTCTTATCCTCCTCCTCCTCTTCCTCCTCTTCCTCCTCCTCCTCCTCCTCCTCTTACTACTACTATTGTTACTATTTTTACACATGCACACACACACATTCACACACATACACACCCAGAAGCAAGACATCTATATTCATCCCCTGCTTTAAAATTCCATTCAATGAACATTATGGAGATGAACTCATTGCAATCACCCATCCTTTGAGACAGTCAATCAAGAGAAAAAAACAAATCCAGAGCTTAGGGAAGAAGGTAAAAATTGCTGCCAGAGCGATAATACAGGAGATTGGACTCTTGCTTTTCTCATGCCCAGCAACACCCTAGATGGGGCCCTGAGCCCTACCAGGAGTGATCCCTGAGTGCAGAGCCAGGAGTGAGCCCTGAGAACAGCCAGGTGTGACACAAAATTCTATATGCATGTATATACATTACACAACCCCTGTCACTGTCACTGTCACTGTCCCCACGTTGTTCATCGATTTGCTCGAGCAGGCCCAGTAACATTGTGAAACTTGTTACTGGGGAGCTTGCCAGGCTCTGCCATGTGGGCGAGATACTCTCGGTAGCTTGCCGGGCTCTCCGAGAGGGGCAGAGGAATCGAACTCGGGTTGGCTATGTTGGCTTCGTGCAAGGCAAACGCCCTACCTGCTGTGCTATCGCTCCAGCCTATTTTTTTTTTAAATCATAATAAACCCGGGACTCCACGCCAGGCTGTTTTCACTCGGGGTGCCCCAGAGGGGGGCGGGTGAGAGCCCTCCCTGCCCCAAGGGACACATCCCTGGCAGCCGACCTCCACTACCCAACCACCGCCACCCTCCAGGCCCCTTTCTGGACATAAGACACATCATAAGACAGTTCCTACCCATTTTCCATAATTACCACACCATGTTTGATGCAGTTCAGACAGTAGGCAACAAATCATAAAGAAATATATATATATATATATATATATATATATATATATATATCTCATGCCTCTCGGAGAGCCCGGCAAGCTCCCGAGAGTATCCCGCCCACACTGGCAAAACCTGGCAAGCTCCCCGTGGCGTATTCAAGATGCCAAAACCAGTAACTATTACAGGTCTCATTCCCCTGAAAGATCCTCCAATCTTTGGGAAAAACAAGTAAGGAGAGGCTGCTAAAATCACAGGGCTGGGAGGAATAGGGACATTACTGGTGCCCAATCAAGGAAATCGAAAAACAATAGGATGACAGTGATGATGACGATGACGTAATCAGCCCCACTGGTAGAAAACGCATCAAGAAGGTGTTTCCAATGCAACTCCATGCCCCTGTCCGGTGAAGAAAATTGCTAAACACACACTTACACATTTGCAGAGGTAGGGGGGTGAGTTTCATTGGATGTCAAATGACGTCATCTTTCCCTAAAGTACGTCGAGACTCTGAATTACCGACTGTGTGTCCTCCACCTTGCTCTATAGAATTTATCTTTTTCCATCAGAGTTTCAACGTCTAGACAAATGTCTTTGGTATCTTGAAGAAAGCACAGGGTCCTGTGCTCAGGCTGGAGGGTTCAGGGTCGTCCAGGTGTGGGTGTTGTGAGGTAGCACTGCACGTCTCAAAGAATAGCACAGGAAGTGCTGTGAACCCCACGATCTCTATACAAATAAGGGTGAGGGGGGCGTTCTCTTTCTTAACTGCCCAGTGTAGAGACCGGTGTGACGATACTAGTTGGACAATGATGGATGGAAGTGACCACCGGATAAGAACTGAGTGCTGAGAGGTGGGAAATGGTTATACATGAGAACCTTCCAGTATCTGTATTGCAAACCATAATGCCTTAAAGAAGAGAGAGAGAGAGAGAGAGAGAGAGAGAGAGACAGAGACAGAGACAGAGACAGAGAGACATCAAAAGAGAGAGATAGAGACATAGAGAAGAAAGAGAGGAGGGGAACTGCAGATATTGGTGGTTTCAAATATACACTGGTGATGGGACGGGTGTTGAAACACCATGTGACTAAAACCCAATCACAAATACCTTCGTAACTAGGTATCTCAAGAGTGATTCAATTAAAAAATCACTGGAGTGATAGCACAGCGGGGAGGGCGTTTGCCTTGCATGCTGCCGACCCGGGTTCGATTCCTAGCATCCCATAGGGTCCCCTGAGAACCGCCAGGAGTGATTCCTGAGTGCAAGAACCAGGAGGAACCCCTGTGCATCGCCTGGTGTGACCCAGAAAGAAAATAAATAAATAAGTTAGCACGGTCGCACTGTCCTCCCGTTGTTCATCGATTTGCTCGAGCGGGCCCAGTCGCGTCTCCATGGTGAGACTTTGTTGTGACTGTGTTTGGCATATCGAATACATCACAGGGAGCTTGCCAGACTTTGACGTGCGGGGAGATACTCTCAGTAGCTTGCCGGGCTCTCCAAGAGGGCGGGAGGAATCGAACCTGGTTCAGCGGGGCCAGCCGCACGCAAGGCAAACGCCCTACCGCTGTGCTATCACTCCAGCCCAAATAATAATAAATAAGTAAATAAACAAATAATTTTGAATGGGGGCTGTTGATCTCTGCTGAGGGAATTTCCAGGCTGGAACTAAAACAAGAGATGCTTCTTCTTTTCCTGCTAGTTTAGGCAGAGACTGATTTATGATGTTTGCCTGCAGGAAGCACGGACTATAGCGAGGGCCGGAGAGATAGTACAGTGAGTAGCACCGTTGCCTTCCGCACAAATAACCCAGGGTTCGATTCCCAGCACAGAGCCTGGTCCTCCGAGCTCTGCCAGGAATGATTCCTGAGCACAGAAAGTCAGGAGTGAGCCCTGAGCACCACTGGATGTGGTCCCCAAACGAAAGAAAACAATAAAACAAGACGTGACTTTAATGAAATGTGAATACAGGTATCTGTATATAGTATAAAATCCTCTCGATCCAACGCTAGTGTAAGCAGTTAACCCAACTGCATTTATTAAACTTACAAATGTATTTGTCAAGGCCTGGACAGATAGGATGGCAGGTAGGACACTGGCCTTGCGTGCTGACATAGGTTCGATCGCTAACCCTGCATATGGTTCCCTGAGCACTGCCAGGCGTGATCCCTGAGCACAGAGCCAGGTGTGTCCCCAAACCCACAATCTGTTTGTCAAGAGGTAAGGTTGGGGGTAGGAGGAAATCTGGAGTCTGTGGTGGAGGACTGGGGCAATGGGGTAGTTCCCTAGAGCTCTTGGTACTCACAAATGCAGTTCACTGGTTCCTTGGAACTGTTCGCTTTCAGGAACTGCTCCATCATCATTACAGTTCCATCACGGTCCTCCCATTGTTCATCGATTTGCTCGGGTGGGCCCAGTAACTTCTCCATTGTGAGACTTCTTGTTACTGTGTTTGGCATCTCGAAGACGCCACGGGGAGCTTGCCAGGCTTTGCAGTGCGGGCGAGATACTCTCGGTAGCTTGCCGGGCTCTCCCAGAGGGGCGGAGGAATCAAACTCGGGTCGGCCATGTTGGCTGCATGCAAGGCAAACACCCTACCGCTGTGCTATCGCTCCAGCCCTGTGCTATCGCTCAGGAACTGTATTATTATTATTATTTTATTTTTTCATAAGAGAGCAGGTCCGTTAAGACCTAAAAGATCTCTGCTTTAGACTGGACCTTCTTCAACTATTTCCACTGAGGATGCCTGTTTTGGGGCAAGAGCTTGGAGGCTGGGGTAATGGATTTAGAAAATGGACCTTCCCATCCAATATCTCTCCATCTCCATCTGGGCCCTGCCCTAATCTCAGTTTTTTTTTTAAGTTGAATCACCGTGAGACACAGTTACAAAGCTTTCAGGATTGAGTTTCAGTTATATGATGATGATAATATCCATCCCTCAACCAGTGCCCATTCCCCACCACCGATGTCCCCAGTATCCCCCCATCCCAACCCTCTCCCTGCCTCCAAGGCAGACAATCACCCCCATCGTCTCTCTCTACTTTGGATTTGCAATACAGACCCTGAGAGGCCATCACGTTGGGTCCTTGATCTCCTTTCAGCACACATCTCCCATCCCGAGCGATCCCTCTAACTGACTCAGTGACCCCCTTCTCCATCCCAGCTGCCTTCTCCCCCAGCTCATGAGGCGGCTGCCATCCATGGCACAATCCTCCTGGCCCTTGTCTCTACTGTCCTTGGGTGTCAGTCTCCTTTTATGTTATTTTAATATTCCACCCACGAATGCAGTTCTTCTATATCTGTCCCTCTCTCTCTGACTCATTTCACTCAGCATGAGACCTCCCCATGCCCATCCACTTAGAAGCAAAGTTCATGACTCTGTCTCTCATAAGAGCTGCATCGTATTCCATTGTGGAGATGCACCCAAGTTTCTTGAACCAGTTGTCTGCCTTCATTCCAAGAGGGTTTGGAATGTCTCTCTGGGCATCGATGCACAAGGAACAAATTCCTCTTGCCACATAAACTAAGAATGCAGTACCGGCCTTCAAGGGCACCTCTGCAAATATTTATCCAATCCACGGGGACCAGGGGTCTCCGGTCTCATGATCATCCTCAATGTCCATGTATTATATTTTGGGAACTGTCACCCAACAATGCTCAGGAATCACATCTGCCAGGGCTTTCGGGGACCCCATAGCACAGATGTTCCTGCAAGTGCTCCAGCCGTACCCGAAAGTCTCAGACGGATCTTCTCAGGGGTTCACTGCATCTGGAACCCTGCAGAGCCGGGGATGAAGACATTGAACTCCTGTCTGCATAGCGTGTTACGTGTGCAGTCCTTGGAACCGTCTTCCAGGCCCTCTGGAGGGAATCGTACATGAGTGTTGTGCTCAGAGGACCATACGGTGCAGAGAGGAGACCCCAGGAGACCCCCTCACACCAACCTGTGTGTTGAGCTCTCTCTGGCTCTAGGTCCAACTTTTATTTGTTTATTATTCATGTTTTGGCATCCCCGGCGGGGTTCAGGGCTGACTTCCCAACTCTGCACTCAGGGATCAGTCTCTTTTTTTTTTGCTTTTGGGGTCCCACCTGGCAATACTCAGGGGTTCCTCCTGGCTCTGCATTCAGGAATCTCTCCTGGTGGTGCTCAGGGGACCTTATGGGATGCTGGGAATCGAACCTGGGTCGCCCATGTGCCAGGCAGATGCCCTCCCCGCTGGGCTATCGCTCCAGCCCATTTCAGACTTTTTAAAAAACCTCTGTGTTTTCTACTTATTATTATTATTATTATCATTATCATTATTATTATTTGGCCCTTGGGGTCCCACCTGGTGATGCTCAGGGGTCCCTCCTGACTCTGCACTCAGCAATAACTCCTGGCGATGCTCGGGGGACCCTGTGGGATGCTGGGAATCGAACCCAGGTTGGCATGTGCCAGACCAACGCCCTACCCAGCTGTGCTATCACTCCAGCTCGTTTCAGACTTTAAAAAAAAAAAAACTCTGTGTTTTCTATTTATTATTATCATTATTATTATTTGTTTTTTGGGGTCTCACCCGGTGATGCTCAGGGGTCCCTCCTGGCTCTGCACTCAGGAATCACTCCTGGTGGTGCTCAGGGGACCCTGTGGGATGCTGGGAATTGAACCCGGGTCGGCCGCGTGCCAGGCCAATGCCCTCCCCACTGTGCTATCGCTCCAGTCCTGGAGTTTTTTAAGAATAATGTATGAGTGATAAAATTTCCCCTTCCTGTCAGTTTGCAGTTATCACTGTGTCATTTCTTTTGATCACTGTGTCATTATTTTTTTTTTCCTTTTTGGGTCCCAGCCGGCGATGCTCAGGGGTCCCTCCTGGCTCTGCACTCAGAAATCACTCCTGGTGGTGCTCGGGGGACCCTGTGGGATGCTGGGAATTGAACCTGGGTTGGCCGCGTGCAAGGCAAACGCCCTCCCCGCTGGGCTATCACTGCAGCACTCAGGGATCACTCTTGGGTGGCTCAGGGGACCCTATGGGATGTCGGGACTCGAACCCCAGCCTCCCACACCCGCCAGGCTGGTCTATCTCTCCAGTCCCTGTCGGCTCCCGGGCTTCCTGCCTGGGTGGTGCCCGGGTAGCCCCGTGGCCCAGCTGTGCAGGGAGACGCCGGCAGCGTCTACCTCTCCCACAGCAGAGTGGGCTCCCCGCAAGGCCTCATCTGCAGGCAGCTCACGTCAGCTCCCGGGCTGCGGCATGACAGGTGTGTTGGCAGAAGCCGGAGAAACGCGGCAGCGGCGGCAGCAAGGAAGGGTCCCCCCGAGGCCCCTCTCCCGCTGCCTTTTGCTCAGAGACTCAAGGACTGGCAGGCGGGCGAGAGGGAGGCCGGGGGGCCCGGATGTGTGCTGGGAGGAAGGGCAGCCCGCCATCGTCGGGACTGGAACTCCACAGAGAGAGCGGCCTCGTGGACAGGTGCACACACAGACACACACGCACACAGATGTGGAGACGCACCCGTGCACACACACAGGGACACACGCGCACACACATGCACACACATGCACACACAGACATGCAAACATACACACATACACAGGTGCACACAGATATGCAGACACACACATGCACACACATGAAGACACATGCGCACATGCACACACCTGCACAGACACACACGCACACACATGCACACATACCCACATGCATACAAACATGCAGACGCACATGTGCACACACATGAAGACACATGCACACATATATGCAGGTGTGCACATGCACACAAGACACGCACATGCACACATGAACACACACGTGCACACCCACGCACACACATGCACACACAGAGATGCAAACATACACATATACACAGGTGCACACAGATATGCAGACAAACACATGCACACACATGAAGACACATGTGCATATGCACACACCTGCACAGACACACACGCACACACATGCACACATACCCACATGCACACAAACACGCAGACGCACACGTGCACACACATGAAGTCACATGCACACATATATGCAGGTGTGCACATGCACACAAGACACGCACATGCACACATGAACACACACGTGCACACCCACGCACACACATGCACACACAGACATGCAAACATACACACATACACAGGTGCACACAGATATGCAGACACACACATGCACACACATGAAGACACATGTGCATATGCACACACCTGCACAGACACACACGCAAACACATGCACACATACCCACATGCATACAAACACGCAGATGCACACGTGCACGCACATGAAGTCACATGCACACATATATGCAGGTGTGCACATGCACACAAGACACGCACATACACACATGAACACACACGTGCACACCCATGCACACACGTGCACACACAGACATGCAAACATACACACATACACAGGTGCACACAGATATGCAGACACACACATGCACACACATGAAGACACATGTGCATATGCACACACCTGCACAGACACACACGCACACACATGCACACATACCCACATGCACACAAACACGCAGACGCACACGTGCACACACATGAAGTCACATGCACACATATATGCAGGTGTGCACATGCACACAAGACACGCACATACACACATGAACACACACGTGCACACCCACGCACACACATGCACACACAGACATGCAAACATACACACATACGCAGGTGCACACAGATACGCAGACAAACACGTGCACACAAATGAAGACACATGTGCACATGCACACACCTGCACAGACACACACACATGCACACATACCCACATGCACACAGATACACAGATGCACACGTGCACACACATGAACACACATGCACACATATATGCAGGTGTGCACATGCACAGAACACACGCACATACACACATGGACACACACGTGCACACCCATGCACACCCATGCACACAGACACAGAAACAGAAGCACATGCACACAGTCACTCAAACACATGGAAATGCACACACATGAACACACATGTGCACACACAAGCGCACATGTACACAGACAGAAACAGACACACATGCACACATATGTACACAGACATGCACACAGTCATACACACAAAATGCATACACATGCACACAAATCCACATGCACACAGACCTGTAGACCCACACATGCACACACATGAACACACATGTGCACACACAAGCACACATACACACAAACACACACAGAAACAGACACACACGCACACATGCACACATATGTACACAGACATGCACACAGTGCTCACACGGAAATGCACACACGTATACACCTGTGGACACGTGTGCACACAGATATGCAGATGTACACACAGACATGCACACACCTGCACAGACATGAACACAGGCACACTCGCACACATATGCACACAGACATGCACACACATAGTTATGCACACACAGAAATACACACACATGCATACATAGACACACACATTTGCAGACACGCACATAGATATGCACAGTCATGCATGCACGGAAATGCACATACATGCAAACATATGCACACACAGACCCACATGAATCACAGACACACACGTGTACACACGCACATACACACCAACATGCACGCACACAGGCACACACGTATGCATACACATGCATGCACACACATGCACACACAGACACACACATAGTCATGAACACACAAAAATACACACACATGCACACATATAGACACACACGTGCACACATGCACACACGCACAAAGACATGCACACATGGAACTGTACACACATGCAAACATATGAACACACATAGACACACACATGCACCACAGACACACATGGGCACACACACGCACAGACACACCAACATGCACGCACACAGGCACACATGTATGCATACACATACACACACATGCACACACAGACATGCACACACTCACAGGCACACTTCATATATACATGCATACGCACACACAGACACACATACACGCAAACACACATGCACACATATACACACATACACATGCACACAGAGACACGCACACATCAGGCACTCAGACACACACACCACTTCTACAGAGACACAGACACATGCAAGCACGCACACGCACAGACACATACTCAGACGACACACACACACACACAGATACGTGTGCTCACAAAAGTGCACACACTCACACAGAGAAAACTTGAGGGCCATCAACCTGCTCCGTGTCCCTTTCATGTCATTTCATGCGGCTGATGGGAAGGTTCCCCCCACCCCCCACCCCGCTGGAAACTGCAGGCGTGCGGCTGAGTTGCACGGCTGAAGGAGGG